>NW_024423319.1:65162430-65224827 GCF_017311325.1 Ursus maritimus
ATAAATATCTATGCCCCCAACAGGGGAGCAGCTAGATACACAAGCCAACTCTTAACCAGAATAAAGAGACATATAGGTAATAATACGATAATAGTAGGGGACCTCAACACTCCACACTCAGCAATAGACAGATCACCTAAGCAGAAAATCAACAAAGAAACAAGAGCTTTGAATGACATACTAGACCAGATGGACCTCATAGATATATATTGAACACTACACCCCAGAACAACAGAATACTCATTCTTTTCGAATGCACATGGAACTTTCTCCAGAACAGACCATATACTGGGTCACAAAACAGGTCTCAACCGATACCAAAAGATTGGGATTATTCCCTGCATATTCTCAGACCACAATGCTTTGAAACTGGAACTGAATCACAAGGAAAAATCTGGAAGAAACTCAAACCCTTGGAAACTAAAAACCATCCTGCTCAAGAATGATTTGGTAAACCAGGAAATTAAAAATCAGTTTAAACAATTTTTGGAGACCAATGAAAACGAAAACACATCGGTCCAAAACCTATGGGTAGTCCTAAGGGGTAAAAACATAGCCATCCAAGACTCACTCAAAAGAACAGAAAAATCTAAAATGCAGTTTTTATATTCTCACCTTAAGAAGCTGGAGCTGGAACAAAAGAACAGGCTTAACCCACACACGAGAAGGCAGTTGATCAAGATTACAGCAGAGATCAATGAATTAGAAACCAGGAGCACAGTAGAGCAGATCAACAGAACTAGAAGCTGGTTCTTCGAAAGAATAAATAAGATTGATAAGCCACTGGCCAGACTTATACAAAAGAATAGAGAAAGGACCCAAATTAATAAAATTATGAATGGAGGGGGAGAGATCACGACCAACACCAAGGAAATAGGAAAGATCATTAGAGACTTTTATCAACAACTTAATGCCAATAAGTTAAACAACCTGGAAGAAATGGATGCCTTCTTGGAAACCTATAAACTACCAAGACTGAAACAGGAAGAAGTTGATTATTTAAACAGACAATTAATTATGAAGAGATTGAAGCAGTGATCAAGCCTCCCCAAAAACAAGACTCAGGGCCTGACGGATTCCCGGGGATTTCACCAAACATTCAAAGAAGAAATAATACCTATTCTCCTGAAGCTGTTTCAAAAAATAGAAACAGAAGGAATACTACCAAACTCATTCTATGAGGTATTACCTTGATCCCCAAACCAGGCAAAGACCCCCTCAAAGGAAATTACAGACCAATATCCCTGATGAATATGGATGCCAAAAATTCTCAACAAGATCTAGCTAATAGGATCAACAGTACATTAAAAAGTTATCCATCAAGACCAAGTGGGAATATCATCCCTGGGATGAAAGGGTGGTTCAACATTTGCAAATCGATCAGTGTGATAGATCATATCAACAAGAAAAGAGTCAAGAACCATATGAGCCTCTCAATTGATGCAGAAAAAAGCATTTGACAAAAATACAACATCCTTTCCTGATTAAAACACTCCAGAGTATAGGGATAGAGGGTACATTCCTCAATTTCATAAAGACCATCTGTAGCCTACGGCGAATATCATTCTCAGCCAGGAAAAGCTGACCTTTCCTTAAGATCAGAACACGACAAGGATGCCTCTCGCCATTATCATTCAACATAGTACTAGAAGTCCTTGCAACAATCAGACAACAAAAGGGATAAAGGTATCCAAAATCAGCAAGAAGTCAAACTGTCTCTCTTCGCAGATGACATGATACTCTACATGGAAAACCCAAAAGAATCCACCCCCAAACTACTAGAACTTATAGAGCAATTCAGTTATGTGGCGGGATACAAAATCAATGCTCAGAAATCAGTTGCATCTATACACGAACAATGAGACTGAAGAAAGAATTAGAGTCCATTCCATTTACAATAGCACCAAAAATCATATGTTATCTCGGAATTAACTTAACCAGAGACATAAAGGATCTATATTCTAGGAACTACAAATCAGTCTTGAAAGACATTGAAGAGACACAAAAAGATGGAAAAATATTCCATGCCCATGGATCAGAAGAATAAACATAGTTAAAATGTCTATGCTACCCAGCGCAATCTACACTTTCAATGCTATCCCGATCAAAATACTAATGACATTTTTCAAAGAACTGGAACAAACAGCCCTTAAATTTGCGTGGAACCAGAAAAGGCCCCAAATGGCCAAGGAACTGTTGAAAAGGAAAAACAAAGCTGGGGGCATCACATTGCCGGATTTCGAGCTGTACTACAAAGCTGTGATCACAAAGACAGCGTGGTACTGGCACAAAAACAGACACATAGACCAATGGAACAGAATAGAGAACCCAGAAATGGACCCTCGGCTCTTTGGGCAACTAATCTTTGACAAAGCAGGAAAATACATACAGTGGAAAAAAGACAGTCTCTTCAATAAATGGTGCTGGGAAAATTGGATAGCTACATGCAAAAGAATGAAACTTGACCACTCTCGCACACCATGCACAAAGATAAACTCCAAATGGATGAAAGACCTCGATGTGAGACAGGAATCCATCAAAATCCTAGAGGAGAACATAGGCAGCAACCTCTTTGACATCGGCCACAGCAACTTTTTTCATGACACATCTCCAAAGGCAAGAGAAACAAAAGAAAACATGAACCTGTGGGACTTCATCAAGATCAAAAGCTTTTGCACAGCCAAGGAAACAGTCAAAAAAACTAAGAGGCAGCTCATGGAATGGGAGGAGATATTTGCAAATGACACTACAGATAAAAGACTGGTATCCAAGATCTACAAAGAACTTCTCAAACTCAATACACAAGAAACAAATGAAGAAATAAAAAAATGGGCAGAAGATATGAACAGACACTTTTGCAATGAAGACATACAAATGGCTAAGAGACACATGAAAAAATGTTCAGAATCATTAGCCATCAGGGAAATTCATATCAAGACCACATTGAGATACCACTTACGCCAGTTAGGATGGCAATAATTGACAAGGCAGGAAACAACAAACGTTGGAGGTGATGTGGAGAAAGGGGATCCCTCTTACACTGTTGGTGGGAATGTAAGCCACTTTGGAAAACAGTGTGGAGGTCCATTAAAAAGTTAAAAATTGAGCTACCCTAGGATCCAGCAATTGCACTACTGGGTATTTACCCCAAATATACAGACGTAGTGAAGAGAAGGGCCATATGCACCCCAATGTTCATAGCAGCATTGTCCACAATAGCTAAATTGTGGAAGGAGCTGAGATGCCCTTCAACAGATGACTGGATTAAGAAGATGTGGTCCATATACACAATGGAATATTAGTCATCAGAAAGAACGATTACACAACATTTGCAGCAACATGGACGGGACTGGAGGAGATAATGCTTAGTGAAATAAGTCAAGCAGAGAAAGACAATTATCATATGGTTTCACTAGTTTATGGCACATAAGAAATAGGAAGATCGGTAGGAAAAGGAAGGGAAGAATGAAGGGGGGTAAACAGAAGCCGAAATGAACCATGAGAGACTGTGGACTCTGGGAAACAAACTGAGGGCTTCAGAGGGGAGGGGTGTGGGGGATTGGGATAGGCCAGTGATGGGTATTAAGGAGGGCACATATTGCCAGGTGCACTCGGTGTTACACGCAAATAATGAATCATGGAACATTGCCTCAAAAACTGGGGATGTACTGTATGTTGACTAATACAACAAAATAAAAATTATAAATAAATAAATAAATACACATAATGAATAATACTTCCCAAATAGTTTCTGATGGTTCACCAAGGCCCTGAAACCCATCTACGGGTGCAGTGGCGTCCAAGACTCAAGGTAAGTAACTCCTGATATACACAAACAAGAATCATCATCCTCTTTTCTTTGTTCTACAGATGCGTTTCATTTCAGCTTCCCCTACTGCAAATATCAGACCTATGCCTCCTACTTCTTAAGATCACTATTTCCACCTATTGTATCATATGACCACAGTAGTTTTCAATATTGATTCATTACATCTAATAGGTGAGACAACACTGATACACAGATAACAACATACAAAACAGAAAGTGAATCTCGCATTTAAAAAGCCAGGGAAGAGCAGTAAGGAAGTATGATTAAAGGAAAGCTTCTTGACAGAAGTGGACATTTAACGCTGGGTTTGATCTTGAAGAATAGGTAGGATATGAAAATGCAGAGGAGTAAAGGAAGGAGTAAAGAGAATTTCAGAGGACAGCAGAATCAGGGATGTTTCAGAATACTTCTTAGGAACCACGAAGAGAGGCCTTAATGTCAAGGTCAGGATCCTGGACTTCAATTGATAGGCTTTAAGATGCCAAGGAAGGCTGATGAGGAGGGTAGTTACCTAATCAAAGCTCTATATTAAGATTGTTCAGTAATGTGTGGGAGTATGTGGAAGGCAGAAAAACTGAAGGCAAGGAAACAAATTGGGAGCCTATTAACAATAGTATGAAGAAAAAGTTACTACAGTATGATTTAGAGAATGTCATCTTTACCCAGCAGCCATTTTAAAAGATTAAGCCACCCACTGAAAAACGAGTGCTTTGACATGCAGTAGCTACTCATTTAAGGTGCTGCCAATACAGAAACCAGCTTAGTTAATCATGGTACGTATTTCCCTTGAAAAACCCCACCTACAACATGAGTTTTGAGATCTCCTCAAGATAGCATTTTAACATTACTTTTTTGGCTATCTTGATTTGTGGGATTAGGAGGGGCGCCAAAGATTCCTTTAGCTTCCCTTTGCTCCATTAACTCTACAGGAGACATTAAAGTTTCTGCAACTTTACAAATATGAATCCTGGGAAGAGTTGAATGATAAGCTTCCACGTAACCAACAAAACCGAAACTCCAAGACTAAAAGACCTTAGGGAAAATGACACATTTGCAGTAGCAAACAGCAAACGGTTAGAGAACTTGTTGAGCACAACAGAATTCCCTTGAAATTGCTTTATTTCTATTTGTAAGCCTGAGGTGATCTGTGGTAGAGCATAACCTTGGGTAGCAACCATTTCTGGGTTATAGACCGGCACTGGACAGATAGCGTAGGCGCGTTTACAGCCAGGAACCGCTGAGGATTAGTATTCGCTCAGAAGACACACAGACGGAGCCCGGGATTTAGAGGGCCATGCTGAACACAGGAACTAGGAAAGACAGGGTTGGAGGCCTGAGTCACGTGACACCCTGCCCTGCCCTATCTCCACAGTTTCCCAGAGCCAAAAACTTTAGCCCGCAGCCCTTTTACTCTCAATCCCTGCCCCATATCCCCTACCCCCCGCCTTGTGACACCCTCCACGTCCCTTTCCCCTTCTGATCTCGGCTCACTTGTCCCGGATGATGGTCTGCAGCTCCCGGATCTGATCATTCATAGGCAGCAGTTTAAGCTGCGTCCCGATCTGCTGGGAGACTTCGCGGTCCCCCAGGAGGGATTCGCCGGTTGATGCGTCACAGTTGCCACTGCCACCGCTGCTCTCGGAGTTGAGGCCGGCCACGCCGCACGCCTGAGGCTCCAGCTCAGCCGGTACGCTAGAAGGAGCATGGCCTGCGAGGACAGTCGGCTTGGACTTGGAGGCGCTGTTTCCCCCGGCTTGGTCTGAGATCAGGTCGCCAGGTCTCAGCGGCTCGGAGCTTGGAGTAGACACAGAGTTTGCTTTCTGGTCGTGACAAGGCGTGGAGTCCGAACACCGTAAGTCCATGGCCAAACACCAGGCCCCGGGCCGTCCCTGCAGCTACCGACCCCTAAGGCTAAATCAGAGCAGAAGGAAGGGGCCGAAACTCATTAGCTCTCCCGTTCGCCCCGGACGCTAACAAACTCTTCACCTGGATTGCCCCTCTCACCCCTAGGACTCCGGAGGTCCCCCTTGGCGCGTTACGTCCCTGCCCCGCCCACACCGGACGTCCGGCCTGCCTAGATACTATTGGCTTCTCGCCCTGTCACTCTCCAGCGAAATGCTTGTAACCCTTGGAGTCCCCCGCTGCGTGGGTTCCCACAGGTTAGCCGGGCGGACGGGTTGAGGCCAGGGATGGTTGGTTGCAGGGTCTTCCGGGAGCCCTTAGGGGTTCTGCATGCAAAACTTTGGGTGCGTGGTACAGCCAGGAAAATCTAGGGGTGGAGAGTGATAAAAGGATTACATATATAAGGCCCACTGGTTTTAGACTTGTGTCTTGGCAGAGAGATTATACTTCAATAACTGCATCTTCAGTTAGTGTGTCTGTGTAACCAAAAGGGGAAGTAAAAAATGCCTGGTAAGCTGCTGAAGAGCCCGCCGTCTACTAGACTGTTTTACAAACTGCAGCTTCCCAAGTGTGCTTGACCACTAGACTTTTCCTTGTCTTTATTCGTTGAGACCTACACTGAACGGTTACCATGGGGATTCTGACAGCATTTCAGATCCACGACCGCTTTGTTTATTTTAAGTACTTGGAAAGACACTTTTTGATTCTTTTGAGAAAGAATGTCTAGGCAGCAGTACTTTTCAACACCAGTGTGTATTAGCACAATTGGAGAGCTTGTTAAAATGCAGGTTCTCATGGCCTACCTTTTAGATTCTGATCCAGTAGATCTGAGAAAGGATGAAAGAATCTTTGTTTTTAACAAGCAACCCAGCAATTATGATATTTTTGTAATGGCACGCTGTAAGAAAGTGATTTACAGGCTTCCTTTTTAAAGAGCTGTAACGTGAAAGTAAGAAACCTGCGAATTCTGCTAAAAAAATATTGAGCAGCATTTAACACGTCCCTTTCCCTCTCTGGACTTGCCTTTCCCCATCAATAAGTGAGATGCATTAGCTATTTGACTCCTAAATGTTCTTCCAATTTTGACATTCAATAATTCTATTTTGCCTTCCAAAAAACCAATTCTTAAAATTCCCTTTTCCACAGAGGCACATAAGCAACACATGAGAGATTCAGAGTAACATGAGTAGCAGATACCAGGAATATCCAGGCCTTTGGTGGGACTTGAACCTTGATCTGGCTCTCTGTTTTCGATTTGTTTGTTTGTTTGTTGTTTTTGTATTGGTATTAATGGTATTTTTATTCCTTTGTTTCACTCCTATTTTCCCTGCTTTGTTCCTGACCCTCTAGGTCAGTACACCATTAGCTATAATTATAGAGAGTTTAAATTTGATTGGATGATAAGAATTGCAGCCTAGAATTGTAATCCCAGTCACTTCTGAAAGCTTGTGCATTTTTCCACCTAGTACTGAATGTAGTTCAAAGGGTCCCTGGGTTTAAAAAACAAATCTGGCTATTTAGTCAATGGACACGCTAAAGGAAAACACTGTAGTACAGTACTGTTTCATTACCAGTAATTTAAGGGAAGTGATAAATTTAAAATGGTGTCATGAGATATTCCAGGACTAAAACTGTACTGTAGTCATTTTTGTCTAGTTTCTAAATGGCTTTGTTCTCAATGCCACAGAATATGAATTAGGACGGTACAATTGCTAATGTGTCTTGTGTTTTCACTCTTACAGGAAATATCCATACATACACTTACCTATATTAACCAATAATCGTTAGCAAATCTATGTATCTAGTTATTTAAGATGCTATTAAAGCACAATTCATTAATGAGTAATCATAATAACACCTAAAATTTGGTGCTTTGTAATTTACAAAACGCTTCTATACATTCTCTCATTTATTTTCAAAAAAAAGCTTGCATCTGTCCACAATAGCTAAATTGTGGAAGGAGCCAAGATGCCCTTCAACAGATGAATGGATTAAGAAGTTGTGGTCCATATATATACAATGGAATATTATTCAGCTATCAAAA
This sequence comes from Ursus maritimus, assembly GCF_017311325.1. Lineage (NCBI taxonomy): Eukaryota > Metazoa > Chordata > Mammalia > Carnivora > Ursidae > Ursus > Ursus maritimus. The sequence goes on from NW_024423319.1 coordinate 65,170,206, forward strand.
AGAATGATTTCTCAACATTTGCTGCAACATGGACGGCACTGGAGGAGATAATGCTAAGTGAAATAAGTCAAGCAGAGAAAGCCAATTATCATATGGTTTCTCTCATCCATGGAACATAAGAACTAGGAAGATCGGTAGGGGAAGAAAGGAATAAAGAAAGGGGGGCTAATCAGAAGGGGGAATGAAGCATGAGAGACTATGGACTCTGAGAAACAAACTGAGGGCTTCAGAGGGGAGGGGGATAGGGGAATGGGATAGGCTGGTGATGGGTAGTAAGGAGGGCACGTATTGCATGGTGCACTGGGTGTTATACGCAACTAATGAATGATCGAACTTTACATCAAAAACCAGGGATGTACTGTATGGTGACTAACATAATATAATAAAAAAATATTTTTAAAAAAAGCTTGCAGTTTACCAAGCGCCCTTTAGCGATCTTATCTGTGTGATTCTTTTTCCTAAAGTGACTTGCCCAAGGTCACACAACCAAAAAGAAGCAGAGCCAAGACAGAAACCCCAGTCTTTTGACTTCAAATGCAGCCTTCTTCACACAAACCGACAGAACCATGAAATCATTCAGGTAACAAATACTACTTGAGCCCTTACTCTTTGCCAGGCATTTTGCTATGTGCTAGAACAGATACATAGAGAAATGAGTGAAGATCTTGAAATTCTCCGTGGTGGTAGAGGTCATGGATAGTATGGGTCTTTGAAAACCAAAAGACAATATTAAGCAGCATGGAAACCTAAACCAAAAATGCTAATAACAGAACTGACAAATTTGAATTTAGCTCTCTTGCTCACTTTTTTATGGAGGCATGAAGCCAGATAAAGCAAAAGCTGGAAAATTCTCCTGTAGTAATTGAGATGACTGTAAATTTCATCTTAGGTTGTGAGCTCTAAATTTGATATAATCCCTAAAAATTATGGGAAGCAACAAACCAATTGCTTGTATCAATAGAAATCCTTCACATACATCTACGTAGTACCTTTAGAAAGCACTTATATATAGGTTATCTCGTTCAACGTTGTGGAGTATTAAGGCTCAGTATTATCATTCCTGTTTTATTATCACACCTGTTTTACAGGTGAGAAAAGTGAGACTTAGGGAACTAATTTAGAGTTACATCATGAGTAGTAGAGTTGGGAGAAGGCAAAAGAGAATTCATATTAATATAAACTCTTATTTTCTACGCAGCATGCTTTAGTTACCTCACTTAAGTCTTTCAACAACCTTAGGAGGTAGGCTGTATTTGTTATCTATTTGTTATCTGTTATTTTACTGATAATAAAACAAATGTAATGAAATTAACTTGACGCTGTCACACAGGTAGTATGTGCAGGAGCAGAGATTTTTTTTTTAAGATTTTATTTATTTGTCAGAGAGAGAGGAAGAGAGCACAAGCAGGGAGAGCGGCAGGCAGAGGGAGAAGCAGGCTCCCTGCTGAGCAGGGAGCCCAGTGTGGGGCTGGATCCCAGGACCCTGGTATCATGACCTGAGCTAAGGCAGACGATTAACCAACTGAGTCACCCAGGTGTCCCATGGCAGCAATCTAAATGGGGTGACCAAAAAACCCTCATGAGATTTAAGAACAAAGACCTGAAGGAGGAAAGGAAGGAATTTATGAAGATAACTAAGGGAAGTGCTCCTGGCGAGAGAATAACAAGTGCAAAGATTCCAAGGTACAAGTGAGGTTGGTGTGTTAGGAGCAGAGTAAGAATGGAGCAGAATGAGGGGCCACAGTAATATCAGATGAGGTCAGAGTAAACTGAGAATGGGATGTGCAGATTTTACGGAGCCTTTTTGGCCATTGTACGAGCATAAACTCTCTCTGAGATGAGTAGATAACAGATAGTTTTAAGCAGAGAAGTGATGTGATGATTTAGGTTTTAACAGGATCACTCTGGCATGTTAGGAGATAGAAAGGAGAAGAACCACGTGGAGTCTAGATGCAAGGAGACCAATTAGGAAGCTACTGCAACAATCCAGGGAAAAGATCATAGTAGCTTGGACCTGGCTGGAGGGGTTGAGAAGTGGGGAAATCATGAAATATGTTAAGAATAAAGCCTATGATATTTGCCAGGAGATTGGATGTGGACTGAGAAAGAAAGAAGTCAAGAATGGCTCCAAGATTTCTGACCAGAGCAACGGGGAAATTAGAATTTGTATTTACTGAGAGAGCGAAGACTGTGAAAAAGCAGGTTTTAGGATGAGGCACATCAATAGTTCAATTTTGGACATGTCAAGTTTGAGATGCCTGTTAGATATCCAAGTGGAGATGTTAACTAGGAAGTTGGTTAAATGACACAAATTTAGAGGGAAAGGTTCTTTCAGATGTAAATTTGAGAGTCATCGGTGTATAGTTGATACTTAAAGCCATGAGACTGGGTGAAATCAAGGGAGTGGATTAGAAAAAAAAAAGAAGAGGTTTAGTCAGAACTTTGAAAAATTCACTTCTGGCATGGCAGTGTGAGTTGCTCTGCTAACCTGCTCTCCAGTGAAAATAGTAAAAATTATTTTAAAAAATGTTCAAGTCTGGAAATGTTCCTAAGAGCAAACAGCACATAAAGAAACATCTAACCAAGAAAATCTACAAAAATTAAGAAACAAATACTAGAGTTTGTGGTATGTGAATCAAGACTGCTTTTTCTCTCTCCACTTCCCACCTCAGCAAACTGGGCACTCCACTCCAGACTGTTGCAGCTGAGAATACATGACTCCCTCTCACCCCAGTTCCCAACTGGAAGGCATTTTCCTCAGGAGAAGTAGGATTTCTCATCCTGCCCCCACCTACCGATTGTTAGGGCCAAGTCTTAGACAACCATGTTCAAGAGGTAGGGACTCCCTTCTGTACAACATCCATGATGACATAGAGGCTCTACCTTGGGCATGACACACGGAGTCTTGGAGCTTTGATAGCTCTTCCCCTGACATCAAGAGACGTAAGCTGACTACTGTCAGACTACTGACACCCATCCACTGAGCATCAGCTCCTAGAGCGAGTGTGTCACTCAGGGAAGCTCACCGTTGTCCCCACTACTGGCTTCACAGCCCCAGCTCAGAGATTTTGGCATGGGGAGAGAGGAGCAGAAGCAGGCTGTAAAACAGCGCTCAATCTTTTCCCCAAGGAATTGACTTCATTTGCAACAGAGCATACAGATGTTTAAACCTAAGAACGCTCTCAAAAACAATGGAGATTGTGGTAAGGGGATTTGGGAGGAAATGTGTGGATCTAATGAAGATACAGCATAGAATACAGGCTAGCAAGTATGCTGGAGAGAACTGGGGAATAAGACAGCTGGCAGGAGCTCACCTGGATTTAAGAAACAAATCATACACCGATCTCAGAAACTGTTCCTTCAGAGAAGCCACAATTTGATTAAATTAGTTTGTGGTAGAATTTATGCCCCAGGCATTGTTGTAAACAATAGGAGCTCAACAGCTGGACGTGGTCAGGGAAAAAGTGGCAGAGAACTCTACCAGAACTACTGTTATCCTAAGGTGATTGTGACGTACCCAAAGCTGTGCTTCCCTGAGGAGCACAATCAGAGACTTAATACTAGAGTCTCGGGGAGGAAACGTATTTTATTAAAAACACCTCAGCCAGTCTCTAAACAAGGAAATAAGGAAATAACAGTAATAAGTCAGGGAAGGGGTAATAGTACCCAGAGTTGCTATAATATATTACCTAAAATGTCCATTTTCCAACAAAAAAAATTGCAAGTCATGCAAAAACAAAAAACAAAACAACAAAACAAAAACAAAAACAAAACAAAACAAAACAAAAAACAGGAAAATATGACCTAAACACTGGGGGAAAAAAACAGGCAACAAAAACTGCCTGTGAGAGTGACCAGATATTAAATTAAGCAGATACGAGTTAGAAGTAGCCATAATAAATATATGCACAGAACTGAACTAAAACTTGATTAAATAAAGAAGAATATGATGACTATGTTGCATCAAATAGAGAATGTCAATAAAGAGATAGAAAATTTCTGGGGCACCTGGGTGGCTCAGTCGGTTAAGTGTCTGCCTTTGGCTCAGGTCATGATCCTGGGGTCCTGGGATCGAGTCCCGCATTGGGCTCCCTGCTCGGTGTGGAGCCTGCTTCTCCCTCTCCCACTGCTCCTCCCCACCCCACCCCACTTGTTCTCTCTCTCAAATAAATAAATTTTTTTAAAAAAATTTCTTTTTTAATAATATTTTTTATTATATTATGTTAGTCACCATGCAGTACATCCCTAGTTTTTGATGTAAAGTTCCATGATTCATTAGTTGCATATAACACCCAGTGCACCATGCAATACGTTTAAAAAAACATAAGATTTCTGAGGTTGAAAAGTGCAATGACTAAAAATATACAAGTCATTATAAAGGTTCAACAGTACATTCAAACTAGAAGAAAAAAGGAATTAATGAACTTGAAGAGATGTTGATAGAGATTGTGCATGCTGAACAACAGAGGGGGGAAAAATGAAGAAAACTGAACAGAGCCTCAGAGTAGTGTGGGGCACCACTGAGCACACCAATATACACATAACGAGAGTGCAAGAAGGAGAGGAGAGATGGGGGAAAAACTTAAAGAATGGCTGAAAATTCAAATTTACTAAAAAGAAAAAACAATAATCTACACATCCAGAAAACTCAACAAATTCCAAGTAGGAGAAATGCAAAGAGACCCACAAACAGATATATCATAGTAAGAATGCTGAACGTTAAAGACAAGGAGAAAATCTTGAAATCAGCAAGAGGAAAACCACCTGTCACNNTAGGGAAATGTCAGTAAGATTAACAGCTAACTTCTCAGCAGAAACAATGAGGGCCTGAATCTTCATATTTATTTGTTATATGTTTTATGCTTTGGAGTAAGTTATTCCATAAATTTGGGGCTGCAACAAAGAACTGCTGATGAGACCCATTCATCATTATCTCATATTAATACCAAACATAAGATTATCTTCCTTATAGAAAGACTCTTTCATATGTAGACATATTTTCTGTTTTTGCACTTGGCCTAATACAGTACTGAAGTCATACCTCTGCACTTTTTTATACTTCAACCTAAGGAAACAAATCTACATTCTATGTCTATGTCATGAAACCTTAGCTTCAACTTTTCCAATATAATTAATACGGAACTCCATTCAGAGGCAAATGAAATGGTCTGTTTGGTAGGGGAATCAATTAGAAGGCAGAAAGGCCTTTCAAAAACTCTTAAGTAAAACGTCAACCTCTTGTGCCATAATATCTAGGGCTTTATTGTGAACTCTCTTTATTTTGTAATAAGACTCCCTTTTTTGTGGTGCTCAATACCTTAACCAAAAGTTTATAAGACACCACTCATGGCTTTCAAAAATGTCTCTCGAATTCTCCAATGGCTTCTGAATCAGGTCCTTACAGGCCAAGGTCACCATCTCCTAATTCTATTTTGAAAATCTTTATTTCTTCCCCTCTAGGTGAAAGTTACCCTCAGTAGATTATTCTCAGATGGTCAGACAGAATACATTAATATTTATATCTAAACTAGTCCTTAAGTGTTACTCAAAACCTTAACAAATGAATATCCTTTCCAATGTATGGCTTTATCTCAAAAACAAATCATTCCTCTGCAATGCAGAAGATACCATTCCATGCAATATCACTTTTATCCTCAATATTTCCTGGCCCCTAAGATTCATACCACAACCTCCGTGTAGACTTCAGGGAATTATCCAGCCAAACTCAGCCTCTCTGGTAATCATTATCATTGTTATCGCCCATATCTGATTAAAGAAAGAAGTTATTCATGGTTTGGATTATTTAGAATTCCTACTTCAACATCGCTGTCTTAAGGACCTTGTGGTATGGAACAGTTAGAGACCTAAAATAAAGCCCTGGAAACTGAATACCCATACCTATGTATACCTGTTCAGAGCTGTTGTTTTTTTGGATGTTTTTGTTTTTGTTTTTGTTTTTGTTTTGCAAATCACCCACCACTGATTCTTCACCTAAACTTTCTGAGAATTCACCAGAGCAACAAGGTAAAGAAATAAATATTTCTTACCTGATCCCTGCAGCTGATAAATTGGAGACACTGGTATTTTTTACCAACCAGTATGATTCATAGTCAATGTGATTACAGAGTATAACATACTCCACCTCCAGGGGAAAATCCATGGTGAGAGTTAATATCAATGACTAGAGTAAGCTCCCTTTCAAACGAGGCAGATTGAAACCCATGTTTTTTAAAAAACGAACTAGTTAATTGATTAGTTAATTGATTAATTAATTCAATTTCCTATATACCATGTTCCAGGCATTATGTCAAGTACTATGGATACAGGATAAATAAGAGAATTTCAATTCATAAAGAGATCAAGGTTTAATGAGGGAGGAAGACAGCAACAATACAACATGCTCTAAAAGAGATTTGAACAAGGAAGGGGGCCTCTAACTGTGCCTAAAGTTTCACCAAGGATGTGATATTTGAGCTAGGCTTTAAAGGAGGAGTAGTATATGCCAGGTAGAAGAGGGATGAAGGGATGGCTGAAGAAGGGACAAACATTAAGGGAAGATGGAAAATGAATGTGCAAAGGCATGAAAACCTGAAATGAATGGTGAGATTAGTGGATGTTGAACAGATTACTATGTCTGGAATGTGTAATGTTTTGGGGTGAATGACAGGATAGGAGTATGTCCATGTACATTGGAATTCAGTTATAAAAGATTTTTTGGCCCTCAGGCAAGCCTATCTTGCCTGACCACTGACCCCCTTCTGCTCCAATTCATGACTATTTTTTCCATTTGTTCACTTATCTACCCCTCTGTTTCTTAGATCAATTTAACTCTCCAAATTTACTAAAGTGAGTTTCTTTCCCCATGCCTGTTTCAACCAGCTTTGCCCTCTGGTTCTTAATCAGTTAAATACTTATCTCTGGGTTTATAATTTCTAAATGTAATGCTTCATAATCCCCCTGTATTCCCTGGCAAACTGAGCCCCCAACTCCTGTTTACATAGAGACTGACACTGTAACAACTGCACTGTAAACCTGTATTCAGGCAACTCTTCTACAAATGCCTACTACCCATGCAAGCCTAGAACTTCCTCTTAGGGCATTCACATTATTTCCTGTTACTTTGGTAAGAGTGCAATTATAAACACATGCTTTCTTTTACTGGCTCCCTATTCTAAACTGAATGCAATCCAAATTGTACCAGCTGATACTCAAAGCACATTATACCTCCCCAAAGCTTGTTTCTAGTTTATATTTCAGAACTCCTTACTAGAACTTCATGTTTCTGTAAGACCTGCTTACTGTTCCCCACATAAATTGTGTTATTTTCCCATTTATGTACTGAGTTTATAACATTCCTTCTTCCTATCACAATTCTGCTCCTTCATCTACTTGAATCCTACCCATCCTTCAAGGTGCAATTAAATTTCTGGTTCCTAATCTCCTATTTGGATACAACCTCTTCCTCCTCAAAGTTCATACAAATTCTTATGAATACCTTGCTTGTGAAATAGTCACAAACTACTCAGTGCCTATTTGAGTACATATATTTGTCCCCTACTAAATTGCAAGTTCTCTAATAGCTGGGACCCTATTTTATTCAGCTTTCCATCTACCATAAAAAGCTAATATCATTAATCTGTTATTTAGATCTCTGTTAGACTTATGCTTAAATATTTAATTTTTTATTGAAGCTATTATAAATCCTGTGGTGTTTTAAATTTGGAAATATGATTGATCTTTGTATATTGACCATATATTCTGCAACTTTGCTATGCTCACTTATTAGTTCTAGGAGGCTTTTCCCCCAGTAGATTCCTTGAGATTCTAAATAGAAAAGCATGTCGTATGCCAATGAGGGCTGTTGTATTTCTTCCTTTTAAATCTGTGTGCTTTTAATTTCCTTTATTTTTGCTTTAATGCACAGAGTAGGAATTCCATTCCTGCACTGGATAGAAGAGATGAGGGAAAACATACTTGCTTTCTCATGAGCACCTACCATTTTGCTGGGTTTATTACCAATGTCACAGCCTACACAATGTCACAGCATAAAAGGATTTTAGATATGACCAAGTCTAACTTACAGATTTTGCATGTTGGGTCCTCTAACCCTATGTGCTGTGTGTGCTCGTTTTTCTCAACCCATTCTTTTTAAAATCCATGTTTTACTACTGTAGGAGAGAATAAGTATAAACAGCTTTAATTAAATCGTACTTATAAAAATTTTTTCTTACACCTCACTTCATGCTTTTGGTATTATTGATCTTTAAAAATTAAATGATCTTTGATAATGGATCTATTTTGTGTTGCCTTACTAAGACCAAATACCCCTGTCAAACCATTCTTTATTTTTTCCTTTTATGAAATTCTTATCTTTAATTAAAACTGTTTTACACATTTAAAAAAATTACAGATTACATTACAGATTAAAAAGAAAAAGATTTTAAAGAAATGATTAGAGGAACTAAGCACAGAGGTAGAAATCCATTTACATAATATTTCATAGCAAGTTAGAAGCAGAATAATGAATAGAGTTCAAGTTTCCTGACACTTGAGTCAACGTTAATCCCATGGTCTGTGGTGGTTTTTCTGATTCTTCTTATATAGTCCATAAGTTAACCCAAGAACCTTTGTGAGAAGAACAACACAACCTATAATTAATCTCTAACAGCAGGCTGGCTGCCCAGGGCAATGTACTGCTGATGGTAAGATTTCGACAGATGGTTTTCTCAATTCCTTTCCAAACTCCAGCTAGATGATAAATGAATCATGTCTTTCTCACTATACTGATAGGATTGCTGCTATTTCCACTGGCCTCCCTGTGCTCAGTCTAGGTTTACTAGTGGAAAGAAAAAGGAATACTTAGAGATTTGGGCCTGGGACTTGGACTCTTAACTTGTTTCCAGGTCAAAGGAAAAGAGAACACATTCTGGTTAAGAAGAGCTCTCTGATATACAGGTTTCTTTATAAACAAACCATCTCCTGAGGCCTGTAGTTGTTGTGAGAAAGGGCAAGGAGTGACCAACTCTGATCAGTCTCAAGCACCAAATTCAATTCAATTCAATTCAATTCAAAACAGTCTCTTCAATGTTCCAGGCAGTGGGATACTTCCTGGGATACAACAATCAATAAAGACATTGTTTCTATGGACTCTGAGAAACAAACTGAGGGCTTCAGAGGGGAGGGGGTGGGGGAATGGGATAGGCTGGTGATGGGTAGTGAGGAGGGCACGTATTGCATGGTACACTGGGTGTTATACGCAACTAATGAATCATCGAACTTTACATCAAAAACCAGGGATGCTGGTTTATAGTATGTTTATAGTATGCTGACTAACATAATATAATAAAAAAATTTTTTAATAAAATAAAAAAAATAAAAAATAAAAAGGAACGGACTACCAAAAAAAAAAAAAAGACATTGTTTCTGTCTTATAGAAGCTTACAGCCTAGTAAAGTTCACTGCCATGAACACAAATTAGTTTGATGCAAGTAAATTTGGAACAGCGCTAAAAAAAAAAAAAAAAAATCCCAGGTAGTGTTTTGTGACAGTAGAAAAGGAAAAACGGTTACTTTCTAGTGAGGCACATAGGATTAGCTTCATAAAAATAATTACATTTGAGTTAGACTCTGAAAGTTAGGAATTTAATGACTAGAGGACAAGTACAAAAGTGGGGGACAAAGGCCAAGAGGTGTGAAATGTACTGACTTAGTTCCAAACAAGAATTATAGGATTGGATGATGGGTAGAGGGATCTTATAGAAGATGAATCAGAAAGCCAGATTGTGGAAAACTTGAAAAGCCATGTTGAGTGTTTGGACTTAAAATATGCAGGCATATTTTTGAGAAAAAGAATGATGTGATTCAAACTGTTTCAAAAGAGTAATTCTGACAGCAATGTGGAGCTTATAGCAAAAGGTAACAATGCTAGAAACAGGGAGAGGCTATTGCAGTAGTTCATATGAGAGATGGTAATGGTCTTCACTAGGACAATGGCAAAAGAGATGGAAGAAATAAGCTAGATCAAAAAGATACTCTGGGAGTGCCTGCGTGGCTCAGTCGGTTAAGTGTCTAACTCCTGATTTCAGCTCAGGTCATGATCTCATGGGTTGTGAGATCAAGCCCCACAGTGAGCTCTGCACTCAGTGGGGAGTCTGCTTGAGATCCTCTCCCTCTGCTCCTCCCCCACCCACCCTAGCTTTCTCTCTCTGAAATTAATAAATAAAAATCTTTTTTAAAAAGATACTCTGAAAGTGGAATAGATGGAATAGGCAAATTACTCTAGTGTTGCTGGTGAGGAAGATGAAGGAGCCAAGGCATTTCATTTGTACGACTAGAGTAATGATTATTTAGAGTAGGAAATAAAGAAACAATAAATAAATAAAGTGGGAAATGAGGAGAACCAGGTTTGAGAGGTGGAGAGATGATAGAAATTTTGAATTTGAGGTACCTATGGTATATGCAGGTGGAAATTATTTGGTTAGCTGATAGATCTAGAAGTCTGAAGCTGAGAAGAAAAACCTACGCTGGAAGTCAAGATTTGAGAATCATTGAAACATGACAGCTGAAGTCATTTTATGACATCAGCCACAAAAAGGATAAAATGAGAAAAAGAAGAGAACCAAGAGTGCAATCTTCAATAATTCCATAATGGTCCAAAATTAGGATCTGGACTTATCCTTCTATATATGCAGAGATATGTGTAAATTAATGGGAAAGAAGACTGAATTGGGAATTTTGCCACATTTTGCCACAAGCATTACTTACTCTTAAAAAGGAAAAACAGAAAGAAAAAAAGAATTCTATTAATGAAAAACACTATAAAATTTTTGAAAAGAAAAAAAATTCTGTATCACCATTAATATACAAAGCTATTTTTATTTCTCAATGTTTCTTTCCAGTCTCTATTCACATATTTATAAAAACACGCTTACATAGCTGTCATTGAAGTTCATGTACTAATTTTGCCCTTTATTAAAATTTAGTTTTCCATTTTATTTTATTTATTTAAAGTTTTATTTAAATTACAGTTAGTTAACATACAGTGTTATATTAGTTTCAGGTGTATAACACAGTGATTCAACAATTCCATACATCACCCTGTGCTCATCACGACAAGTGCACTGTTTAATCCCCATCACCTATTTAACCCATCCCCTCACCCACCTCCCTTCTGGTAACCATCAGTTTGTTCTCTTTAGTTAAGAGTCTGCTTTTTCCTTTGCTTCTTTTTTTCCCCTTTGTACGTTTGTTCTTTCTTTTTTTTTTTTAAGATTTTATTTATTTATTTGACAGAGAGAGAGACAGCCAGCGAGAGAGGGAACACAAGCAGGGGGAGTGGGAGAGGAAGAAGCAGGCTCATAGCGGAAGAGCCTGATGTGGGGCTCGATCCCATAACGCTGGGATCACGCCCTGAGCCGAAGGCAGACGCTTAACCGCTGTGCCACCCAGGCGCCCCTGTACGTTTGTTCTGTTTCTTAATTTCCACATATGAGTGAAATCATATGGTATTCGTCTTTCTCTGAGTGACTTATTTTGCTTAGCATTACAGTCTCTAGCTCCATGTCATTGCAAATGGCAAGATTTCATTCTTTTTTAATGGCTGAATAATATTCCATTGTGTATATATATACCACTTTTTTATCCATTCATCAATTGATGGACATGTGGGTTGTTTCTATAATTTGGCTATTATAAATAATGCTGCTATAAACATAGGGGTGCATGTGTCCCTTTGAATTAGCATTTTTGTATTCTTTGGGTAAATACCCAATAATGTGATTGCTGGATCATTTAACTTTTTGAGAAACCTCCATACTGTTTTCCACAGTGGCTGCACGACTTTGCATTTTCACCAACAGTGCAAGAGGGTTCCTTTTACTCCACAACCTTGCCAACACCTGTGGTTTCTTGTTTTGTTGATTTTAGCCATTCTGACAGGTGTGAGGTGATATCTCATTACAGTTTTGATTTGCATTTCCCTGATGGTAAGTGAGGATGAGCATCTTTTCGTTTATGTGTTGGCCACCTGTATATCTTCTTTGGAGAAATGTCTGTTTATATCTTCTGCCCATTTTTAAATTGGATTATTCATTTTTTGGGTGTTGAGTTTTATAATTTCATTACATATTTTGGATGCTAATCCTTTATCATATATGTTATTTGCAAATGTCTTCTCCCATTCCATAGGTTTGCTTTTTTTCCCTTAACCTTATTAATAATCTGTCTCCAGAATCACACTATAGAATAATTTATTTCATGAACTTTCCATGATATGTGAATATTTTTTCATTTTTATATGTACTATATTTATTATTTAAAAAACAGAAAACAATATTAGAGAACTATTATACTTTTAGTAATAGACTAATCAAAAAATTGATGGATCAGCTGTTTCCATTTTTAAAAATTTTTCTCCACATAAATATACTGTATCTACTATTTTTTAATTTAGCCTTTCCCTTTAGTATTATATTCCAGGCATTTTAACATGTCATTGACATGTCTGTGAACCTTTACCTTTGTGATTTCATCTGCTACTTCAAACCTTAGAGAATTATAATCTCTGGATTTTTTTTAGTTTCAATCAAATAAAATGTCTCTTCCAGTTTCTGATCTCCTATCATCCTTGACCTTTGCTTTAAACATTGCTTGTTGTAGATAAACCTCAAGGTAGATCTTACTTTTAAGCCTGGAGCCCGTGTTTATCTCCTACATATAAAAGGATCAGATGAGGGGCAATAATATTTAATTTATGAGGATTTATGAGAGAAGATTACAGAAATTGAAACTGAATTAGCTTTTTGGGTGAGAAGTTTGAGGAATTTTAAATAGAAGACTTCAAATAGATGAAAGGAAAGATAGGATTGAGAAACTGTTCTCCATTTCTGTTGAGAGTGAAAAGAAATGCATTAGAGAGTTTTGGTTTGGAAATATAGAATTGATATCCAGCTATCAGAATAAATAGAGTACTATTTTTTCAAATATTTTATTTATTTATTTATTTGAGAGAGAGAGAAAGAGAGAGCGAGCAGGGGGAGGGGGAGAAGGAGAGAGAGAATCCCAAGCAGACTGAGCCCAGCGCAGAGCCCAATGAAGGGCTCAATCCCATGACCCTGAGACCATGACTCAAGCAAAAACCAAGTCAGCAGCTTAACTGACTGAGCCACCCAGGTGCCCCTAGAGTGCTATTATAAAGAAAGACTGAAAAAAATGAAGTTGATCTTGACTTGATTGCAAAGTTACAGGCTACATAACGATGGTTTTAAAATGTGGATACCATTTTGCAGTTTATAAAACAATTCCCCCTAATTATTTCATTTGATCCTCACAGCGAGCTTGTGAGGTAGGCATTATATGCACTTAAAGGTGAGGAAGTTGAGAATGAGTTACTGAGTTTCAAAGAAGTTACCAAATACTACAGTTTGATCTTTTTTTTTTTTTGTAAAGAAAGCATCTTTCACAGGTTTATTGGTCCATTACTTTAAGTTTTTAAATTGAGGAAAAGAAACCTTTTAAATTTATAAGCTAATCGTTTATCCAGCAATACAAATTCTTTTGTTTACCTCAAACTGTAATACTAATTTCATAAACAATGGACAGAATTTTTTTATACACAGATATATGAAAAAAAAGTGTACAAAAACCTCGTGCCAGCATCAAAAATGCAACAAAAACTTTCTTTTTCTTTTTACAGTCTCTGGGTTCCATAACAAAGAAAAAAAATGTGACATTATTTTTAAAGTTTGGTAGCTCCATGAAACAGAGACTTTGACCTGGAAATAAATTACTTTCTTGTCTACACACATTCTTGAGGACTTCCCCCCCCACAGCCTTTGATTTGTCTTATTGGCAGCATGGAGAGAAGAGAACACATTTACATGGAGAACTTTATCAATACCTCAGGGCTTTCTTTTCTGTTAAAATTTGAAATGTAAAGAATGGTTTCTAAAAATAAGAAATACAGTCCATCCTTTATACATGACCTAAACAAAAGTTTTGAATCTCTTTTTCAACAGTTAAAATACAAGTTAGAAAGTTTGCTGGCAGTTTATTTTATGGGAAGATATCAGATGCACATCATCTCTCGATGCATTCCCAATGCACAGACATCAAGGGATCAGGCACACAGGCGTACAATGGACAGGGTATCTGATGGACAGGATCAAAACTTCAGGAGTGTCCCAGTGAACGGTGCTGATTGTGAAGAGCTGGTGGTTTGTTGTATTTGAGTCATATAGAAACATTCTGTATAGTTAGCACTTGAAAATCAACAAACTCAGACTTTAAAAAAAAATGCCACAGACTGTTGAAAGCCTAACTCTACTTTTTGAGAATTGTCAACACCTATTAATATGCCTTATTCTTCAACTTGTGTGTTTTAGATTCTGGATAGAAAGAGTTTTTAGAAACGTAATTGGTTGTTCAGCTTAATACTAGAGGTCTAATATAGCCCATCCTCAGCCCTCTTAAAGAAACAGGAAAGTGAGGTTTATAATTAGGGCTCCGAAAGATAAGTGTTGCTATTGTCAAATATTTTTGATAATGTAAGGAAACACAGAGATCACTAAACCATTTTCGTTTGTTTGTTTTAAAGTGTGAAAGGTTAACTTAGTGCCTTTTGGCACACTCTTGATTGTAGAGGATATATGGTATCAGCGTCAACAAATCACAGAGATACAAAGAACTCTAGATTATGACAATATTAGTGGTTTACCCCAGTTCTGCAGAACAGCTTTTAAAAAGATAATTGTGGAGCCCTGGGGGCGGAGGGGGGGCTCACAGCAACGTGTTTCAGATAGAAATTCTCCACAGGTTGAAATGCCAAAAACCTAAAACCTATTGTGTTGCCTCACATACTTTAGTCCATTTTAGCAGAGCTTTCCTTATTAAAGCCAGTGACTGAGTATTACACATGCACCTCCCCTGGCTGTGCTGCCCCCTCATCAGGTGATCCTGGGCTCCCCGTGGGCCAGGTCAGAGCAGGTAACACCTGTCAACACCCCTGCTCCACAGGTTGTTCATAGTCTCAGACCAGCCCTGCAGTCACAATGATACTGGAAGGACAAAAGGGGGATGGCTTTTTCCCCAGTGAGGAAATGGGGAAGGGGAAGTAGGTTGCAAAGAAAATGTGACTCAGTGTGATAAAAGGACACCTGTGTCAGCTGGGCCTTTGTGGAACAGTTTGATCTTTTAACAGCTTTATTGAGATATAATTCACATATATAAAATTAACCTATTTAAGGTGTACAATTCAATGCATTTTAGTTTATTTATAGAGTTGTGCAACCATAATCAATTTTAGAACATTTTATCACCCCAGTAAGAAAACCCTATTCCCATTAACAGCCACTCCACCATTTACCCCTAAACTTCCCAGTTTTATGCAAAATCTGCATTCTGTCTCTATAAATGTCCTTGTTCTGGGCATTTGATATAAATAGAACCATATAACGTATGTTCTTTTGGATTTTTTTCATTTAGCATAATGTTTTCAAGGTTCATCCATATTGTGACATGAATCAATACTTCATCCCTTTTTTAAAAAAGATTTTATTTATTTATTTGACAGACAGAGAGAGAGAGTGCGCACAAGCAGAGGGAGAGGCAGAGGGAGAAGCAGGCTCATCACTGAACAGAGAGCCCGATGTGGGACTCAATCCCGGGACCCTGGGATCATGACCTGAGCTGAAGGCAGACACTTAACTGACTGAGCCACCCAGGCACCCCAACTTCATCCCTTTTTATAGACAAATATTATTCCATTGTATGGATATGGATATTTTGTTTATCCTGTCATCAGTTCATGGACATTTGAGTGGTTGACACTCATAGACTATTTTGGCTATTTTGGCTACTAGGAATAGAGTAAAATTTAATAAATGCTACTATGAACAATCATGTGCATGTTTTTGTGTGGACACATGTCTTCATTCACAACTTGGTCTTGAACCTATTTTTTATCAGAGGCAAAATTCTAAAATGGTCCTCAGGATCCCTACCCCATACTTTACATGCCCTATATAATCACTTCTCCTTGAGTGTGGACAGAATTTGTGAATATAATGGGATATCACTCTCTTGATTTAGATAGGTTATATTGCAAAGGTGAAGGAAATTGCAAACGTATTAAGGTCCTTAATCACTTGACTTTAAATTAATCAAAAGGGAGATTATTCCAAGTGGGCTTCACATAACCAAGCAAATCCTTTATAAGAGGATCCAGGCTTTTCCTAAAAGAAAGATTCAAAGTAAAAGGATGACCAAGGGTACAAGCCCTGCAAGAAATATTAAAGGGAGTAGAAAGGAAAGACCAAAATTGACACAGACTAGAAAGGAACAGAGAAAATCTCCAGAAACGATGACAAAACAAGTAATAAAATGGCACTAAATTCATCTATAACAGTGATTACTCTGAATGCAAATGGACTAAATGCTTCAATCAAAAGACAGAGGGTGTCAGAATGGATAAAAATGATATCCATCAGGGGCGCCTGGGTGGCACAGCGGTTAAGCGTCTGCCTTCGGCTCAGGGCGTGATCCCGGCGTTATGGGATCGAGCCCCACATCAGGCTCCTCTGCTGTGAGCCTGCTTCTTCCTCTCCCGCTCCCCCTGCCTGTGTTCTCTCTCTCGCTGGCTGTCTCTATCTCTGTCAAATAAATAAATAAAAATCTTTAAAAAAAAAAATGATATCCATCAATATGCTGCCTACAAGAGACTCATTTTAGACCTAAAGACACCTGCAGATTGAAAGTGAGGGGATGGAGAAATGTTTACCATGGAAATGGAAGTCAAAAGAAAACCAGAGTAGCAATACTTCTATCACACAAACTAGTTTTTAATCCAAAGACTGTAACAAGAGATGAAGAAGGGCACTATATCATAAAAAGGGGGTCCATCCAACAAGAAGGTCTAATAATTGTTAATGCTTATGTACCCCAAAGGGGAGCACCCTTAATAACACTTAATAGCAAACATAAAGGAAGACATAATAACAAACATATTATTGATAATAATACAATAATAGCAGGGGACTTTAACACCCCACTTACGCCTATGGACAGACCATCTAAGCAGAAAATTAACAAGGAAACAATGGCTTTGAGTGACACATTGGACCAGATGGACTTAACAGATACATTCAGAACATTTCATCCTAAAAGAGCAGAATACGCATTCTTTTCAAGTGCACGTGGGACATTCTCCAGAACAGATCCCATACTAGGTCACAAATCAGCCCTCAACAAGTACAAAAAGACTGAGATTATACCATGCATCTTTTCCAACTACAATGGGATGAAACAAAGTCGACCACAAGAAAAAATCTGGAAAGACCACAAATACATGGAGGTTAAACAACATGCTATTAAACAATGAATGGGTCAACCAGGAAACCAAAGAGGAAATTAAAAAAAATACATGAAAATGAAAATGAAAGCACCATAAACCAAAACTTTTGGGACACAGCAAAAGCAGTCCCAAGAGGGAAGTATATAGCAAAAGAGGCCTACCTCAAGAAGCAAGAAAAGTCCCAAATAAAAAATCTAACCTTACTCCAAAAGGAGTTAGAAAAAAAACAATAAATGAAGCCTAAAGCCAGCAAAATAAGGGAAAATAATAAAGATTAGAGCAAAAATAAATGATACAGAAACCAAAAAAATAAAAAACAATAGAACAGAACAATGACCAGGTGGTAATTCTTTGAAAACATTAATAAAATTGGTAAACCTCTAGCCAGACTTATCAAAAAGAAAAATGACCCAAATAAATAAAATCAGAAATGAAGGAGATCATAACCAACACCACAGAAATACAAACAAGATTAAAAGAGTATTATGAAAAATTATATGCCAACAAACTGGTCAATCTGAAAGAAATGGATAAATTCCTAGAAACATATAAACTACCAAAACTGAAACAGAAAGAAATAGAAAACTTGAACAGACCCATAATCAGCAAAGAAAGTGAATCAGGAATCAAAAAAATCTCCAACAGAAGTCCATGGTCAGACGGCTTCACAGGGAATTCTACCAAACATTTAGAGAAGAGTTAATACCTATTCTTAAACTATTCCAAAAAATAGAAAAAGAATGGAAACTTCCAAACTCATTCTCTGATGCCCACATTACCCTGATTCCAAAACCAGACAATGACTCCACTAAAAAAAAAAGAACTACAGGCCAATATCTCCGATAAACATGAATGTAAAAATTCTCAATAAAATACTAGCAAATCAAATCCAACAGTCCATTAAAAGAATCCTTCACCACAGTCAAGTGGGATTCATTCCTGGGCTGCAGGGTTGGTTAAATATTCACAAATCAATCACCATGATACACCACATTAATAAAAGAAAGGAAAAGAACCACGTTATCCTTCCAATAGATGCAGAAAAAGCATTTGACAAAGTACAACATCCTTTTATGATAAAAACCCTCCACAAAGTAGGGTTATGGGAACACACCTCAATATCATGAAGGCCATATACAAAAGACCCACAGCTAATATCATCCTCAATGGGGAGCAACCAAGAGCTTCTCCTCTATGGTCAGGAGTAAGACAGGGATGTCCACTCTCACCACCTTTATTTAACATAGTACTGGAAGTCCTAGTCTCAGCAATTGAACAACACAAGGAAATAAAAGACATCCAAATCTGCAAGGAAGAAGTCAAGCTCTCACTATTTTCAGATAACATCATACTTTATGTAGAAAATCCAAAAGATTCCACCAAAAAATTACTAGAACTGATACACGAATTCAGTAGTCACAGAATACAGAATACAAAATCAATGTAGAGAAATCTGTTGCATTTCTCTACACCAGTAATGAAGCAGCATAAAGAGACATCAAGGAATTGATCCCATTTACAATTGCGCCCAAAACAATAAGATACCTAGGAATAAACCTAACCAAAGAGATAAAAGATCTATATTCTGAAAACTAGAAAACACTGATGAAATAAATTGAAGATGACACAAAGAAAGGGAAAAACATTCCATGCCATTGGATTGGAAGAACAAATACTGTTAAAATGTCTATACTACCCAAGGCCATCTACACATTCAATGCAATCCCTATCAAAGTACCACCAGGATTTTTCACAGAGCTAAAATAAAGGATCCTAAAATTTGTATGGAACCACAAAAGACCCCAAAGAGCCAAAGATATCTTGAAAAAGAAAAGCAGAGCTAGAGGCATCAAAATTCTGGACTTCAAGTTATATTACAGAGCTGTAGTCATCAAGACAGTATGGTAATGGTACAAAAACAAACACACTGACAAACAGAACAGAATAGAAAACCCTGAAATGGACGCATAACTATATGGTCAACTAATCTTCACCAAGCCAGAAACAATATCCAATGATGAAAGACAGTTTCTTCAACTAATGGTGTTGGAAAAACTGGAGATCAACAAGCAAAAGCATGAAACTGGGTCACTTTGTTATACCATATACAAAAATAAATTCAAAATGGATGAAAGACCTAGATCTGAGACAGGAAACCATCAAAATCCTAGAGGAGAACACAGGCAGTAACCTCTTTGACATTGGCTGTCACAACTTCTTGGTAGTTATGTCTCCTGAGGCAAAGGAAATAAAAGCAAAAATAAACTATTGGGACTTTACAAAAATAAAAAGCTTTTCTGCACAGAGAAGGAAACAATCAATAAAACTAAATGGCAACATATGGAATGGGAAAAGATATTTGCAAATGATATATCTGATAAAATGTTAGTATCCAAAATATATAAAGAAACTATAAAACTCAACACCCAAAAAACAAATAATCCAGTTACAAAATGGGCAGAAGACATGAATAGAAATTTTTCCAAAGAAGACATCCAGATGGCTAACAGACACAGAAGAAGATGCTCAACATCACTCATCATCAGGGAAATACAAATCAAAACTACAATGAGATATTACCTCACACCAGTTAGAATGGCTAAATTTAACAACATAGGGAACAACAGGTGTTGGCAAGGATGTGGGAAATGGGGAACTCTTTTATACTGTCGGTGGGAATGCAAACTGGTGCAGCCACTGTGTAGAACATTATGCAGGTTCCTCAAAAATTTAAATATAGAACTACCCTATGATCCAGCAATTGCATCCAAGGTATTTACACAAAGGATACAAAAATCCTGATGTGAAGAGATACATGCACCCTGATGTTTATAGCAGCATTATCAACTATAGCCAAAGTATGGAATGAGCCCCAATATCCATTGACTGATGAATGGATAAAGAAGATGTAGCTTATATACACAATGGAATATATTTCTGAGCCATCAAAAGAATGAAATGTTGCCATTTGAAACAACATGGATGGAGCTAGAGAGTAAAATGCTAAGTGAAATCAGTCAGTCAGAGTAAGACAAATACCATGTAATTTCACTCATGTGTTTAATTTAAGAAATGAAACAAACGAACACAGGGAAAAAGAGAAAGACAAAGCACGAAACAGACTTAAGTATAGAGAAAAATCTGATGTTGCTGGGAGGGACGTGAGCATGGGGATGGGTTCAGTAGGTGATGGGTATGGAAGAGGGCAGTTGTGATGAGCACTGGGTGTTGTATATAAGTGATGAATCACTAAATTCTACACCTGATACTAATATTACACTGCATGTTAACTAACTGGAATTTAAATAAAAACTTGGGGAAAATAACTAATCCTTTACATGAGTTAAAAAAATTAAATAGATAGCTATAAATAAAACAGTCCATGGTATAGTAATAAGGAGCATGGGCTTTTGAGTCAGACCCTCTGGATTTGAGTATCAGCTCTCCCACTTCCAAGCTATGTATCCTTGGGCAACCCCTAAGCTTCCTTTTCCTCATTTGAAAAGTAAGTGTTATTTTAGAACCTACTCTGTATGTGCTTTTGAGAGTACAAAATTAGTTGATATGAGTTAAAGCACCCAGTTCAGTGCTTAGAAAAAAATAAATGTTCAATAAATGTTCCCCTCAAAAAAGGGGGAAAAAGTGATAAACATAATTTTATTATGTCAACTATTTATTTTATGATGTATTCTTTCGAAATCCTAATAGTGATGCATGTGGATATGTGTGAGTGTGTGTATACATACATTCACACACATGTATATGGTATGTATATACATATGTGATATACATACATATATCTCTTTGTGTTCTGCTTTACTCAACACTATTTCATATATACTCTTCCATATCAACACAAGTCCATATACTTTTCATGTAATTTTTGAAGTTTTTCATTGAACTGCTTTTTGAAGGTTTGGGATTTTTTTTCAAAAGTTGCTAATAACACTGATAAACATCTTTAGGCAATTTGCTTTACATACTCCAAATACATAGACAAGTTGGATAAAAATTACAACAACAACAACAGATTACAACAACACCCTCCCCGCCCAGTTTTGAAATTGCATAGTTGAGTTTGAAGGCAAACAAAGAAACTCTCTAGGGGTCCTGAACAAAGAGGAAACTCAAAGTCAGAACAACAAACAGCATTGAAGCGCATGACCCATAGAGGAATCAGATATACATGTAAGACAAAATCTGGGGTATTTCTTCTTTTTTTTTTTTAAAGATTTCATTTATTTATTTGAGAGCGAGCGAGCGAGTGAGAGAGTGAGCAAGGGGAGCAGCAGAGGAGTAGGGAGAGGGACAGGCAGAGTCTATGCTGAGCATGGAGCCCAACACAGGGCTTGATCTCACAACCCTGAGATCATGACCTGAGCCGAAATCAAGAATTGGACGCTTAACTGGCTGTGCCACCCAGGTGCCCCTTTTTCTTTTCTTTTTAAAATTAAGATATAAGGTAAAATCCTCATTTTGGTGTACAGTTCTCCAAGTTTTAATATATGCGTATAGTAGGTGTAGTCAAACCCTTCCTCCACCTCCATTTGGCTGGAGTTTTAATGCCCTGCTGCAGTGGGTGATAGGCTACAGACCCAGTTTTTTTTTTTTTTAAAGATTTTATTTATTTATTTGACAGAGATAGAGACAGCCAGCGAGAGAGGGAACACAAGCAGGGGGAGTGGGAGAGGAAGAAGCAGGCTCATAGTGGAGGAGCCTGACGTGGGGCTCGATCCCATAACGCCGGGATCACGCCCTGAGCCGAAGGCAGACGCTTAACCACTGTGCCACCCAGGCGCCCCTACAGACCCAGTTTTTGTGGTAAGCTGGAATTGGGCTTCCCGAAATAAGAAGTACTACAAGAACTCTGACTGCTGGCCTACAAATGTGTGCTTATGAACAGGACACCCATTCTCAGCTGTGGGGTCTCCATGAAAGAAATGCACTGGAAAACAAAAGCTAAAAAAACAGACTGGTCCCAAACTGGTAAATTCTATAGGGATACTACAGAAGCAAACACAAAACTGTTTCATAGCGACACCTCTACAACCTAGCATATTTGCACAACTCATGGGGAAGACAACTCTCTCTAAATAAGAGATCATAACAAAAAATTACAAAGCAAAGAGGAATCTTACCACCAAAACCAAAACCAAATAAAACAACCCAGAATGTGTAATAACAGGAGAATTTTGTCCCAAAGGAAATCTAATTGAATAATCTATCAACTTAGAGCTTGATAATCACTTGAAGTATTATACAGAAATTAGAATGAAATAAACATATTTTCAGACATCCCAAGTCTCAAAGTTTACTACATATAGAACTTCAGTAAAGGGACCACAAAGGATGCATTCCAACAAGACTGAAATTGAAACCAGATAAAGACTGTGATGTAAGTAAGCAATGTTGAACAAAGAAATCAGCAAATAATGTTGAAAAATTCAGGTAAGTAACTGACTGTAAGAAGTATCATGATAATAATTAATTTGATAAAGTTTATAGAATTAAAATCTAAGGTACTACAGCATGGAAGATAGAAGGGGAAAGTTGAGAGTTCTAACATTCTTGTCATTTTGGGGAGAAGGCTAGAAATGTTAACTTTAGACTGTTAGAAAAATGTATAGTAACATATATCTTAAAAATTGTAAGTGTGATCTCTGAACAAATGTAAATAACATCCATAACTTTCACACCAGTAGGGGGAAAAGCTTAATCAATCTATCTGAAGGCAGAAAAGAAGGGAAAAAGAAGTAAACAAAAACTATGGCAAAAATGAAATACAAAATAATACAATAGAAGCCCAAATGTATTTATAATTAATATATAAATGTAAATTAACCATAGATGTCTATTAAAAGAGACTCTCAGATTGGATATAAAAACAAAATCCAGGCATATGTTGCTTACAGAAGACAAACCTAAAACAGAATCATACAAAAAGGCTAACAATAATGGGGTAAAAAAAGATACACTAGGCAAAGATATGGCAATATCAGTATCAGACAAAAAAGAGAATTCATGGTGAAAATTATTAATATATATAAAAAGGAAATGACTTAATCTTTTGTCAGCCACCAACAAAGTATAACAATCATGAACTTGTATGCCCCTCATAATATCAACTTAATTATAAAACGATAGATGAGCAAATTACGAGATTGACAAATCCACAGTCATAATAGGACATTTTAACACTGATGTAACAAAGCACACAAATAAGTAGTAAAGGTTTAGAAAATCTTCACAATTTAAAAAAATTTAATATCCTCTACAGGGTACTAATTATTTTGAATTGACTTTCTACTTAACAATCTTATATAACTCTCTTGTTTTTATTAGCTTATATATAGATCTTTTTTTAATCTGGAAAATGATATAACCTACAAATTACTAGTGTTTTCTCTCTTTCAATCCTTAAGCCTTCTGTTTCTATTTCTTATCTTCTTTCATTGACCATTACTTCCATCCAATATGATGTCAAATAGTAGTTGGGTAAGTGGGCATCTTTGACATATTCCTATCTTTAAGGAGAACACTACTAAAATGTATACACTAAGTAAAATGTTTGAAATAGATTTTTTTTACAGTGGGAGATTTTTTTTAATCAGTTTAGAGAAGATCCTTTCTCTTCCTAGTTAACTAAGAGTTTCTTTTTTAAAGATTTTATTTATTTATTTATTTATTTATTTGAGAGAGAGTGAGCAAGAGAGCACAAGCGGGGGGAGCAGCCAGAGGGAGAGGGAGAAGCAGGCTCCCTCAGGGAGCCTGATGTGGGGCTCGATCCCAGGACCCTGGGATCATGACCTGAGCAGAAGGCAGACGCTTAACCAACCGAACCACCCAGGCACCCCGTGGGCAATAATTCTAATGAATAATTGAATTTTTTAGACTTAGGAGAAATGAGATAGCTGCAAATTCTCATTCTAGAGAAGATGCCTGACAGTATGTATGCTACATGTCAAACTCTAGAATTTACAAAAATAAGCATTTGAGCAATGCAGCTAACATATAATAATAAAGTATAATATTTCTCATAAAATTTAGAACTGATATTACATTTAATATAATAAAATGAATATAATTAATAATAAAATAGGGTTAGTGCAATGTTGAGAAAAATGTGAAAAAACACTTAAACAATATTAAGAATAAACAGTGTAAACTAAACTAAAATCTTGAATGAGTCTTGAATTTTATTGAATACATTTTCTGAAATATGACATTTTCTCTTTAAAATTTGTCTATCATACAAACAACTTTAATGTGAACGACATATAGGTAAACTACTCCCAGCAGCTAAAGAATACAAATTAGTATATATACATATATTCAGCCAACTTTGCATTTCTGGGATAAAACCTACTTGGTCTTGATGTATTTTTTTAAAGATTTTTATTTATTTGAGAGAGAGAAAGAAAGAGAGAGCAAGCACAAGTGGGGGAGGGATAGAGGGAGAGGGAGAAGCAGATATGACTAAGCTGGGTTGCAGGTACATGGGTGTCCATTATCTTTTGGTTTATAATTTTTAGTTATGATGAAATAGTTCTTAATGTTAAAAATACACAAAAATAAAGAAATTAATTTCAGAAAGTTATATGTGCTCTAAAAGTGCTTCTCAAATTTTAATGTGTATATGAATAACCTAGGGAATTCTTATTAAAATGCAGATACTGAATCATGAGGTCTGGAGTGGGGCCTGAGATTCTGCATTTCTTATAAGCTCCCAAGTGATACCAATGCTGGTGGTCCATGGACCACTCTTTGAGTAGCAAGATTTTAAGGGAAATTAAACAAGGCAATGTGATAGAGAGCTGAAGGGACAGGAAATAGCTTCTTTAAAGAAGGTACTCTTGAAAATCTACTCTAAACGGTGATATTCGAGTCATTAAAAAGTCTCCAGGAAGCGAGGACAATGTTCCAAGTAGAGGAAAAAACCAAGTGCAAAGGCATTCAGGTGGAAACAACTTCTGGTATTTTCTAGCAACAGAAAAGGCCACTGTGGCTTTCTTAAAGAACTTAAGTGTTTCTTCCACATTTCACGTGTAATTAAGTGAAAATATCACAGTATTTGAAGTCATAAAACCTAGGTTTGGTTTTCATGCCATTAGCTCCGGGACCTCTGTCAAGCCACATAAATAAGTGTGTTTCCTCATAAATATGTGAATATTTTTTTAAAGATTTTACTTATTTGACTGGGGGGAGCACAAGCAGGGGGAGTGGAAGAAGGAGAAGCAGACTCCCCGCTGAGCAAGAAGCCCAACGTAGGGCTTTATCCCAGGATCCTGGCATCACGACCTGAGCTGAAGGCAAATGCCTAACCAACTGAGCCACCCAGGTGCCCCAAATGCGTGAATATTAATGAATAATACCTATTCTCCAGTGTTGATGTGGAGATTAAATAAGATAAGGTACTAAAAAGCACTTTGTAAATTGCAAAATACCATACACATGTAATTATAATTATTGCATAATTAAAGTGCTGTCATGTGAACTGAGTCTGCAACAGTTATTTATAGTGGCTTTTATTGTGTGCTCCTATATCTCTTTAATTATTTTAGATGCTTATGTGTCAAGTTGCTGTAGGCCAACTTGGGCTGTCTGTTGCTGCAGTTCCCTAACAGTGCACAACTCTCACTATGCTTCATGTTCTATTTCTGGGTGCACTGGAAATTTTCTTTGACTCATTTGGATCATGTTTGACCTACTTTAGCTCATCACAGAGTAACTACTTGGGTATTCCAATGTGATTCACATTTCTTAATCAGTTGACTTACAGTGAATACGACTTCAGTAAAAACATGTTGACTCCATTCAAAGAACTCATAACTGTTGGTCCACGCCAATAATGCCTTTAGATAATTCTAATGAAACTTCTCAAGACTCCTGAGAAATCATCTATAGGATTAGGTGTTTCAGAATTCTGAGGTCTTAGCTCATTTAAAATCTTATGATTCTATATGGCCTCTAGAGACTTTCAATTAAACCTTGTCTTTGAGTATAGACAACATCTTTAGTGTAAAAAACAGTGGAATAGCAGCCAGAATACCTCTGTTCTAATTCTGACTCTAATACCACATGGCCCTGGTCTTCTTTATCTACTGGCAATGAGGAACACCCCAAAAACCTATTGTTAAGAATGAGCAAAATGATGTGTATAAGTGTTTCTGCAAGTATAAAAATTCAAAATATTATTTTGCCACCTTATATCTAACAATCTCTCACAAAATATAATGGTACATAGATTACTGTATTTTTTTAAAAATTAGAACATTGTTGGACAATGCTTTACCTGGGTAGAAAGATTCAGTGACAACATTCAGCCCTAGTAGAAATCACTGGTAGGGGCGCCTGGGTGGCTCAGTGGTTAAGCGTCTGCCTTCGGCTCAGGGCGTGATCCTGGTGTTCCGGGATCGAGCTCCACGTCAGGCTCTTCCACCAGGAGCCTGCTTCTTCCTCTCCCACTCCCCCTGCTTGTGTTCCCTCTCTCACTGGCTGTCTCTCTCTCTGTCAAATGAATAAATAAAATCTTAAAAAAAAAAAAAGAAATCACTGGTAGATGCGAGGGTTTCTTTAGTGTAGAGTGTTGCTCTTAACCCAGAAAAGATGCTGAATAAATATTTACTGATGATGATATAGGCATTAATAAAAGCCATTACTGATCTCTCAGCAAGATAATAATAAACTGGAAACACAATTGGCCAATGAGTCCTGTCAATGCTATCTCCATAGTATCTCTGGAATTGATCTATTGCTACTGCTGCTACTAGGTTCAGGCCTTTATTTTATGACTAAAGTGTTGCATTAACTTCATGACTTCAATATGAACTCTCTTCAGTCTGACATTTCCATTTAAGCCAGAGTGGTTTAATGTACATACACATCTGATCATGTTACTCTCCTGATTAAGACCCTCTGCTGGCTACAGGATCAAGCATTAACTTCTTAGAATGAAATACAAGGTCTTTCACCATCAGGCCTCTGCTTACCCAGGCTCATTTCCTACTACTCTGCTATATATATTCTATATATATAGAATCTTGAAGATGGGAATGCTTTCTTATACCTTCTTGCTTTTAAATATGCCATTTCCTATATGTGGAATTCTGTTTGACCTCTTCAGTTGGAAACTATTCTTCTTTAAATAACTCTGCTCAAGCATCCTCTTCTCTGGAAACCTGAGTGTAATATGAATTTTGAAACAAAGTAACTGCATGGGCCATGCATTTCCTTTGTCTTCATCAGACTTAATCAATTAGTCCATGGTGTGTCTACATAAGGAGTTCATAATTATTTGCCTGTCTTGTATAAAAAGTTTGAGAATGCAGCAGTGAATATAAAATTGCAACTGCATCACTACCTACAGGGTTTTAGGCAACGCTGACACTTGGAAATGCAGTTTTCCAGAAAACTGTAAACACATTTAAATATTTTGCTTGATGATAGTGGTGAGTGATGTAGGAAAAGACATTAGGGTTTGAAGCCGACGGCCAAGAAGGAATTCTAGAGACGTCATTGGTGCAAGAAGGTAGTTTTACTAAAGCACGGGGGTAGGACCCGTGGGCAGAAAGAGCTACGCTGGGGTCCTAAGGAGTGGTCCATTATATACTTTCAAGTTGGAGGGGGGTTAGGGATAGTGTAAGCCTCTCAGGTATTTTGGAAACAAGGTTTTCGGGATCCTGAGGGGGCTAGCTCTTGTTAGGAAAGGTCGTTTATTACTGTTTAGTAAAAACTCTTCAGATGTATATCTCTGGGTCATATGCTTGGAGGGTGATTGCCAACATGTATCTGGGGTGGTGGGGGTAGAGATAAAGTTTCCAAAGGAATTTTTATATGTTAAAGTAGGCTTACAGGATCCTGGGGGTGGGGAGCTAAGATGCCTTTTACCCTTAGCAAAGTATTAACACAAGGCAGCTGAGTTCCTAGAGGAATGTCGCTCTGCCTGTTTCAAGGATTTGTCAATGGGTTATAGGTAGTAAGGAAATTTAATAATTTTTCTTCTGCCTTTGTTTCCCACATCAGTGAGAAGAGATTATAAACCTGTCTTTAAACATGGGCTTCTCTACATACATTTTCATTTTACTATCTGTCAGCCAATCTAGCTGTTTTGTAATAATTAGGGATGCTGCAGAAACCAAATGGAAGAGCTAGAAAGCAAGGCAAATTAGCAAAGGTGTGTGTGTGTGTGTGTGTGTAAAACTGTCCCAAGAGCAACAGACCAAAGGAAAACTGCCCCAAGGTTTGTGCAAAAGTGAACAATCAGCCTGAAACTCAACAATCAGCCTGAAACCCAGTGTATCTCATGGTTCATGAAGTTTTCACCCTGGGGAAATTAATATCTATAGTTTAATCTACCCTGAGTTAGTGGTAAGGAGAGTGAAGATAAGAATATGCAGAGGTAAAATGGAGTGAAGCGTTGCACAGAGTTGGAGGCTGTAAGAGAAAAGTGGAAAGCTTGGACAAGAGGGTTGGCAGATTTAGCAAAAGCAGTATTTGAGACATTAACTATACTAAAAAATGACTCGTTTATCTCAAGTTCAAATTTAACTGCGCATCCTGTTTTTTACGCGGCAAATCTAGGAAAACAGAAAGACAGCGTTATTCTGTATTACCGGTTGTGTAAAATACTCAAATGACAGACCCTGGAAGCTAAAAGCGGTTGAGCCCAAGCGTCTGACTCTCCTCACAGAGAAGCTATTTCCGGGCCCCGGCCCTGAGAAAATGAGGGGGAAGGGAGAAGAGATTAAGGTTGCTGAGTTGGGTCCGCCAGCGTCCCACAATCCTTTGCTCTCGGTTCCTCTTTCCTCGCTCAAGATGGCGCTGCTCGCGATACCTTCTTCGCGCTGGGCAGCCGCAGCGGCTGCTTTCGAAAAGCGCCGGCGTGTCCTGTTTCTGATCCGGCCTCTAGTCTCTGTCCGTGGCGTAGGTCCTCAATGGAGATCACATCAGCTCCGCGCTTCGGGAACCGCTCGACTTTCCCAGGTGAGATGCCGTTCACATGGTAGAGTAGGGTGAAGGACAAAAGGATCTATAGGGAAAAGTTTGCCCTCGTGTCCTTGGGTCAGAGAGAGGTTGTCAGGGGTAACTCAAAACATCAATAAGTGAAGGAAATTGGGCTTAGTAGTTTGAGGACGGGGTGAAGAAAACCTTTGTGGTATAGCACAGGGGAATGGGACGGAAGGTTTCGGGCAGAGGGCACCTAAGCGCTAGTGACTCGCAGGATTTACATGTTTTTTTAAAAAAATTTTTTCTTCTGAGTTTAAGAGATGGGGTAGACAGGATTCCCAGATTGCTTATCCTTCTAAATGCGAGGAAAACTGGGCTACTTTACAGAGTTAGTAATGGAATTTGGGACCATTATGTCCATGGTTCAGATTTTACTCAGTTGTAAGTAGCAATGGGGGGGGGCACTCTAGGATAACAGCAAAGCTGCCTGTAAACAGGAGGCAAATTGAGTTGGCACCAGTTAACTCTGCTGAAAGTGCTTCTTGATAGGCCAAACCATAACTATCTTTCTCTCCAAAACATTGACCGCCCTAAATTCATATGTAAACACGATTGTCCTTTGATTTGAAAACAGTGTTCTTCTGTGCATACAGGTCACTTTGGAAACCATAAAGCTAGTTAACTTTAATTAATGAATGTAGTTTTTGTTATAGTGGCTCTTAATATTTGTGTCCATTGTTAACCCTCAGTTTCAAAAAAATTATTTGTACTTGTACTTCATTATATGTTTTATTTCTTATATATTGATGAAAGGTTTAATTCCCACCAGTTGTTCATCAGTATCAGTGAAGTATTGTCAGTTTTGTATGAGAAACACCCTCATAAATTTTGATTCTGCGTGAACAGATATTTAATATCTACTATGTACATAGGGCTATGATAAAAAATGGGGGTACCAAGAGAAACATATATTAATGATTTCAAGATTGATCAATTTAGTTAAGGAGATTGAATCATGCATTACAAGAATAACTAAAAAACAATGTAGGTTAAATATCAAATGAGTAGTATAAACAATAAGGACAGTAAGCATCTAGAGGAAATGGTGGTAATTAAGGACCAGATTACAGGGAGGAACTCATACTGGTGATAGAACTGGGGAGAACATTTTAAGTAGGGAGAATATGTAATGACACTAGGCATGTGGAGTGCTGGAGAAATTATATCCATTTGTTCATCCAGTAATTACTGAACACCTTTACAGCAGTGAACAGAATAAAATATAGGCCTTTCCTTGAAGAGTTTAAAATCTTGTAAGGGAAAAAGGTAAATAAACAGGTAATTATAATACAGTAGTGCGATGATGGGGAGGATACAAAGTACTGGAAGAGTATACTTGAAGGGCATCAAATCTAATTTTGAGGTGGGAAAAATGCCTTGAGTAACTGATATCTAAGACAAGACCTTAAAAATGAAGAGAAATTAGCTAAAGAGAGAATAGTGTGTGCAGAGGCCCACAGTTAAGAGAGAACATGGACTCTTTGTAGGACTACATATAATTTTAGGTTACTGAGGAGTTTAAGATAGAAGTAGCAGATTAGGCTAGGGGAACACAGCCAGATCATTTTATTAAGGTTTTAAAAACACTTCATAGTTGAAAGTTTGGAACACATGATTTCTTGGGAGCCATTCTTGTTCTGTAGCCCTCTACAAAGTCTGATGAAGTTAAGATAAAATTTGTAGGACTTTGTCAGGCTGGGAGGTTGAGGGGGATGGAGAAGTCATTGGGAGGTTCAGAGGACGTGATGGAAATAAAAAATTAGCTTTCTCTGTTTTCTTGAACACTGACCCTACAACTTTCTTCCTCCCCTGTCTTCTGTACATCCTACCATTCCTTTTGGTTGCCATTTCCAAAGTGTGAAAAACAAGGGAAAGATGTTACTTTTGTTTTCTACTTATTAAAGGCATGTGACTGACTTGCCATAATTTTTTTTAAAAATGGATTTAACAGGGAGATGAAGGAGTGGTTATAAGGTTTTTAGTAGAACCTGATATAGCCTGAGGCACCTTCAAATAGTGACTCGTGCTTAAGATTACAAAATAGGGGCTCTTGGGTGGTGCATTCGGTTGAGCATCTGACTCTTGGTTTCAGCTCAGGTCATGATCTCAGGGTTAGGATATTGAGCCCTGCATTGGGCTCTGTGTGAAGTCAGCTTGTGTTTCTCTCTTCCTCTCCCCTTCCTCCCTCAAATACATAAATAGATCTCTAAAGAAAGATGACAAAATAAATATTAATACATATTTTTAGGACAGTCATTAGTATATAGCATAATATTTTAGAGCTGAAAAGAACCTTAGTACGGTGTTATGAAATCATGTTGATAGGTTGGGTCAGCACTTTTTTATATGAAATTCAGTAGAAAAGAAAGAATATCAGTGCTTTATACATATTAGGGGAAGTGATGCTTTATGTACTATTGTTTTATGTGTATATATACACTCCCACATGTATGTGATTACTGGGATGCATTGTAAAATGCGTTTTTCATGCAGGATTATACCCTAGAACTGTGCTGTGCAATATGGTAGTCACTAGCTTCCTGTGGCTGTTTAAATTAAATTAAATTAAAAATGTAATTCCTTGGTTGCATTAGCTGCATTTCAAGGGCTAAAAAGGCATTAGGTATGGAACATTTCCATCATTGCAGATAGTTCTGTTCAAATGGTGCTACTTTAGAGAAGATCATATCCAGCCTTCCAATTTTCCAGATGAAGTAACTAAATCCTAGTATAGATAAATGACAACCTTTAAGGCCACTCATTCATTTATTGCCTTCTGTGTGTCCGGTATTTATATGAAGGTAAATAAGGTTCTGGCAGACATTAAGCATACAATAAATGTTGAATTATAAAGATATTTCTCTCTTTTTAAAAGATTTTATTTATTTATTTGAGAGGAAGAGTGAGTGAGAGAGAACATGAGAGGGAGGACAGTCAGAGGGAGAAACAGACTCCTGCTGAGCCTGGAGCCCATCAGGGAGCTCGATCCTGGGACTCCAGGATCATGACCTGAGCTGAAGGCAGACGCTTAACGGGCTGAGCCACCCAGGTGCCCCATAAAGATACTAGAGCACTGTTTTGTTTTTTTTTTTAATTTTATTTATTATTTCTGTGATAGACAGCCAGCGAGAGAGGGAACACAGCAGGGGAGTGGGAGAGGAAGAAGCAGGCTCCCAGCGGAGGAGCCCGATGTGGGACTCGATCCTGGAACGCTGGGATCACGCCCTGAGCCGAAGGCAGACGCTTAACGACTGCGCTACCCAGGCGCCCCTAGAGCACTGTTAATAGAGGCAAACACCTTAAGCATAAAAGTTTTTTATTGTTAGTATGATAAGATTTAAATTGTAATGATTTATTACACAGTTGCCTCTCTACTACTTTAGTTAATATTAAAAAGACATGAATTTTGAGTGATAGAATTTTTTTCATCAATAATTATATGGTAGAAACTGAGGTATCATACAGTTAGTACACAGCACTTTTTATCTAAGTTTAAGAAGTTCTTAATTCTTGATCCTGACACTGATCATACACTTTTCTTCAATTGTTTTTTTATTATTTATTTATTTTTTATAATAATTTTTTATTATGTTATGTTAGTCACCATACAGTACATCCCCAGTTTTTGATGCAATGTTCCATGATTCATTATTTGCGTATAACACCCAGTGCACCATGCAATATGTGCCTTCCTTAATACCCATCACCGGCCTATCCCAATCCCCCACCCCTCTCCCCTCTGAAGCCCTCAGTTTGTTTCCCAGAGTCCACAGTCTCTCATGGTTCATTCCCCCTTCTGTTTACACCCCCTTCATTCTTCCCTTCCTTCTCCTACCGATTTTCCTATTTCTTATGTTCCGTAAGTGAGTGAAACCGTATGATAATTGTCTTTCTCTGCTTGACTTATTTCACTTAGCATAATCTCCTCCGGTCCCATCCATGTTGCTGCAAACGTTGTGATATCGTTCTTTTTGATGGCTGGGTAATAGTCCATTGTATATATGAACCACATCTTCCTAATCCAGTCATCTGTTGAAGGCCATCTCGGCTCCTTCCACAATTTAGCTATTGTGGACAATGCTGCTATGAACATTGGGG
Organism: Ursus maritimus; assembly: GCF_017311325.1. Classification (NCBI taxonomy): domain Eukaryota; kingdom Metazoa; phylum Chordata; class Mammalia; order Carnivora; family Ursidae; genus Ursus; species Ursus maritimus. Next base: position 65,203,656 of record NW_024423319.1, read on the forward strand.
TGCATATGGCTCTTCTCTTCACTATGTCTGTATCTTTGGGGTAAATACCCAGTAGTGCAATTGCTGGACCTTATGATTCAATTGTTTTTTTAAAAACATCTTTTTTGAGATTAATTCACATGCTATATAATTCACCCATTTAAAGTGTGCAATTCAGTGGATTTTAGTATATTTAATGATCTGTACCACTGTTACCATAGCCAATTTTACATTTTTATTACCTCAGAAACAAACTTGCTACCCTTTTGGCTATCACCCCCCATCTCCCTCCCTCACCAGCCCTAAGAAACTACCAGTCGATGTTCAGTTTCTATAATTTGTCCATTTTGGACCTTTCACATAGATGGAATCATATAATACATGGTCTTTTGAGATTGGCTTCTTTCACTTAGTATTATGTTTTCAAAGCATATGCATATTATGGCATGTATTAAATATTTCACTTGTTTTTATGGCCAAATAATATTCAGTGTGGCTATGGAATATTGCCTTTGTGCATTCATCAGTTGGTGGGTATTCAGGGTATTTTTCCCATCTTTTGGCTGTTACAAATAATGCCCCTGTCAACATTCATGTATAAGTTTTGTATGGACATAAGTTTTCATTTCTCTTGGGTGTATCTAGGAGTAGAATTGCTCAGCCGTATGGTAACTCTATGTTTAATTCTGTAAGTAACTGCTGGACTGGTTTTCAGAGGACTACATCATTTTACATTACCATCAGAAGTACAAGAGGGTTCCAGTTTCTCCACATCCTCACCAGTAGTAATTCTTATCTTTCTTTTTTAGTTTAGCTATCCTAGTGAGTGTGAAGTGTTCTCTCATTTTGGTTTTGATTTGTACTTCCCTGATGACAAAAGACACTGAACATCTATTCTTGTGCTTATTGGCCATTTAAATATCTTTTTTTGAGGAATGTTTATTCAGGTCTTTTGCCTATTTTTTAATTGGGTTACTGGTCTTTTTATTATTGAGATGTCAGAGGTCTTTATATATTATAGATTCAAGTCCTTTATCAGATATATGATTTGCAAATATTTTCTCCCATTCTGTGGGTTATCTTTTGACTTTCTTGATAATGTCCTTTGAAGCACAAAAGCTTTTCATTTTGATAAAGTCAAATTTATGTATTTTTTCTTTTGTCGGTCATACTTTTTGTGTTATAGCTAAGAATCCATTGCCAAATCTGAGGTCATGAAGATTTACCATGTTTTCTTCTAAGAATTTTATAATGTAATCCTAGTGAGATATAGAAACATTACTCTTGTATAGTTCTAGTTCCGTTTCCCCACTTTGTTGTTTTATTTTAACATATATTACATTTATATATATTACAATCCTAATAATACATTGTCATAATTATTACTTCATATAATTTATGACTTTAAAAGATGCTGAGAGAAGAAAGGAAGGCAAGTAAATACTTATTTTGTTATACTAGCCTTTGTATTTATCATTTCTGGTTCTCTTCATTTCTTCTCTTGTGTTTGGTTTACCATCTCGAGTCATTTCCTTATCCCACTGTAGCTGTGCTCCCACCCATCTCCTATGTGGTATTATTGGCAAATATATTGCATCTCTATATGTCATAGGCTCAACAATTAATTTTACCCATATTATTTTATACAGTTGCTTTTTAAATTGGTTCAAAGAAGAAGGTAAAAAAGTATACATTTATACATTCTGGTGCTCTTTGTTTTGATGTATGTGTGTGTGTGTGTGTGTGTGTGTGTGTGTGTGTGTATTTGGATTACAGTCTGGGTCACTTGTTTTCAGCCTAAAGAACTTCCTTTAGTATTTCTTGTAAGGTGGTTCTGTTAGTAACACATTTTCCCAGTTTTTGTTTATCTGGAAATGTCTTTATTTTGCTTCATTTTTGAACAGTAGATTTTCTGGATATAGGATTCTTGCTTGACAGGTTTTTTTTTTGAGTGCTTTGAATATTATCCTACTGCCTTCCAGCCTACACATTGTTTTTGCTAAGAAATCAGCTGTTAATCTTATTGGGGTCTCCTTGTTAGTAAGGAGTCTTCTGTTCCTCTTGCTACTTTGAAGATGTTCCTGTTGTTTTGGCTTTTAATGTTTTTACTATAATGTGTCTGCAGATCTCTGTGTATGTTTCCTCCTTGGAGTTTGTTTGCACTTCCTGGATGTGTAAATTACATTTTAATAAGCAAGTTCTTTTTAATAAGCTTTGGAAATTTTCAGCCATTATTTCATCCAGTAGTTTTTTTTTCCCCTTTATCATTCTCCTTTCCTTCTGGTATACTCATTATGCATATGTTGGTGTGCTTAATAATGGCCCTCATCTCTCTGAGGCTCTGTTCATTTTTCTTCACTCTTTTTTACCTTTGTTCTTCATGTTGGATAATCCATGTTGTTCTGTCTTCAAGTTTACTAATTGTTTCTTTTGCCAATTCACATCTGCTGTCAGTCCCCTCTAGTGAATTTTTCATTTTAGTTACTGTAATTTTCAACGCTAGAATTTCCATTTAGTTCTTTTTAAATAATTCCTATCTGTTTATTGATACTCCCCATGTGATGTTACATTGTCATCACACCTTCTTTTATTTCTTTAACATGGTTTCCTTTAGTCTTTGGACGTATTTATAGTGACTACTTTGAAGGCTTTGTTTTCAATCTGACATTTGGTCAAAACCACAGACAGTTTTTCTTGCCTACTTTTTACCAGTGTATAGGTTACACTTTCCTGTTTCTTTGCATGTCTTGCAAGTTTTTGGAAACTGGACATTTTAGATAATGTAGTAACTCGAGGTACTGGTCCCTTCCTTCCCAGGACTTGTTATTTTCATTTACTTGTTTATTTGGTTAAAGACTGGCTGGATTATTTTAGTGATGCCTTTCTTCACTCTCCTCCCTGCTTCCTACTTTGCAGTGTTAAAGCCTCTGATGTTGCTCCTTAAGGGGCGTAGCCTTGGGCATGTCCATAGTTATTTTGGGATGACAGTGGTTTTGCTGGGAATTTCTGTCTCTTTCCATTAGTTGCTGGTAGATTGCACTGCTGTTTTCAACAGTGCCCTGGGACAGAAATTGTTCCACAGACGAAAGCAATCAAATTGGTGTTGCTTTGAAGTGATAGTTCCTGAGGACAACGTTTGAGATTTGTTCTCATCCCAGGAAGGCCCTTNGGTGCCTCCCTTCTTGGTTTTCTGGTTCTCTGGGGCAAACCAGCTGACCTACGGTTCAGTTTCTATGTCTGATGGTTCCATCAGTTTTCTCCCACTTGGCCTTTCACCAGCATTTCCACTGTTTCTGAGAGCAACGTGAGGCTTGAACTTCTCCACATTAAGTCAATTCCTGTGGGAAGAGATAAGGAGCTATCTGTTTTAGGGTCTTCTTCTCCTCCCAGGCAAAAATCTACCAGCCACAGGTCTGAGGCTAGGGGTGGAGAGAGTGGTGGCCTCTCTCTGAGTGATACCCCCACTTTAGGAGTTGAGTGCTAAGGGGGAGTAAGAGGAGTCCTTTTTGGCATGCTTCTGGTATGGAACCAGCTTCTTAGGAGTCAGGGTCAGGGTGATTGGGCCTTCAACAATCAAGTATTCTCAGTGGCACCACACCCAGGGTCAGCCTCTGTCCCTTCTATGGGGCTGTGTGGAAGAAGGGAGCCCCTACTTCTTGACCACGTTAGCCCAGAACTTAGTTTCAGCAATAGGTCACTGGGGGAAGATGAGAGAAATGCTGATGTCCTGTCTTTCCCAGGAAGATAGTCTTCTGACTAGGAGCTCATGAAAGGGAGGAGGGGAAATGAGCTGTGCTCTTGGCTATACCAGTCTTAAGTGGAGTTTCCATATTGCCAGACCAGAGTGGGGAGGCAGAGAGTATGTCCTGGTTCAAACACCACAGACTTGCTATTCTTACTGAGCTCTAGTAGCTTTTCTTGAGTAAGTGTTATTTCATTTGCTGTATGCCGCAGGACCATTTTTAGGGACTTTAAATGGTGGTCCTTTAGTGACTTTTACCAGTTTTGCTGGGGAGTGGGTCTAAGGAGATCTTACGTTGTCATGCCAGAATTGGAACTCTCTTCGTTTGATTTTGACTGGCTTTTGTTCTTTGGTTTATACTGCATGCAGCAAAATGGTCTGTCCTTTCTTTTGTTTGTAGAAGATATTTCCATAGAGGTCTGTCTGGCACACCTTTTACTTTAGTGTCTTTACCTTCTATATTCTATTTAGTAGTTCTAAATAGTAGTTCTAAATTTGGATAAGTACTATTTTGTTTTCATTTGTTGGTTCACATTTCCTTTGTTTTCATCATGGACAAAGGATGAGAACTTTAGTATCTCCCAGTCGTAAATTCCCCTTCCTTTTTTTTTTTTAAGATTTTATTTATTTATTTGATAGAGAAAGAGACAGCCAGTGAGAGAGGGAACACAAGCAGGGGGAGTGGGAGAGGAAGAAGCAGGCTCTCAGCGGAGCAGGGAGCCCTATGCGGGGCCCTGAGCCGAAGGCAGACGCTTAATGACTGAGCCACCCAGGCGCCTTGTAAATTCCCTCTTCCTGCACTCCCACTACTGCCTGGCTGCTGCTAAGAGACTTTTCTTCAGGCCTTCATATTAACTGAAGTAGAATATAATAACACTAGTGAAACAATCCTCCTACTTTGCTTTTTAGAGATCCTAGTTTTAAGATACAGGTTTTATATTATAAGATGCGTATCAAGAAATGACAGTGATTACTGAGAAGACATAAAATGTAATAAGAACATTAAAAACAGAACTTAAGAGGAAAAAATTAAGGGTATTTTTAAGTGAATTTTGCATGGAACTTAGAGTGAGAAGTGGTTCAGTGACAGTTAAAGTACTTGAAGGGCATTTTTTTTTAATTAAAGGCTATCCTTCTAGTAGTTTAGTGATACCTGAACTTACTTGGAACATTAGTTTATAAAAAGAGACATAGACTTCAGTTGTAGGAAGAGGGGTTTAATGTGCATATAAAAAATAATTTCTTAAATTAATAGTCTTTTTATTGGGAGAGCAAGGAGGACTTTAAATGACCTAAGAGGCAGAATAAATAACCATTAATTATAATTTAAATAGATATCTTCTTGAAGATAGAACTGACTTACATTAATATCATTCAGTATCAGAACTCACTGTAAAAGGGCTGGTTTGGCAGAAAGAACATTGGTAAGCAGAAGAGTTGGATTCTAGTCTTGGCTTTGGTGTTAGGAGACACTAGAACAAATCATTAAACAGTAATTTGCAATCATTAGAAGAATATAAGTTATTAGAAAGCAGTAACTTAGTTTTGAGAAAAGCAAGACATACCAGACCAATTCAGTTCTTCATATGAGAGAGTGATAGGGTACTTAGAAGCATAGTCTATCTTGATTTCAGTCAAGCTTTCAGTTATTGTCCCCTGTATCATTCTCACCCAACAAGCCAGGAAGGAATGATATTGTATACTGTTAAGGGGTCTTGAGGTAGTAGTGTAGTAGTAAGTAAATCTTACTGGAGAAAATACAGATAATTTGAAGGATTTTGATTTATAAGTATTAAAGAGGATAAACAACTGGTGTACAAAGGACATAGCATGGTATAGTGGAATGAACATTGTCATCAGGACACCTGACTACCTGAGTTCTATTTCTACTCTTGGTTATCTTGGACAGATCACTTGTTCCTTTGGACTTGGTTCTCTAAAATAAGATTCAGCTACTTGATCTTTAAAGTTTCTTCGATTGTTTAGTTTCCTGACTCTCATCTTTTGGGACTTGTCCTTTGTATAAATAGAACCTCTACTTTGTGAGCCTAGTTTATTACTGTTAGTAGTTTTCCAGGAGCAACATAGGCTACATTTAAATTCATGTACATTTTTAATGGGGCAAATTTTTATGGTTCTGCCTCTTACAGTATTTGTTGATCTAAGAACAGGAGTAGAAAAAATGAGATTGTTGACGAGTTCAGTATTTGCTAGTGTTGGGGAGATGGAATTAGAGTGGGGGAAGAGTAAGCTAGGTTCTAAAATTATCTATGAATGTAGAAATAGGTTCTAAGGAGGTGGTGGAGAATGGCAGCAGTGCTGTTAAAGTTGTATATAAAGATGAAGCTTACCTGGCCTATAAATGATAAAGAATGGAAATATAAAGGTCTTAGTCTGAAGTGGTACTGGGGATTGAGAAGAGGAATTCAGAGGATCCCTTATTTGAAAATAGTCCAATAAGTAACATTCTTTAAGCCTTTGACAGAGTTATTTGAATTGGTTTTTAAAATTAAAAGGAGGGGGAAGAAAAGTTCAGATTATTTCTAAATTTTCTTTTAGAATACTAGGCCCTTCAAGAATCTGATAAAAGGGGGCACCTGGGTGGTTCAGTCGTTAAGCATCTGCCTTTGGCTCGGGTCATGATTCCAGGGTCCTGGGATCGAGCCCCATGTTAGGCTTCCTGCTCAGCCTGTTTCTCCCTCTCCCCCTTCCCCTGCTCATGCTCTCTCTCTTGCTCTCTCTCAAATAAAATCTTAAAAAAAAAAGAATCTGATAAAAGTCATGAACCTTCTCCCTAGGAAAATGGGCATATACACATATTTCATTTTGCATACAATTTTGGGGTCATCAGAGAATCCCTGATAAATATAATATTGCAGGCTGGTGGGTTTCTAATGGAGTTCCTGAGTATCCAGTGGCAGAGTAAAGGGCACTTGTCTCTGGGCAGTGGGGGGTAGAAGTGGAATGGAAACTTATTTTGCTTGTATCAATATTTTGATTAAATGGAAAATATAGTAATACATTGATACTCAGTGTTTATCTGAAAGTTTTTGATTTTTCAAGTAGGAGTATGTTCCTTCCCATGTTATAAAGTAGAGTTTAAAATAGAAGCAAAATTGCCCGTTCTGTGTATGATCCTTATAGTTTTCCCTCTTTATTTTATTTACAAATTTTCCCTTTTTAATTGTATGAAACTGCATCTAATAAAAACATTAGAAAAATAACCCACAATCTTACCTCTTAAGTAATTTTCCATTTCCCCCTTGAATTCTAGTTGTTATATGTACATAATTTTTACAATGCTGAAATAATTTTAAATTGTTTCTTTTTATTTATAAGCATTATTTTTCTTGGTGCTTAGTCTTTAACAGAATTAGGTCTTTTAATTATTTAATATTTTAGTAATTTTAATAGGTATATTTAACTGTCTGCAAAAGGTGACATTTTTGTTGTTTTGGTTTTCTTCTTTCTTTTCTAGAATTTGTCTTCCTAAAGTCCTCATTTATGCTCTTGACACCCTTGTAGGTTTTGTTTCTAGTGAGTAAATATACTTTTCAAGTCTATTATATTATTATGTCATTTGATCTTCACAGTAGTTCTGTGAGATAGGTGTACATTTCATTGAAGTAACCATGACCTATCCTGTCCTTTTCATTCTCTCAACTTCAGCTATAGTTTTAGGCCCTTGTAAATTTATGCATGACTTTCTCACTGCTTACAAGTATTTACTACCCTTCCAATCCATCCCACAAAACACATCAAGATTATTTTTCCTAAAGAACAACTCTGGTTAAGTGTCACTTCTCTGCTTATGTACTTCAGTGGTCTCAATATCTTAGCCTAGTGTTCAAGGTCCTAAAGGATCCCCCGCATAACTAGCTTGCTAGCCATATTGTTAAATATTTTCCTGTAAATACCCTGCTTTTCCAGTCACTCTGGATTGCTCCCTGTTCCTTGGACCTTGTGTTTTTCTGTTTTTGTTCCTTCATTTATGCCATACTCTGTCTGAAATGCCCCCTCTCTAACTCCTCTCTGTTTTTCAAATCTTAGCTCAAGGGCCAGTTTATTCTATAGAACCATTCTTTTTTTTTTTAAGATTTTATTTATTTATTTTGTTGGGGGGAGCGGAGGGAGAGGGAGAAAGAATCTTAAGCAGACTCCACACTGAGTGCAGAGCCTGACTTGGGCTCGATCTCATGACCCTGATATCGCAACCTGAGCCGAAACCAAGAGTCAGACACTTAACTGACTTTGCCACCCAGGTGCCCCAAGAACCATTCTTTATACGCTTGAAAGACATCGATTTCTTCCTCTTGAACTCCTGTAACATCTTGTTCTACAAGTAGTTATCATGTGTGTCTTGTTGAAGAGATAAGATTTTAGATGCTTAAAAGGCAGATACATTCCAGTCATCTTTTTTATCTTCTACAGAGCTAGGAATGGTCTCTTCCATGTAGTAGGCACTCAGAAAATATTTGTGAAATGAATGATTAAACCCTATAACCAAGTGACAACAAAGTTTATCATAAAAATAAATAATATTTGCTTTGGTGCTATACATTTGGAATCAAAGGCTCACTTTCTACATGAAATGTTTATTTCAGCAAAGTCATAATCAGATTGTGGAGTCATTAAGTTTGAGGATAACCTCTTTTTTGAGAGAGAAAGAGAGAGAGAGCACACATGCGTGGGGTGGGCAGAGGGAGAGGGAGAGAGAGAATCCCAAGCAGCCTCCGCACTCAGTGCAAAACCCCACACAGGAACTTGATCTCATGACCCTGAGATCATGACCTGAACTGAAATGAAGTCAGATGCTTAACCGACTGAGCCACCCAGGTACTCTTGAGGATAACCTCTTATGTTTGTCCATTACATTTCTGTTATCAGGTGGTACTATGGTAGGGTAGCACTGAATGTCAGTTTTTAGTTTGATAACCAAAGCACACATGCTTTTTTATCCTAAAATTTTTGGGTTACCTTATTAGTAGGCATCTTTTGCTAAGAAAAAAAATGACTTGAGGGCATCTGGGGAGCTCAGTTGGTTGAACATCCAATTCCCGGTTTCTGTTCAGGTCATGACCTAAGGGTCCTGAGATTGAGCCCTGTGTCGGGCTCCAGACTCAACAGAGAGTCTGCTCAAGATTCTGTTTCTCCCTCTGCCCCTCCCCCCTTTTGTGCGTGCTCTTTCTGTCTCTAAAATAAATAAATCTTTAAAAAGAATGACTTAAAAGATGAAGTTCTTTGAGGAATAAGATATAAAATTTTACTCTTTACAGAAATTTTAACTGCAGGTTATGTTTTGGCTCATTCGTTAGTTCTCCAATTAAGTTTTCTTTTCCACATCCAGAGGGCAAAGAGATGTTAGAGTGGAGAAACCGTATCCTGTGGGGGTAGTTTCTTAGATACTAATGTTTTAGGAAAGTAGGTTTTTAAGCTGTTGTCATGCTTTTCAAAGAATAATAAAAAACAGGAGTTGAGGTTTCTATTTTGGTTTATTTATCAAATTATTTTTATTGATCTTGAATAACTAGTATTATGACTTGTCATTGTAATATATTCATATTTTTAAGTATGTGAATATTTGCCAAGTATGAACTTCAACTACTCTTAACTATGTTGACTTAACAGCTGTATGTGTGTACATGTATGTATTAGTTTTCTCGGGCTGCCATAACAAAGTACCATAGCCTGGGTGACTTAAACAACAGAAATTTATTTTCTCACAGTTCTGGAGGCTAGAAGTCCGAGATCAAAGTGTTGGCAGGGTTGATTTCTTCTGTGACCTCTCTCTCTTTGACTTGCAGATGATTGTCTTTGCCTTCACAAGATCTTTGTTCTGTGCATGCCTGTGTTTTAATCTCTTCTAAATACACCAGGCAGATTAGGACCTACTCTAATGACCTCATTTAATGTTAATTACCTTTTTAAAGACCCAGTCATCAAATATAGTCATATTTGAGGTTATTTGGGGTTAGGATTTAAACATGAAATTTTGGCAGAGACACAATTCAGTTCATAACTCTGTGTGTGTGTGTGTGTGTGTACACACGCACAAACACATAGAAAACTGGAAAGATATAGTTAAACATACTCTGAAGAGGGGATGGGTTGGGAAGCTAAAAGACAGTAAAAAGGACCTTTCACTTGATATTATGGATACTTTAGCATTGTTTATTATGCTTGTATTTATTTACTCATTTATTACAGAGCGTACGAGAGAGTGTGTGCACGCATGCATGTGACCCAGTGGGGAGGGGCAGAGGGAGAGGGAGCTCTGATGCAGGGCTTGAGCTCATAGCCTTGAGATAAATGACCTGAGCTGAAATCAAGCTGGACACTTAAACGACTGAGCCATCCAGACATCCTGATATGCTTGTTATAATGAAAAAATTTTATGTGTAAACTTTTCAATTGATGATCTGACCTTTCTGTTTGTTTTGTTTTGTTTTCCTTGAAGATTTTATTTAAATTCAAATTACTTAACATATAATGTAGTATTAGTTTCAGGAGTAGAATCTAGTGATTCATCACTTTCATATACACCCGGAGCTCATCACAACAAGTGTCTTCCTTTTAGCCGATCCCCCCACCCACCTACCCTCCAGCAACCCTCCGTTTGTGCTCTGTAGTTAAGAGTCTCTTATGGTTTCCCTCCTTCTCTGTTTTTATCTTATTTTATTTTTCCTTCCTTTCCCCTATGTTCATCTGTTTTGTTTCTTAAATTCCACATATGAGTGAAATCATATGGTATTTGCCTTTTTTTTCACTGACTTATTTCGCTTAGCATAATACACGCTAGTTCCACCCATGTAATTGCAAATGGTAAGATTTCATTGTTTTTGATAGCTCATTAATATTCCACTGTATGTATATACCACATCTTCTTTATCCATTCATGACCTGATGGGCATTTGGACTCTTTCCATACTTTGGCTATTGTTGATAGTGTTGCTATAAACATTGGGGTATATGTGCCCCTTAAAATCAGTATTTTTATATCCTTTGGATAAATACCCAGTAGTGTAATTGCTGAATTGTAGGGTAGTTCTGTTTTTAACTTTTTGAGGAACCTCCGTACCGTTTTCCAGAGTGGCTACATCAGTTGCATTCACAATAACAGTGTAAGAGGGTTCCCCTTTCCCTGCATCCTCACAAAATCTGTCATTTCCTGTGTTGTTGACTTTAGCCATTGTGACAGGTGTGAGATGGCATCTCATTGTGGTTTTGTTTTATATTTCCCTGATGATGAGTGATTTTGAGGATTTTTTTCATGTATCTGTTGGCCATTTGTATGTCTTCTTTGGAGAAATGTCTGTTCATGTCTTCTGCCCATTTCTTGACTGGATTATTTGTTTTTTGGGTGTTGAGTTATATAAGTTCTTTATAGATTTTGGGTACTAGCCCTTTATCTGATATGTCATTTGCAAATATCTTCTCCCATTCTGTCGGTTGTCTTTCGGTTTTGTTGACTGTTTCTTTTGCTGTGCAGAAGCTTTTCATTGTCATGTAGTCCCAATAGTTCATTTTTGCTTTTGTTTCCCTTGCCTCCGGAGGCGTTTCTAGTAAGAAGTTGCTACGGCCAAGGTCAGTGAGGTTGCTGCCTGTGTTCTTCTCTAGGATTTTAATGGATTCCTGTCTCATATTTAGGTCTTTCATCCATTTTGAGTCTATTTTTGTGTATGACGTAAGAAAGTGGTTCAGTTTCATTCTTCTGCATGTTGCTGTCCAATTTTCCCAGCACCATTTGTTGAAGAGACTGTCTTTTTTTCATTAGATATTCTTTCCTGCTTTGTTGAAGATTGGTTGTCTGTACAGTAGTGAGTCCATTTCTGGGTTCTCTGTTCTGTTCCACTGATCGGTTTATCTGTTTTTGTGACAATTCCATACTGTCTTGATGATTACAGCTTTGTAATGGAGCTTGATGTCTAGAATTGTGGTACATCCAGCTTTGCTTTTCTTTTTCAACATTACTTTGGCTATTTAGGTCTTTTCTGGTTCCATACAAATTTTAGAATTGTTTGTTGTAGCTCTGTGAAAAATGCTGGTGTAATTTGATCAGGATTGCATTACATGTGTAGATTGCTTTGGGTAGGATAGACATTTTAAGAATATTTGTTCTTCCAAATCCATGCACATGGAATGCTTTTCCAATTCTTTGTGTCTTCCTCAATTTCTTTCATAGGTGTTCTATAGTTTTCAGTGTACAGATATTTTACCTCTTTGGTAAGGTTTATTCCTAAGTATCTTATGGTTTTTGGTGCAGTTATAATTGGGATTGATTCCTTGATTTCTCTTTCTGCTGCTTCATTATTGGTGTAGAGGAATGCAACAGATTCCTGTATGTTGATTTTATATCCTGTGACTTTGCTGAATTCAGTATCAGTGCTAGCAGTTTTTTTTTTTTTTTTTGGTGGTATCTCTCAAGTTTTCTACATAGAGTATCAAGTCATCTGTGAAGAGTGAAAGTTTGACTTCTTCCTTGCAGATTTGGGTACCTTTTATTTCTTTGTGTTTTCTGATTGCTGAGGCTAGGACTTCCAGTACTATGTGGAACAGTGGTGAGAGTGGACATCCCTGTCTTATTCCTGACCTTAGGGGAAAAGCTCTTAGTTTTTCCCCATTGTGGGTCTTTCATATATGGCCTTTATGATGTTGAGGTATTTTCCCTCTATCCCTACATGGTGGAGGGTTTTTATTAAGAAAGGACAGTGTATTTTGTCAAATGCTTTTTCTGCATCTATGAGAGGATTATATGGTTCTTTTTCTTTCTTTTATTAATGTGCTGTATTATATTGATTGATTTTTAGATGTTGAACCACCCCTGTAGCCCAGGAATAAATCCCACTTGATTGTGGCGAATAATCCTTTTAATGTACTGTTAGATCCTATTAGCTAGTATCTTAGTGAGAATTTTTGTATCCATGTTCATCAGGGATATCGGTCTATAATTCTCCTTTTTGGTGGGTCTTTGCCTGGTTTTGGAATGAAGGTAATGCTGGCCTCATATAATGAGTTTGGAAGCTTTCCTTCCATTTCTATTTTTTGGAGTAGCTTCAGAAGAAGATTATGAATTTTTCTTTAAATGTTTGGTAGAGTTCCCCTGGGAAGCCGTCTGGCCCTGGACTCTTGTTTGTTTGGAGATTTTTGATGACTGATTCAATTTCTTTGCTGGTTATGGGTCTGTTTAGGTTTCCTATTTGTTCCTGTTTCAGTTTTGGTAGTTTATTTGTTTCTAGGAATTTAGGTATTTCTTCCAGAGTGCCTAAGTTATTGGTATATAATTGCTCATAATATTCTCCTATCATGTGTATATTTCTGTGGTGTTGCTTGTGATCGCTCCTCATTCATGACTTAATGTATTTGTGTCCTTTCTTTTTTCCTTTTGATAAGTCTGGCTATGGGTTTATCAGTCTTATTATTTCTTTCAAAGAACCAGCTCCTAGTTTTGTTGGTCTTTTTTTAAATTTCTATATCATTTTTTTCTGCTCTAATTTTAATTATTTCTAAGCCTCTGCTGGATTTAGGTTTTATTTGTTGTTCTTTTCCCAGCTCTTTTAGGTATAAAGTTAGGTTTTGCATTTGAGACTTTTCTTTTTTCTTGAGGAAGGCCTGTATTGCTGTATACCTCCCTATTAAGACCACCTTTGCTTCATCCCAAAGCTTTTGGACTGTCATGTTTACATTTTCATTTGCTTCCTTGTATTTTTTAATTCTATCATTTCCTGGTTAACCCATTCATTCTTTAGTAGGATGTTCTTTAACCTCCATGTATTGGTGTTCTTTCCAAATTTTTTCTTGTGGTTGACTTCAAGCTTCATAATGTTGTGGTCTGAAAATATGCATGGTGATCTTAGTTTTTGTATTGGTTGAGACCTGGTTTGTGACCCAGTATGTGATGTTTTCTGGAGAATGTTCCATGTGTATTCAAAAAGAATGTGTATTCTCCTCCTTTAGGATGAAATGCTCTGAATATATCTGTTAAGTCCATCTGGTCCAGTGTGTCATTTAAAGCCATTATTTCCTTGTTGATCTTCTGCTTGGATGATCTGTCCATTGCTGTGAGTGGGGCATTAAAATGCCCTACTATTATTGTATTATTATTAGTGAGTTTCTCTTAAGTTTTTCAGTAATTGATTTATATATTTGGGTGCTTCCAGGTTGAGGCATAAATATTTATAATCTTGTTGGAAGATTTTTATTATGATATAGTGTCCTTCTTGATTTTTTATTACAGTGTTTCGTTTAAAATCTAGTTTTTCAGTTAAAAGGATGGCTACTCCAGCTTTCTTTTGATGTCCATTAGCATGATAAATGGCTCTCCACCCCCTCACTTTGCATCTGGAGGTGTCTTTGGTTCCGAAATGAGTCTTTTCTAAGCATATAGATGGTAATTGTTTTTTTAATCCCTTCTGATACCCTGTGTCTTTGCATTGTGTCATTGAGTCCTTTTGTATTCAGAGTAATTATTGGTAGTTATGAATTTAATGCCATTGTATTACCTGTAAAGTCACTGTTGCTGTAGATTTTCTGTGTTCCTTACTAGTCTTTTTTGCTTTTGGTCTCTCTTTGGGGCTCAGAGTATCCCCTTTAGTATTTCTTGCAGGGCTGGTTTAGTGTTCACGCACTCCTTTAGGTTTTGCTTGTCTTGGAAACTCTCTCTGCTATTCTGAATGACAGTCTTGCTGGATATAGTATCCTTGGCTGTATTTTTTCCCATTTAGCATGTTGCATATTGTGCTACTGCTGTCTGCCCTGCCATGTTTCTATAGACAGGTCTCCTGCTAATCTTATGTATGTAGCATTTTGGGTTAAGGACCTTTTGTCTCTAGCTGCTTTCAGAATTCTCTCTTCGTTTGTATTTTGCAAGCTTTGCTCTGGTATGTCTTAGTGTTTTTATCACAAAATTCTTTAACATTTCATTTCTTCACGTTCCTATTTTATGTGTTATTTTTCACCAGGACCCCAAAAAAATAAAGTCTTCCTATTGCTTAGAGCTTCACTGTCCAGGGCAGTAGACATTAGCCCCATGCAGTTATTTAAATTTCAATTAAAATTAATTAAAATTAAATAAAATAAACTTAGTAGCTTAGTCACACTAGACATATTTCAAGTGCTCAATAGCCAGATGTGACTAAGTGGCTATTGTATTTGATTACACAGATACAGAACATTTCTGTTATCACAGAAAGTTCTGCTGGACATGGCCGGCCTAGAAAATAATTTTAAGTAGGGGATGATGTTTTCACATCTGTTTTAGGAATATGATTCTGGCTGCAATTTGAAGGAGAGTTTGAAAATTGGTAGTAATTGGTGATATGGACATCACTTAGGAGGATACTGACATAATACAGGAGAGAAGTGGTCAGTGCCTGTACTGCCTGTCATGAGGAAGCATTGTCAGGATTTGCCACCAATTATTCTTGTATCATGACATGATTTTGAAGTATTTTTAAATATGATGAAAAGTTTTGAAGCAGGAGAATAACACTTTGGCTTAGCTACTTTTCTCAGTCTCAGGATCTTTTAAGCTATAAAATGGGCATTTGAATAAGACCGTATCTATCTCCCACAGTTCTGGGTAGAATCAAGTGAAACAATGGATGTGAAAGTAGTTTGTGAAGTATAAGGTGCTTTAAATTTTGCCATTACAATATTAGCTAATGCTTCTGTAATAAAACACCATCTTATGTAATCAGTTTTGTAGGGACTGCCTATAGAACTCATGTGGGTAACTATCATTTCTGTTTTGAATGCTTCTGAAGCAGTCCAGTTACACCCTACTAGTTAGTGACAGAATTGACACTGCAACCCAAGGGTTTTCATTCATCTCTTTCCTCTTCATCTTATCAGCTGTATTTTCACAACTCGAATGGGTGAATTTTACTTCTTATTTAGGACCCTTTGTGCAATTATACTCTATTGCATTGAAAAATAGCTAGAACAGATCTTTCAGATAAAACTAGTATTAAACTATCTTTTAAATGAATTATTTTTTAAAGATTTTATTCATTTGTTTTTGAGAGAAAGAGAGAGAGCTTGAATGGGGGGAGGGGCAGAGGGAGAAGAAGACTTGCCGCTGAGCAGGGAGCCCAACGCGGGACTCAATCCCAGGACCCTGGGATGATGATCTGAGCCAAAGGCAGACTTTTAACCAACTGAGCCACCCAGGCGCCCTTAAATGAATACTTATATATTATTAGCTTAGAGTATTGTAATACATACAAAAGTAGCAAAATTATACCACAGTAATGTTTTTAGATTTTACCACCACTTAACACAACTCTACATTTACAAACAGAATATGCCACCATCATTTTCAGACAGTCCTTTAACAAAAGTTTATTGGGTACCTGCCATTTGGCAGACTTTGAGGCACTGGAGCTAAAACCATGAGCGAGGCGTAAGTCTTTGCCCTTTGGAAATCACAATTTAGAATAGAAAACATGTAACCAACTATTCAAATAAGGTATGGTAAATGCTTTCATAGGGGTTATATGGGAGCCCACAGGGGAGAACATCTTCAGCCTAGAGAGATCAGGGAAGACTTTCCACAGAATTTATAGATGAGTATTGAAGGACTTGTAGGTAGGGTTTGGCTTGATGGATGAATGAGGAAAAAGGGGTGTTTTAGGGCAAAAGATATTAAATGACATGTCTTCTTTGGAGAAGCTGTAGTTTGGTGGGTGGATTGAAAGTGGACAAGATTGGAAGTAGGGAGACATTTAGTTTGGATGGAACGTTTAGAGGGTTTAGTGGTAATATTGGAGACAAGGGATGATGACCTTGACTTAAGGCTATGACAGTGATCGTAGAGCTATTTAGGAGGTAAAGTTGACAGGAGTTATGACTAGTTTGATGCAGAGGATAAAGAAGAAATAAAGATTAGAATAGATCCCAGGTATCTGGCTTAGGCAGCTGGATGGATAGTGATGCCATTAACTAAGATGGGGAGGAGCAAATTCGAGGGATTTGAAGAAGATAGTCCCTGGTGAACACAACACAGCAGCTGAACCATTTTATATTCCTACCAGTAGCATGTGGAGGTTCCAATTTCTTCATATCCCTTCCTTCATATCCCACCCTTATGGTGGTTTTGATATGCATTTCCCTAATGACTAATGATGTTGAGAATATTTTCATGTAGTTGTTGGCCATTTGTTTATCCATTACCAAATTTGAGGTAATGAGAATTTCCCCCTGTGTTTTCTTTTAAGAGTTTCATTGTTTTAACTCTTCTGTTTAGGTCATTGATCCAAATTTGTGTTGACTTTTTGTATGTGATTTGAAATGGGGGTCCAACTTCATTCTTCTGTAGGTTTATATCCATTTGTCCCAGTACCATTTGTTGAGGAGACTGTTCTTTCCCCCGTGGAATGAACTCGGCACCCTTGTTAAAAAATCAATTGCCATAGTTGTATGGGTGTATTTCTGGACTCTAAATTCTTTTCCACTAGTCTATATGTCTATCCTTAAGTCACTACCACACTTTCAATTATTGTTTCTTTGTAGTAGGCTTTGAAATCAGGAAGTGTGTGTCCTCCCAACTCCCCCAACCCCTTTCTTCTTTTTCTTGCCTAACTGCTCTGGCTAGAACTTCCAGTACAATATTGAGTAGCAGTAATGAAAACTGTTGCCCATGTCTTGTTCCTGATCTTAAGGGGAACACTTTGAGGTTTTCACCATTGAGTATAATGTTAGCTATGGTTTTTACATGTTTTATCATGTTTAAGAAATTTCTTTCTAGTCCCAGTTCTCTGACTGTTTTTATCACAAAAGGGTGTTGGGTTTGTCAGGTGCTTTTTCTTCATCAATTGAGATGATAGTATACCTTTTTAAATTTTCAGTTTTAAAATGGTTCATTGGGATTTTTAAAATTTTAATTCCAGTATAGTTAACATACACTATTATATTATAGTGTAATTAACTGTCCTTAATGAATATACTGCAATTATATTGCAGTATATTACAAATAACATACACTGTTATATTAGTTTCATGTGTACAATATATGATTCAGTAATTCCATTCCTCACCCAGTCCTTTAGAAAACTAATTTAAGTAATCACTTCTGGTAAGTGGCTAAATAAAATACTTCTCAAAAAATAAATAGATAAAATGGTTCATTGGAACCTTGCCTCCTCCACCTCCTTAACTCCCTTGCTTAAAAGTAATCAACAGCTTCACAGTGTTCAAAGTCCAAGTTAGAATTCAGTGACATGGCTCCAAGAGCCTTGCACAAGATGCTCTTCTCCAGTTTCCTCTTTAGCCAATTCCATGGGTCATGTCAGCCCTGTGTTTGCCCTTAGGACTTGCCAAACTCTATCCGACTTTGGAGTATTCTTTGAAGCTCTCTTGCTGCCTGGATCCCAATATATTTTCCGTTACAGCATCTTTTTCATGACCTTCTTCTCACTTTCCAGTCTTTAATAACACTTTTTAAGTGTCAATTTATTTACTTACATATTGTCTGTCTTTGCCAGACTAAAATTCCTTGAGGGCAAGGCTATTTCTTTTTCATTCCCCACTGTGCCTTGCACCTGTATACTGCCTGGCATGTAGTTGGTATGGTGTTTATTCATGTATAGTGAATAAAGGAATGAATCAATAAATCAAAGAGTATTGGGGAATACTCAGATATTGCATCCAGTGATTCTTCGTGGGTTGCATATAGCAGGGATTCCAAAACATTGCCACACATTAGAATCACCTGGGTAGCTTTTAAAACTCAATATATATTTTATTTATTTTTTTATAATAATATTTTTTATTATATTATGTTAGTCACCATACAGTACATCCCTGGTTTTTGATGTAAAGCTCGATGATTCATTAGTTGCGTATAACACCCAGTGCACCATGCAATATGTGCCCTCCTTACTACCCATCACAATATACATTTTAATTCTTTTTTTTTTAAGATTTTTATTTATTTATTTGATGGAGAGAGACAGCCAGCGAGAGAGGGAACACAAACAGGGGGAGTGGGAGAGGAAGAAGCAGGCTCCTAGCAGAGGAGCCTGATGTGGGGCTCGATCCCAGAGGACCGGGATCACGCCCTGAGCTGAAGGCAGACGCTTAACGACTGTGCCACCCAGGGGTCCCTACATTTTAATTCTTATACCTATTGTAACAGTTGGGGTTGAGATCTGAAAATCAGCAGCTTTAATTTTTAAAGTTTTACATTTTTTACACTTAATTTTTTAAAGTTTTTATTTTAATTTCAATTAGTTTACATACACTATTATATTAATTTCGGGTGTACAATATGGTAATTCAACTCTTCCATACAACAACTGGTGCTCATCAATACAAGTGCAACCCTTAATCCCCATCACCTATTTAACCCATTCCCCAACACATCTCCCCTCTGCTAATCATCAGATTGTTCTCTTGCTTTGTCTTCATTTTTTTCCCTAGGCTTGTTTTGTTTCTTAAATTCCACATATGAGTGAAATCATATGGTATTTGTCTTTTTCATTTTTCTTTTTTATTTATTTTTTATAATAATTTTTATTTTGTTCTGTTAGTCACGATACAGTATATCCTTAGTTTTCGATGTAATGTTCCATGATTCATTATTTGCATATAACACACAGTGTACCATGCAATACGTGCCCTCCTTAACCCATCACCGGCCTATCCCAATACCCCACCCCCTCCCCTCTGAAGCCCTCAGTTTGTTTCCCAGAGTCCATAGTCTCTCATGGTTCATTCCCCCTTCTCTTTACCCCCCCTTTCTTCTTCCCTTTCTTCTCCTACCAATCTTCCTACTTCTCATATTCCATAAATGAGTGAAACCATATGATAATTGTCTTTCTCTGCTTGACTTATTTCAGTTAGCATAATCTCCTCCGGTCCTGTCCATGTTGCTGCAAATGTTGTGTGATCGTTCTTTCTGATGGTTGAGTAATATTCCATTGTATACATGGACCACATCTTCTTAATCCAGTCATCTGTTGAAGGGCATCTCGGCTCCTTCCACAATTTAGCTATTATGGACAGAGCCGCTATGAGCATTGGGGTGCATATGGCCCTTCTCTTCACTACGTCTGTATCTTTGGGGTAAATACCCAGTAAGGCAATTGCTGGATCCTAGGGTAACTCAATTTTTAACTTTTGAAGGGACCTCCACACAGTTTTCCAGAGTGGCTATACCAACTTGCATTCCCACCAACAATGTAGGAGGGATCCCCTTTCTCCACATCCCCTCCAACATTTGTTGTTTCCTGCCTGGTCAATTTTTGCCATTCTAACTGGTATAAGGTGGTATCTCAATGTGGTTTTGATTTGAATTTCCCTGGTGGCTAATGATTTTGAACCTTTTTTCATGTGTCTGTTAGCCAATGGTATGTCCTCACTGGAAAAGTGTCTGTTCATATGTTCTGCCCATTTTTTGATTTGATTATTTGTTTCTCCTGTATTGAGTTTGAGAAGTTCTTTGTAGATCTTGGATACTAGTCTTTTATCTGTAGTGTCATATGCAAATATCTTCGTCCATTCCATGGGCTGCCTCTTATTTTTTTTGACTGTTTCTTTGTGCGGAAGGTTTTTATCTTGATGAAGTCCCACAAGTTCATGTTTTCGTTTGTTACTCATGCCTTTGCGGACGTGATGTGAAAAAAATTGCTGTGGCCGATGTCAAAGAGGTTGCAGCTTATATTATGCTCTAGGATTTTGACGGATTCCTGTTTCACATCAAGGTCTTTCATCCACTTGGAGTTTATCTTTGTATATGGTGTGAGAGAGTGGTCAATTTTCATTCTTTTGCATGTAGCTGTCCAATTTTCCCAGCACCATTTATTGAAGAGACTGCCTTTTTTCCACTGGATGTGTTTTCCCGTTTTGTCAAAGATTAGTTGCCCAAAGAGCCGAGGGTCCATTTCTGGGTTCTCTGTTCTGTTCCATTGGTCTATGTGTCTGTTTTTGTGCCAGTACCATGGTGACTTTGTGGTCACAGCTTTGTAGTATAGCTTGAAATCCGGCAAAGTGATATGCCCCCAGCTTTGTTTTTCCTTTTCAACAATTCCTTGGCAATTCAGGGCCCTTTCTGGTTCCAGACAGATTTAAGGGCTGTTTGTTCCAGTTCTTTGAAAAATGTCATTGGTATTTTGATCGGGATGGCATAGAAAGTGTAGATTGCTCTGGGTAGCATAGACATTTTAACTATGTTTATTCTTCCGATCCATGAGCATGGAATATTTTTCCATCTTTTTGTGTCTTCTTCAGTGTCTTTCAAGAGTGATCTGTAGTTTCTAGAATATAGATCCTTTACTTCTCTGGTTAAGTTAATTCCGAGATAACGTATGATTTTTGGTGCTATTGTAAATGGAATGGATTCCCTAATTTCTCTTTCTTTAGTCTCATTGTTCGTGTATAGAAATGGAACTGATCTCTGATCATTGATTTTGTATCCTGCCACATTACTGAATTGCTCTATAAGTTCTAGTAGTT
>NW_024423319.1:65224837-65226334 GCF_017311325.1 Ursus maritimus
TGTTGCTGCAAATGTTGTGTGATCGTTCTTTCTGATGGTTGAGTAATATTCCATTGTATACATGGACCACATCTTCTTAATCCAGTCATCTGTTGAAGGGCATCTCGGCTCCTTCCACAATTTAGCTATTATGGACAGAGCCGCTATGAGCATTGGGGTGCATATGGCCCTTCTCTTCACTACGTCTGTATCTTTGGGGTAAATACCCAGTAAGGCAATTGCTGGATCCTAGGGTAACTCAATTTTTAACTTTTGAAGGGACCTCCACACAGTTTTCCAGAGTGGCTATACCAACTTGCATTCCCACCAACAATGTAGGAGGGATCCCCTTTCTCCACATCCCCTCCAACATTTGTTGTTTCCTGCCTGGTCAATTTTTGCCATTCTAACTGGTATAAGGTGGTATCTCAATGTGGTTTTGATTTGAATTTCCCTGGTGGCTAATGATTTTGAACCTTTTTTCATGTGTCTGTTAGCCAATGGTATGTCCTCACTGGAAAAGTGTCTGTTCATATGTTCTGCCCATTTTTTGATTTGATTATTTGTTTCTCCTGTATTGAGTTTGAGAAGTTCTTTGTAGATCTTGGATACTAGTCTTTTATCTGTAGTGTCATATGCAAATATCTTCGTCCATTCCATGGGCTGCCTCTTATTTTTTTTGACTGTTTCTTTGTGCGGAAGGTTTTTATCTTGATGAAGTCCCACAAGTTCATGTTTTCGTTTGTTACTCATGCCTTTGCGGACGTGATGTGAAAAAAATTGCTGTGGCCGATGTCAAAGAGGTTGCAGCTTATATTATGCTCTAGGATTTTGACGGATTCCTGTTTCACATCAAGGTCTTTCATCCACTTGGAGTTTATCTTTGTATATGGTGTGAGAGAGTGGTCAATTTTCATTCTTTTGCATGTAGCTGTCCAATTTTCCCAGCACCATTTATTGAAGAGACTGCCTTTTTTCCACTGGATGTGTTTTCCCGTTTTGTCAAAGATTAGTTGCCCAAAGAGCCGAGGGTCCATTTCTGGGTTCTCTGTTCTGTTCCATTGGTCTATGTGTCTGTTTTTGTGCCAGTACCATGGTGACTTTGTGGTCACAGCTTTGTAGTATAGCTTGAAATCCGGCAAAGTGATATGCCCCCAGCTTTGTTTTTCCTTTTCAACAATTCCTTGGCAATTCAGGGCCCTTTCTGGTTCCAGACAGATTTAAGGGCTGTTTGTTCCAGTTCTTTGAAAAATGTCATTGGTATTTTGATCGGGATGGCATAGAAAGTGTAGATTGCTCTGGGTAGCATAGACATTTTAACTATGTTTATTCTTCCGATCCATGAGCATGGAATATTTTTCCATCTTTTTGTGTCTTCTTCAGTGTCTTTCAAGAGTGATCTGTAGTTTCTAGAATATAGATCCTTTACTTCTCTGGTTAAGTTAATTCCGAGATAACGTATGATTTTTGGTGCTATTGTAAATGGAATGGATTCCCTAATTTCTCTTTCTTTAGTCT
>NW_024423319.1:65226581-65254677 GCF_017311325.1 Ursus maritimus
ACCCTTTCATCCCAGGGATGAATCCCACGTGATCGGCATGGATAATCCTTTTAATGTACTGTTGGATCCTATTAGCTAGGATCTTGGTGAGAATTTTGCCATCCATATTCATCATGGATATCGGTCTGTAATTCTCGTTTTTGATGGGGTCTTTGCCTGGTTTGGGGATCAAGGTAATACTGGCCTCAGAGAATGAGTTTGGTAGTTTTCCTTCTGTTTCTATTTTTGAAACAGCTTCAGGAGAATAGGTATTATTTCTTCTTTGAATGTTTGGTAGAATTCCCCGGGGAATCCATCAGGCCCTGGAGTCTTGTTTTTCGGGAGGTTTTTGATAACTGCTTCAATCTCTTCATAATTAATCGGTCTGTTTAAATAATCAATTTCTTCCTGTTTCAGTCTTGGTAGTTTTTAGGTTTCCAGGAAGCCATCCATTTCTTCCAGTTTGTTTAATTGATTGGTATAAAGCTGTTGATAAGTTTCTAATGATCCTTCCTATTTCTTTGGTGTTGGTTGTGATCGCTCCCCTCTCGTTCCTAATTTTATTAATTTGGGTCCTTTCTCTATTCTTTTGAATAAGTCTGGCCAGTGGCTTATCGATCTTATTTATTCTTTCAACGAACCAGCTTCTATTTCTGTTGATCTGCTCTATTATGCTCCTGGTTTCTAATTCATTGATCTCTGCTCTAATCTTGATCAACTGCCTTCTCTGCGTGGGTTAGGCCTGTTCTTCTCTTCCAGCTCCAGCTTCTTGAGGTGAGAATATAAAAGCTGTATTTTAGATTTTTCTATTTTCTTGAGTGAGGCTTGGATGGCTATGTATTTTCGCCTTAGGACTGCCTTTTCAGTGTCTCAAAGGTTTTGGACCGATGTGTTTTCATTTTCACTGGTCTCCAAAAATTGTTTAAACTGATTTTTAATTTCCTGGTTACCCAGTCATTCTTGAGCAGGATGGTTCTTAGTTTCCAAGTATTTGAGTTTCTTCCAAAATTTTCCTTGTGATTGAGTTCCAGTTTCAAAGCGTTGTGGTCTGAGATTAGTCTTTTGGTATCGGTTGAGACCTGTTTGTGACCCAGTATATGGTCTATTCAGGAGAATGTTCCATGTGCATTCGAAAAGAATGATTATTCTTTTGTTACGGGGTGTATTGTTCTGTATATATCTACGAGGTCCATCTGGTCCAGTCTGTCATTGAAAGCTCTTGTTTCTTTGTTGATTTTCTCCTTAGGTGATCTATTACTGAGAGTGGAGTGTTGAGGTACCCTACCAGTAACGTATTATTATCTATATATCTCTTTATTCTGGTTAAGAGTTGGCTTGTGTATCTAGCTGCTCTCCTGTTGGGGGCATATATATTTATAATTGTCATATCCACTTGTTGGATACATCCTTTCAGAAAAATATAGTGTCCTTTTGTATGTCAAACTACAGTCTTTAGTTTAAAATGTAATCTGTCTGATATGAGAATTGCTACCCCAGCTTTCTTTTGAGGTCCATTGGCATGAAAAATGTTTTTCCTTCCCTTCACTTTCAGTCTGGATTTATCTTTAGGTTCAAGATGAGTCTCTTGTAGACAGCAAATGGACAGGTCATGTCTTTTCATCCAATCTGCAATCCTGTGGAGTTTTATGGGAGCATTTAGGCCATTCACATTGAGAGTGATTATTGAGAGATAGGATTTTAATGATGTTGTGTTGCCTGTGAGGTCTTTGTTTCTATAGATTGTAACTTTCTGTTCTGTATCACCTTTGGGGCCTTTTTACTTTTATAGAACCCCCGTTAATATCTCATGTGGGGCTGGTTTGGTGAATACGAATTTCTTCAGTTTCTGCCAATCCTGAAATGTCCTTATGTCTCCATCAATTTTGAATGACAGCCTTGCTTGATAAAGGATCCTTGGCTGTATGTTCTTTTCAGATAGAGCTTCGAAAATGCCCTGCCAACCCTTCCTAGCCTGCCAGGTCTCTGTAGACAGGTCTGACGTTATTCTGATATTTTTCCCTCTGTATGTAAGGATTTTCTTCCCCCTGGCCGCTTTCAGTACCGTATCCTTGGATCTGATATTTGTGTATTGCACCGTGACGTGACGTGGTGTAGTCTGTTGTCATTGACCTTGGAAGGGGTGCTCTCTGCCTCTTGGACACGAATGCTTGTTTCCTTTGCCAGTTTAGGGAAGTTCTCAGCTACAATTTGTTCAAATATCTCTTCTAGACCTCTCTCTTTCTCCACGCCCTCGGGGATGCCAATGATTCTGACATTGGAACATTTCATTGAGTCTGTAATTTCCTGTAACCTATATTCTTGAGATTGAATTTTTTTGAGCCAAGTTTCTGTTTTCACTTTCTCTTCTACCATCCCATCCTCCAATTCACTAATTTGTTCTTCTGCCTCATTTACCCTGGCCATCAGAGCATCTATTTTGACTGCATTTGATTCATAGTATTTTCCATTTCTGCCAGATTTGCTCTCATTTCCGCCCTTAGAGATTCTATATTCTTGTTAAAATTTTCGTTAATATTTTTTTCAAGCCTACACGTCATCTTGACCATTGTTACCCTGAACTCCATTTCTGACAATTTGGTTATATCCATATCCACTTTTTTAAATCTTCTTTGCTGCGGTGGGCGGGGGGAGATTTCTTCTCCTCCTCATTCTGATGAGGAGAGGTTGTGGGGATGCCCAGAGCCCCAGTTATTGACCAGGGCCCAGGCAGTGTGCACTTGTTTTATAGGGACCTTAGGGATGTGGGCGTCTTGATTTTTCAGCCTGCCTTCTGGGGGAGGGACCTGCCGTGCTGATATTCAGGCAATCCTGTTTGGGTAGCGTTGCCCGGTCCCCTGCTAGGGGAGATGGGGATGGGCACAGTGTGAGCCGGTATTCCCGGGCTTTTGTTCTCTGGCGGTTTTCCGTGGTGGTTTTCTGTGACTCTTCTGAGAGTCAGAGCAGCAATGGCTGTATCCTAGCCTCTGTCTCAGAGCAGAGAGATTGCAGTCCTCTCTCCACTGAGCTCTCTTGGCCACTTTAACTCTTTCTGTCGGTGCTGCTAAAAACCCTGCAGCGTCCCCGGTTGTGCGTCCCAACGCCGCTCTCCCAGTCCTCACTTCCAGGGCCAGCTCGTCTCTGTCCTTTGTGGTCTAACACTGCCAGCTGTCCCCGGTTCCTGTGCGCGCTCCCGAGCTCCCGGTATCAGTCCGGTTCCAGTGAGTGCTCTGGAGCGCCGGTTTTCAGTCTAGTTGTACGCGAGTTCCCGGGCTCACAGTCCCAGTCTGCTTTCTCGCGGGTGTTGGTCCGGGAGTCCGGCCGCCTCCCAAGTGCAGGTGGTTATTGCTTCCCAGCACCCGAGCGCGGCGGCTCCCTCCCCCTTCCGTTTATCTTCTGATATCTGTGCGCAGATTCACGGCTTCCCACTTCGTACCTCAATACTCAGCGTTGGAGATGTTCCTTTGTAAAGATCCAGATGTATCTTCCTGTGTCTCAGCCTCATTTCTTGGGTGTTCAGGATGGCCTTGTAGATATCCAGCTCGACTCAGGGCACCAGCAGAAAAAGGGGTCCTGTACTCTTCCGCCATCTTTTCTCCTCCCCCCTGGTATTTGTGTTTTTCTGACTTATTTTGCCATGGATTATGCTTTCTAGCACCATCTGTGTCATTGTAAATGGCAAGATTTCTTTTTCTTTATGGCTGAGTCATAGTCTATTGTATATGTATACCACATCTTCATTGTCCATTCATTAGTTGATGGACATGTGGGCTGCTTCCATATCTTGGCTGTTGTAAGTAATGCTGCTATAAACATAGAGGTGCATGTATCCGTTGAATTAGTGTTCTTGTATTCTTTGGGTAAATACCCAGCAGTGTGATTGATGGATTTTAAGGTAGTTGTATTTTTAACTTTTCGAAGAACCTCCATATCGTTTTCCTCAGTGGCTGTACCAGTTTGCATTCCCACAAATAGTGCATGAGTGTTCCTTTTTCTCCGCATCCTTGCTAAAATCTGTTGTTTCTTGTGTTGTTGATTTTAACCATTCTGACAGGTGTGAGGTGATATCTCCTTGAGGTTTTGATTTGGATTTTCCCGATGATGAGTGATGATGAGCATCTTTTCATCTTTTCTATTTCTTTGTGTCGTCTTGAATTTTTCCATAAGTGTTGTATAGTTTTCACAGTACAGGTCTTTCATCTCCTTGGTTAGATTTAGTACTAGGTATCTTACTATTTTTGTGGCAATTGTCAATGGGTTTGATTCCTTAATTTCTGTATATACCACTTCATTATTGATGTACAGAAATGCAACAGATTTCTGTACATTGATTTTGTATCCTGTGACTTTACTGAATTCATGTATCAGTTCTAGCAGTTTTTTTGGTGTAGTCTGTAAGGTTTTCTATAAATGGTATTTAGTCATCTGCAAATACTGAATGTTTTACTTCTTCCTTACGAATTTGGATTCCTTTTATTTCTTTTTGTTGTCTGCTGTGGCTCAGACTTCAAGTAAAATGTTGAATAAAAGTGGATGAGAATGGACATCTTTGTCTTGTTCCTAACCTCAGAGGTAGAGCTTTCGATTTTTCCCCCTTGAGAATAATGTTGGTCATGGGTATTTCATATGTGACCTCTGTATGTGGAGGTATGTTCTCTCTAACCCTGCTTTTTTGAGTTTTTTATTTTTATTATTTTTATTTTTTTCAAGATTTTATTTATTTATCTGACAGAGAGAGACAGCCAGCGAGAGAGGGAACACAAGCAGGGGGAGTGGGAGAGGAAGAAGCAGGCTCCCAGTGGAGAAGCCTGATGCGGGGCTCGATCCCAGAATGCCAGGATCACGCCCTGAGCCAAAGGCGGACGCTCAATGACTGAGCCACCCAGGCGCCCCTTGAGGGTTTTTATCACAAATGGATGTTGTACTTTTGTCAAATGCTTTTTTTGCATCTGTTGATTGAGCATCCTTTCTTTTATTGATGTGGTGTTTCACACTGATTGATTTGTGAATGTTGAACCCCCTCCACTTGCATCCCAGGCATAAATCCCATTTGACCATGGTGAATGAATTTTTTAATGTATTGTTGAACTGGGTTTGCTAGTATTTTATTGAGAATTTTTGCATCTGTGTTCATCAGGGATATTGGCCTGAAGTTCTCTTTTTTAATGGAGTCTTATCTAGTTTTGGTATAAGCATAATGCTGGCCTTACAGAATGAATTTGGAAGTTTTCCTTCCTTTTTTACTCTTTGGAATAGTTTGCCAAGAATAGATATTCATTCTTCTTTAAATGTTTGGTAGAATTTGCCTGTGAAGCTGTCTGGCCCTGGGCTTTTGTTTTTTGGTAGTTTTTTGATTACTAACTCAACCTCTTTGCTGGTTTTTGGTGTGTTCAAATTTTCTGCTTCCTTCTTTTTCATTTTTGGTAGTTTATATGTTTGTAGCAATTTATCTATTTCTTCTATGTTGCCCAGTTTGTTGGCATATACTTTTTCATAATAGTCTCTTATGATTGTATTTCTGTGATAGTGGTTGTTATTTGTCCTCTCTCACCTGTGATCTTACTTTTTTGAGTCCTTTCTCTTCAAGTTTGTCTATAGGTTTAGCATTTTTTTTTTCATTTTTTTCAAAGAAACGGCTCCTGGTTTTGTTGATCTGGTCTGGTTTTTTTTTTTTAGTTTATCATTTATTTTTACTTTCTAGTATTTGTTATTTCCATCCTTCTGCTGTTTTTAGGTTTTGTTCTTTTTCTAGCTCCTTTAGGTGCAAGGTTAGGTTGTTTATTTGAGATTTTTCTTCTCGTAGCAGGCTTTTATTGGAATAAACTTTCCTCTTAGAACTGCTTTTGCTACATCCCAGGGGTTTTGGACTGTTGTGTTTTCCTTTTCATTTGTTACCGTGTATTTTTAAATTTCTTCATTGATTTCCTGGTTGACTTATCAGTGTTCAGTAGCATGTTATTTAACCTCCATGTATTTGATCTCTCCCGATGTTTTATTATGGTTGACTTCAAGTTTCATAGCTGTGGTCAGAAGATATGTACAGTGTGATATCGATCTTCTGAATTCTTGAGGTTTGTTTAATGGGCTACCATGTAATCTGTTCTGGAGAATGTTCCCTGTGCACCTGAAAACAATGTGTGTTTTGTTGGCTTAAGTTGGAAGGCTGTAAATGTATCTGCTAAGTCCATCTTTTCCAGTGTGTTATTCAAAGCCATTGTTCCTTGTTGATGTTCTATTCATGGGTGCCTGGGTGGCTCACTTGGTTGGGCGTCTGACTCTTGGTTTCGGCTCAGATCATGATCTCATGGGTCACGAGATTGAGCCCCGCATCAGGCTCTATGCTCAGAGGGAGTCTGCTTGGATATTCTCTCCCTCTCCTCCTCCTTTTTTTTTTTAATGATTTTTTATTATATTATGTTAGTCACCATACAGTACATCCCCGGTTTCCGATGTAAGGCTCGATGATTCATTAGTTGTGTATTACACCCAGTGCACCATGCAATACGTGCCCTCCTTACTACCCATCACCAGCTTATCCCATTCCCCCATCCCCCTCCCCTCTGACGCTATTGTTTCTCATAGTCCATAGTCTCTCATGTTTCATTCCCCCTTCTGATTACCCCCCCTTTCTTTATCCCTTTCTTCCCCTAACGATCATTCTAGTTCTTATGTTCCATAGATGAGAGAAATCATATGACAGTTGTCTTTCTCTGCTTGACTTATTTCACTTAGCATTATCTCCTCCAGTGCCGTCCATGTTGTAGCAAATGTTGAGAACACGTTCTTTCTGATAGCTGAGTAATATTCCATTGTATATATGGACCACAACTTCTTAATCCAGTCATCTGTTGAAGGGCATCTCGGCTCCTTCCACGATTTGGCTATTGTGGACATTGCTGCTATGAACATTGGGGTGTATATGGCCCTTCTCTTCACTACGTCTGTATCTTTGGGGTAAACACCCAGTAGTGCAATGGCTGGATCATAGGGTAGCTCAATTTTTACCTTTTTAAGGGACCTCCACACTGTTTTCCAGAGTGGCTGTACCAACTTGCATTCCCACCAACAATGTAGGAGGGATCCCCTTTCTCCACATCCTCTCCAACAATTGTTGTTTCTTGCCTTGTCTATTTTTGCCATTCTAACTGGCGTAAGGTGGTATCTCAGTGTGGTTTTGATTTGAATTTCCTTGATGGCTAATGATTTTGAACATTTTTTCATGTGTCTGTTAGCCATTTGTATGTCTTCATTGGAAAAGTGTCTGTTCATATCTTCTGCCCATTTTATGATTTGTTTATTTGTTTCTCGTGTATTGAGTTTGAGAAGTTCTTTGTAGATCTTGGATACCAGTCCTTTATCTGTAGTGTCATTTGCAAATATATTCTCCCATTCCGTGGGCTGCCTCTTAGTTTTTCTGACTGTTTCCTTGGCTGTGCAGAAACTTTTAATCTTGATGAAGTCCCATAAATTCATTTTATCTTTTGTTTCTCTTGCCTTTGGGGATGTGTCATGAAAAAGGTTGCTTTGGCCGATGTCGTAGAGGTTGCTGCCTATGTTCTCCTCTAGAATTTTGATGGATTCCTGTCTCACATCGAGGTCTTTCATCCATTTGGAGTTTATCTTTGTGTATGGTGTGAGAGAGTGGTCAAGTTTCATTCTTTTGCATGTAGCTGTCCAATTTTCCCAGCACCATTTATTGAAGAGACTGTCTTTTTCCCACCGGATGTTTTTTCCTGCTTTATCAAATATTAGTTGCCCAAAGAGCCGAGGGTCCATTTCTGGGCTCTCTATTCTGTTCCATTGGTCTATGTGTCTGTTTTTGTGCCAGTACCATGCTGTCTTTGTGATCACAGCTTTGTAGTACAGCTCGAAATCCGGCATTGTGATGCCCCCAGCTTTGTTTTTCCTTTTCAACAGTTCCTTGGAGATTCGGGGCCTTTTCTGTTTCCATACAAATTTAAGGACTATTTGTTCCAGTTCTTTGAAAAATGTCCTCGGTATTTTGATCGGGATAGCATTGAAAGTGTAGATTGCTCTGGGTAGCATGGACATTTTAACTATGTTAATTCTTCCAATCCATGAGCATGGAATATCTTTCCATCTTTTTATGTCTTCCTCAATGTCTTTCAAGAGTGATTTATAGTTTCTAGAATATAGGTCCTTTACGTCTCTGGTTAAGTTAATTCCAAGGTAACGTATGGTTTTTGGTGCTATTGTAAATGGGATGGATTCCCTAATTTCTCTTTCTTCGGTCTCGTTATTCGTGTATAGAAATGCAACTGATTTCTGAGCATTGATTTTGTATCCCGCCACGTTACTGAATTGCTCTATAACTTCTAATAGTTTGGGAGTGGCTTCTTTTGGGTTTTCCATATAGAGTATCATGTCATCTGCAAAGAGAGACATTTTGACTTCTTCTTTGCCAATTTGAATACCTTTGATCCCTTTTTGTCGTCTGATTGCTGTTGCAAGGACTTCTAGTACTATGTTGAATAATAGTGGCGAGAGTGGGCATCCTTGTCGAGTTCCTGATCTTAAGGGAAAGGCTTCCAGCTTTTCCCCATTGAGAATAATATTTGCAGTAGGCTTTTCATAGATGGCTTTTATGAGATTGAGAAATGTACCTTCTATTCCTACACTCTGAAGGGTTTTAATCAGGAAAGGATGCTGTATTTTGTCAAATGCTTTTTCGGCATCGATTGAGAGGATCATATGGTTCCTGAGTCTTTTCTTGTTGATATGATGTATCACGCTGATTGATTTGCGAATATTGAACCACGCTTGCATCCCAGGTATGAATCCCACTTGATCGTGATGGATAATCCTTTTAATGTACTGTTGGATTCTATTAGCAAGTATCTTGTTGAGGATTTTGGCGTCCATATTCATTAGGGAAATCGGTCTGTAATTCTCCTTTTTGAGGGGGTCTTTGCCTGGTTTGGGGATCAAGGTAATATTGGCCTCATAGAATGAGTTTGGTAGCTTTCCTTCTGTTTCTATTTTTTGAAATAGCTTTAGGAGAATAGGTATTATTTCTTCTTTGAATGTTTGGTAGAATTCCCCAGGAAAACCGTCCGGGCCTGGAGTTTTGTTATTTGGAAGGTTGTTTATCACTGACTCAATTTCTTCATAATTAATTGGCCTGTTTAAGGAATCAATTTCTTCCGGTTTCAATCTTGGTAGTTTATAGGTTTCCAGGAAGGATTCCATCTCTTCCAGATTGCTTAGTTTATTGGCATATAGCTGTTGATAAAAATTTCTAATAATCCTTCCAATTTCAATGGTGTTCGTCGTGACCTCTCCTTTTTCATTCATAATTTTAATAATCTGGGTCCTTTCTCTTTTCTTTTGGATAAGTCTTGCCAGTGGTCTGTCAATTTTATTGATTCTCTCAAAGAACCAGCTTCTAGTCCTGTTGATCTGCTCTACTGTACTTCTGGTTTCTGCTTGATTGATTTCAGCTCTAATTTTGGTCAACTGCTTCCTCGTGCGTGGATTAGGCCTGTCCCTCTGTTGCTGTTCCAGCTTCTTGAGGTGAGAATATAAAAACTGCATTTTAGATTTTTCTATTCTTTTGAGTGAGGCTTGGATGGCTATGTATTTCCCCCTTAGGACTGCCTTTGCAGTATCCCATAGGTTTTGGACTGTTGTATTTTCATTCTCATTGGTCTCCATAAATTGTTTAATTTGATTTTTGATTTCCTGGTTTATCGAGTCATTCCTGAGCAGGATGGTTCTTAGTCTCCAAGTGTTTGAGTTTCTTCCAAATTTTTCCTTGTGGTTGAGTTCCAATTTCAGAGCGTTGTGGTCTGAGAATATGCAGGGGATAATTTCAATCTTTTGGTATCGGTTGAGACCTGTTTTGTGTCCCAGAACATGGTCTATTCTTGAGAATGTTCCATGGGCATTAGAATAGAATGAGTATTCTTTGGTTCTGGGGTGTAGTGTTCTATATATATCTATGAGGTCCAACTTGTCGAGTATGGCATTCAAAGCCTTTGATTCTTTGCTTAGTTTTTGCCAGGGTGTTCTGTCTATTTCTGATAGTGGAGTGTTGAGGTCCCCTACTATTAATGTATTTTTATGTATATGTCTCTTTATTCTGGTTAAGAGTTGGCTTGTGTATCTTGCTGCTCCCCTGTTGGGGGCATATATATTTATAATTGTCATATCCACTTGTTGAATACTTCCCTTAAGAATAATATAGTGCCCTTCTGTGTCTGTAACTATAGTCTGTAGTTTAAAATCCAATTTATCTGATATGAGAATTGCTACCCCAGCTTTCTTTTGAGGTCCATTTGCGTGAAAGATGGTACTCCATCCCCTTACTCTCAGTCTGAATGCATCTTTGGGTTCGAAATGAGTCTCTTGTAGACAGTAAATGGATGGGTCATTTCTTTTTATCCAATCTGCAACCCTGTGGTATTTTATGAGATGGTTCAAACCGTTTACATTAAGACTGATTACTGAGAGATATGATTTTAATGATGCCATGTTGCCAGTAAAGTCTTTGTTTGTATTGGCTGTGACTTTCTGTTTTGTATCACTCCTGGGGCCTTTTTACTTTTATAGAAACCCCTGTAATATCTCCTGTAGGTCTGGTTTCGTGGTTACAAAATTGGTTAGTGACTGGCGATTCTGAAATGTCTTTATTTCTCCATCAATTCTGAATGACAGCCTTGCTGGATAAAGGATCCTTGGCTGCATGTTTTTCTCTGAAAGAGCTTTAAATATGCTCCCCCAACCCTTTCTCTCATTCCAGGTCTGTGTAGACAGGTCTGACGTAATTCTGATGCCTTTGCCTTGGTACGTGAGAAATTTCTTTGCCCTGGCTGCTTTCGATACTGTATCCTTGCATCTAATATTTGCGAAATGCACTATGACATGACGTGGCGTAGGTTTGTCGTGGTTGAGCTTGGGAGGGGTCCTCTCTGCCTCTTGGACACGAATGTTTGTTTCCCTCGCTAGATTAGGGAAGTTTTCAGCTACAATTTTTCAAATATCTCTTCTAGACCTCTGTTTTTCCCCTCTCCTCCTTCTCCCACTCTCTCTCGCTCTCGTTCTTTCTCTCTCTCTCTCAAATAAATGATAAATTAAAAAAAAGATGTGTTCATATGATCTGTTCATTGATTTAAGTGGGGTGTTAAATTTCCCTACTATTATTTAATCAGTTAGATCTTTTGTTTGTTTGTTAATTAAATGTTTTTATGGATTTGGGTGTTCTATGTTGGGTGCGTAGATGTTCGTAATTGTTATACTTTCTTGTTGGGTTTTTCCCTTTATTATTATGTGGTGCCTTTCTTGCTTTGGTTCTTGTTACAGTGTTTTAGAGCCCAAATGTCCATCGACTGATGAATGGATAAAGATGTGGTGTATGTATACAATGGAATATTACTTAGCTAAGAAAAGAATGAAATCTTGTCATTTGGAACAGTGTGGATGGAGCTAGAGAGTATTATCCTAAGCGAAATATGTCAGAAAAAGACACCGTATGATTTCACTCGTTGTGGAATTTAAGAAAAAATTCGGATGAACATAAGGGGAAAAAAAGAGAGAGGCAAACCATAAAACAGACTCTTAGCTATAGAGAACAAACAGAGTTGCTGGAGGGGAGGTAGGCAGAGGGGTGGGTTAAATGGGTGATGGGTATTAAGGAGGATAGTTGTGATGAGCACTGATTGTTGTATGTAACTAATGATGAATCACTAAATCCTATACCTGAAACTGATATTACACTGTATGTTAACTATCTGGAACTTAGATAAAAACTTTGAAAAAAATACTATTCTGGGAAGCCCCAATAACAATTTAAAGCTGATATGCAGTAAAAATAAATAAGTAATAAAATAAATAAAATAAATAAAATAAAATAAAATAGTAACGTGTCTGTTTTGTCAGACTACTCCGGCTTTTATTTTTTTTCATATCCATTTTCATGATAGATGTTTCTCTATCCTTTTAGTTTCAATCTGCAGATGTCTCTAGACCTAAAATTGCTCTCTTCTAGGCAGCATATAGATGGGTCCTGTTTTTTTAATCCATTCTTTGACCCTGTATATTTTGATTTGAGCATTTAGTCCATTTATATTCAAAGTAATCATTGGTAGATATTTATTTATTGCCATTTTGTTACTTGTTTCATCATTGTTTCTGAAGATATTCTCATCCTTTCTTGTCTTTCATTTTTTGCTTATTTCCTTTAGTGATATATTTGGATTTCTTTCTCTTTATTCTTTGCATATTTACTAATGGTTACCATTAGGTTTGTATATAACCTTCACTGCATTTCAGAGTCAGTATTAAGTTGGTGGTTGTTTAAGTTTGAACCCATTCTTTTTTCCTCTCATTCCCACGTTTTAGGTGTTTGTTATATTTTATATCCTTTATTGTGAGTTTCTTGAATATTCATTTTTATTGCTTTTGTGTTTCTTCCCTCTATACTATCAATGTTGGTATCTCCTTTCCACTCAAAGAGTCCTTTTTAATATTTCTTGCAGAGCTGGTTTAGTGATCACAAACTTCTTTAGTGTTTGGGAAACTCTTTATCTCCCCTTCTATTCTGAATGATAGCTTTGCTGGATAGAGTATTCTTGGCTGCAGAGTTTTCCTATTCAGCACTTTGAATATATTGTGACACTCTTTTCTGACTTGCAATGTTTCTATTAAAAAGTATCCTGCTAGTCTTCTGGCTCTTCCCTTGTAAGTTACTGACATCTTTTTTTGCTGCTTTGAATATTTTTTTCTGTGTCACTCTATTTTGCCAATTTAATTACATTATGTCTTGGTGTGGGTCTGCTTTTGTTGATTTTGTTGGGGTTTCTCATCCTTTTGTATCTGGATATCTGTTTCCTTTCCCGTATTAGGGAAGTTTTCAGCTATTATTTCTTTAAATACATTTTCTTCCCCCCTTTTTTCTCTCCTCTTCAGGGAGTTCTATAATGTGAATGTTACTATGTTTGATGGAGTCTCTGAGTTTCCAAATTCTATTTTTGTTTTGTCTAATTCTTTTCTTTCTCTTTTGTTCTTTTTGATTACTTTCTATTAGTTTATCTTCTAATTCACTAATTTATTCCTCTGCTTCTTCCATCCTGCTGTTAATTACATCAAGTATGTTTCTCATTTCATTTATTGTGCCCTTTATCTGTCCTCTTTTATTCCTTATCTGTGTCTCACACATGTCTTCCATTCTCTTCTCAAGTCTAGTGAGTATCCTTCTGATCATTGCTTCAGATTGTCTATCAGGCATGTTACTTACATTTGTTTTGCTTAGTTCTCTGCCCATTGCCCTGTTGTTTCGTTTGGGATAAATTTCTCTGTCTCATCATTTTGTTTGGCTCTCTGTGTCTGTTTCTGTGTGTTAAGAAAGTCAGTTGTGTGTTCTGTTCTTGAAAGTAGTGATCATATGAAGAAGAGGTCTTGGTGTCACCTGCAGTGCGGTGTCCCCTGTTGACCAGAACCTGGCACTTGGGGAGAGTATCCTTTGTGTGTTGTTTATGTCCTGGTATTGTGCCTGCATCATTTTTATTTTCAGTATTGTTGTGTGCACTGACTCTCTGCCTTCTGTGTTCTGTGCTTCCTCTCTGTGGTGTTAGTGGGACCCAGACAGGTCTGCTTTTAGGATGCCTGCCTGCCAGGGAACTTGGATTGGAGCCACAGTGTTATCAAATTTGCTTTGGGCCACTAGTCCATTCCCAGATTCCCTGAAGTGTTGTGATATATTTGGGAAACTGGGGACATGAGGCTGGGCATGGGGCATGGTGGTGCCTGGGGACGCATAGTTGGGCATGGTGGGGTGGATGTGTATGGCACTCAACAAGTGCTATGCTCCTGGTGGCTGGGCTTTAACAAAATTTGCTCTGAGCCTAGGGTCAAAGTTAGCAGGCTTTGAGTGGGCTAGTAGTCAGGAGATCCTGTGGGTGGGACTCACTGCTAGTAGGTTAGGTAGCAAGGGTCTGTGAAGCTCTGTCTCCTCCCAGTGTCTGTATTTATGCTGGGGGACAGGGGAGGAAAATGGCACATGCCAATTCCCTCATTTTTGGAGATGTTGCCCAACACACGCTGAAATCAGTTTACACAGATCTGTCTCCTGTTTGCCTGCAGCATTGTGGAAACTGCCCTTTAATGTCTGTCTTCCCAGGCTGCTTCTCTTTTAGGGCAGTGACCCAGCTATCACTTGCTCTCCTGGTTTGAAGTGCTGAGTCAGCTGACCTCTAAAGTTACAGGGTCCAAGACCCATTGGTTTTACAAACTCACAGAACTCAGACCCTCTGGTTTCGAAAGCCAAATACTATGGAGGTTAGTCTTTCCAGTGTGAGTTCCCTGGTGCATAGTCCCATTTCTCTGCCCTCTCTGTGTGCACAGCTCCCTCCTTCTGCCTTTCTGACCTTCATGACTTTTCAGATGCAGCATCTTTTTTATGTATAGTTGTGGAGTTTGTTCTGCCAGTCTTTGGATCACTGTCTGGTTTATTGCCTCAGATGTAAATGATATATACTTGAAAATGTGGGACTGAGTGAGCTCAGGATTCTCCTACTCTGGCATCTTCCCAAGTTCCTACCCAGCTGATAGTGTAAGTTTTGGTATTGATTGATTTTCTTATATTGAACCACTGTGGCTTTCCTGGGATAAATCCCACCTGGTCATGATGTACAGTAATTTTAAAATGCTTCTTAATTCAGTTTGTTAGTTGTTTGTTAAGGCTTTTATATCTATAATAAGGAATTTTGGTGTATAATTTTTTCTAATGTCTGTCTGACTTTGGTATGCAGGTAATGCTAGCTTCATGGAATGAGATAGGAAGTATTCACTCCATTTCATTTTTTTTTATAAGAGTTTGAGAAAAGTAAAAGTTATTTTTTTAAGTACTTGTAGAGGTCACCAGTGAAGCCATATGCTCTAGGACTTTTTTATTGGGAATTTGCATTACTGATTCAGTGTCTTTGTTATGGGTCTGTTCAGATTTTCTATTTCTTCTTGAAGTAACTTGTGTTTATTATTATTATTATTGTAAGAGGAATTTGTTCTTATTATCTGTCTTATTTGTTGACATATAAGGTCAATAATGTTCCTTTCATTTTCGATTTTAATTGTGTGAATCTTTTTCTTTTTTTCATTCTTTCTTTCTTTGTCATTCTAACTAAAAGTTTGTCATTCTAACTAAAAGTTTGCCAATTTTGTTGATGTTTTCAGAGAATGAACTTCTAAAAATTTTTACTTAGTTAACATACAGTGCAATATTGGTTTCTGGAGTAGAAATCAGAGTTTCATCACTTACATTCAACACCCAGTGCACGTCACAACAATTGCCCTACTTAATCCTTCACCCATCCATCCAATTCCCCCACCAACCTCACTCCATCAACCCTTAGTTTGTTCTCTATCATTAATAGTCTCTTATAGTCATTGGGGAGGGTATGTGTTGTAATGAACACTGGGTATTATATAAGATGGAGGAATCACAGACTGTACCGCTGAAACAAATAATACATTATATGTTAATTAATTGAACTTAAATTTAAAAAAAAAGGTTTAAATAAGTAAAAAAAAAAGAGTCTCTTATGGTTTTTTCCCTTTCTCCCTCTCTGCTTCCCATATGTTTATCTGTTTTCTTTCTTAGATTTCACATATAAGTGAGATCACATGGTATTTGTTTTTCTCTGGCTTATTTCACTTAGCATAATACATTCTGGCTCCATCTATGTAGTTGCAAACAGCAAGATTTGATTTTTTTGATGTCTAGAGTAATATTCCATTGTGTGTGTGTGTGTGTGTGTGTGTGTGTGTGTATATATATATGTATATATATGGCACAACTTCTTTATTCATCAGTTGATGGACATTGGGGCTCTCTCCATAGTTTGGCTATTGTTGATAATGCTAATATAAACAATGGGTTGCATGTATATCTTTGAATCTGTATTTTTGTATCCTTTGGGTAAATACCTAGTAGTGCAATTGCTAGATCATATGGTAGTTCTATTTTTAACTTTTTGAGGAACCTTCACACTGTTTTCCAGAGTGGCTGCACCAGTTTGCATTCTTACCAGCAGTGTAAGAGGGTTCCCCTTTCTCTGCATCCTTGCCAACACCTGTTGTTTCTTGTGTTGTTAAGTTCAGGCATATGACAGGTTGTGAGGTGATATCCTATTGTAATTTTGATTTGTATTTCTCTAATAATGGGTGATGTTGAGCACCTTTTCATGTGTCTGTTGGCCATTTGGATGTCTTCTTTGGAAAAATTTTTATTCATGTCATCTGCCCATAAGATTATTTGTTTTTTGGGTGTTGAGTTTGATAGGTTCTTTATAGATTTTGGGTACCAACCCTTTATCAGATATGTCATTTGCAAATATCTTCTCCCATCGCAAAAGTTGGCTTTTATTTTTGTTGATTGCTTCCTTTGCTGTGCAGAAGCTTTTTATCTTGATGAAGTCCCTTGTTTTTGTTTCCCTTGCCTTTGGCGGAATGTCTAATAAGAAGTTGCTAAGGCTGAGGTCAAAGAGATTGCTGCCTGTGTTCCTTAGGATTTTGATGGTTCCTTGTCTTATATTTAGGTCTTTCATCCATTTTTAATTTATTTTTGTGTATGGTGTAACAGTGGTCGAGTTTCGTTCTTCTGCTTATTGCTGTCCAGTTTTCTTAACACCGTTTGTTGAAGACGCTGTCTTTTTTCCATTGGATAGTCTTTCCTGATTTATCAAAGATAAGTTGACCATGTGGGTGTGGTTCCAATTCTGGGTTCTCTGTTCTGTTCCATTGATGTGTGTGTTTACTTTTTGTTTTTTAAAGATTTTATTTATTTATTTGACGTAGAGAGACAGCGAGCCAGCGAGAGAGGGAACACAAGCAGGGGGAGTGGGAGAGGAAGAAGCAGGCTCCCAGCAGAGCAGGGAGCCTGACGTGGGGCTCTATCCCAGGACCCT
Organism: Ursus maritimus; assembly: GCF_017311325.1. Lineage (NCBI taxonomy): Eukaryota > Metazoa > Chordata > Mammalia > Carnivora > Ursidae > Ursus > Ursus maritimus. The sequence goes on from NW_024423319.1 coordinate 65,243,480, forward strand.
GGGATCACGCCCTGAGCCGAAGGCAGACAAGCTTAACGACTGAGGCACCCAGGCGCCCCTGATGTATGTGTTTACTTTTATGCCACTACTATACTGTCTCAGTGATTATGGCTTTGTAATATATCTTGAAATCCAGAATCGTGATGCCTCAGTTTTGGGTTTTTTTCAGGATTGCTTTGGCTGTTCGGGGTCTTTTGTGATTCCATACAAATTTTAGAATTGTTCGTTCTAGCTCTGTGCAAAATACTGGTGGTATTTTGATAGGGATTGCATTAAATGTGTGGATCACATTGGGTAGTGTAGATATTTTAACAATATATGTTCTTCTAATCTATGAGCATGGAATGCTGTTGCATTTTTTTGGTGTCCTCTTCAATTTCTTTTATAAGTGTTTTATAGTGTTTAGGTTTATTCCTAGGTATCTTACTGTTTTTGGTACAGTTGTAAATGGGATCAATTCTTGATTTCTCTTTCTGCTGCTTCATTGGTGTAGAAAAATGCAACAGATTTCTGCACATTAATTTATATACTGCAACTTTGCTGAATTCATGTATTAGTTGTAGCAATTTTTTGGAGTCTTTTAGGTTTTCTACATAGAGTATCATGTTATCTGCAAATAGTGTAAGTTCGACTTCTTCCTTGCCATTTTCGATGCCTTTATTTCTTTGTGTTGTCTGATTGCTGATCCTAAGACTTCTAGTAGTATGTTAAGTAGTAATGGTGAGTGTGGGCATAGCTGTCTTGTTCCTGACTGTAGGGGAAAGGCTCTCAGTTTTTCCCCAATTAGGATGATATTAGCTGTGTGTCTTCCATATATGGCATTTATGGTGTTGAGGTATGTTCCATATATCCATCCCCTTGTTGAGGATCTGTGTATTTAAGGTCTTTTCCAAATTTTTTCTCTCTGTTTGACTTCAGGTTTCACAGTGTTGAGGTCTATAAATATGCATGATATGATATCAGTCTTTTTGTACTTGTTGAAGGCTGATTTGTGAACCGGTATGTGATCCATTCTGGAGAATGTTCCACATGCATTCAAAAAGAATGTGTACTGTGCTGCTTTAGAATGAAATGTTCTGAATTTATCTGTTAAGTCCGTCTGGTCTAGTGTGTCATTTAATGCCATTGTTTCTTTGTTGATTTTCTGTTTGCATGATGTGTCTATTGCTGTAAGTGTTAAAGTCCCCTACTATTATTGTATTATCAATGAGTTCCTTTATGTTTATTATTCATTGATTTATATATTTGGGTACTACCGAGTTAGGTGTATAGATATTTATAGTTGTTAGATCATCTTGACGTATAGACTCCTTAATTATGATATAATGCTCTTCTTCATCTCTTGTTGCAGTCTTTGTTTTAAAATCTAGTTTCACTGATATATGGATGTCTACTCCAGCTTTCTTTTGACGTTCATTTGCATGATAGATGGTTCTCCATTCACTCACTTTCAATGTTCATATGCTTTAGGCCTAAAATGAGTATCTTGTAAAGGAAACATATAGATATTTTTTCTATATATTCTGATACCCTTTGTCTTTTGATTGGAGCATTTAGTCTGTTTACATTCAGAGTGATTATGGAAAGATAAGAATTTAGTGTCATTGGGGGCGCCTGGGTGGCTTAGTCTTTAGGCGTCTGCCTTTGGCTCAGGGCGTGATCCCAGCATTCTGGGATCGAGCCCCGCATTGGGCTCCTCCGCTGGGAGCTGCTTCTTCCTCTCCCACTCCCCCTGCTTGTGTTCCCTCTCTCTCTAGCTGTCCCTCTCTGTCAAATAAATACAAATCTTTAAAAAAAAAAGAATTTAGTGTCATTGTGTTAGCTGTAGAGTTGGTGTTTCTGATGATGTTCTCTGGTCCTTTCTAGTCTTTCTTGCTTTTGTTCTTTTTCCCCACTCACAGAATCCCCCTCAGTATTTCTTGCAGGGATGATTTAGTGGTCACAGACTTCTTTAATTTTTGTTTGGGAAACTCTTTATCTCTCCTTCTACTCTGAATGACAGCCTTGCTGGATAAGGAATTCTTTGTTGCATATTTTTCCCATTCAGCAATTTGAACATGTCTTTCTATTCTCTTTTGGCCTGCAAAGTTTCTGTGGTGAGATCTGCTGTGAATCTGATCTGTCTTCCCTTATAGGTTAAGGGTTTTTTTTTCCTTGCTGCTTTTGGAATTCTTTACTTGTCTGTGTATTTTATGAATTTGGCTAAGATATGCCTTGGTGATTGTTGATTTTTGTTTAATTTAATGAGAGTTCTCTGTGCTTTTTGGATTTTGATGGCTGTATCCTTCCCCAGATTAGGGGAATTTTCAGCTACAATTTCCTCGAATAAACCTTCTGCCCCTTTTCCTCTCTCTCCATCTTCTGGGTCTCCTATGATACAGATATTATTCTGTTTTAGTAAGTCGTTGAGGTCCCTAAGTCTCCCTTTGTGATACGTTACCATTGTTTCCCTCTTCTTTTCAGCTTCATTATTTTCCATAATTTTATCTTCTATATCACTGATTTCTCTGCTTCGTCCATTCTCATTTTTGTGGCCTCCATTTGGGCTTGCATCTCGGTTATAGCAATTTCAATTTCAGCCTGACTTGATTTTAGTTCTCTGCAGTAAGGGAGTCTCTATGCTTTTCTCAAGCCCAGCTAGTATCCATATAATTGTTTTAAATTCTATTTCAGACATCTTACTTATATCTTCATTGATTAAATCTCTGGCTGTTCTTTGTTTTGGGGTGAATTCCTTTATCATGTCATTTTGAAGGAAAAAATAATAAAACAACAAAAATAAAAATAATCAAAAATTTATAAAATAAGGTAAAATAGAATACATGAAGGAAGCTAGATTCCTAGGTGTGTTTTGGTCTGCTTGTTCTGCGAAGCTTGTTACAAAAAAGGTGGAAAGAAAGAGAAGAAAAAGAAACAAAGAGAAACAAAAAATTAAAATAAAAAAATATGTAAAATAAAACAAAATAATAAAGAACGTTTTTGTGTTTAAAGGAAACAAAACAAAAACAGACAAAAAAAAAAAAGAAAAAGGAACAAAAAACCCAGAGGAAACAAGATCCTGTTTCCCCTGGAGCTGAAGCTTTGCAGGACTCTATACTCAGCAAACTTGGTATGGGTGAGGGGATTATGCTGGTTTTTTGGGGGAGGGACCTGTTGCTCTGATTCTCAGGTGGAATTCTTCTAGTAGAGGTGTGCCTGCATGGGAGGGGGTGGGCTAGGTATAGTGGCCTGTTACCTACTTGGCGCTGTTTAGCTCATTGAGGTGTGGATCAAGCTGGTGGGTGCGGGGAGAAAATGGTTTTGCAGCGTTCTCTTGTCTCTACAGTGGGGAAATGGGCACCACCCCTCTTTAATGAGCCCTGAGACATGCAAACAGTGACCCCTCCTGCGTTCCTGGTTTTTGTCAGATCTCCACCTTATCTGTGTTGGAGCTGTCCGCCTGCTAAATGGCACTGCACTCCTGTTTTTTCTCAAATGGGACTTTCAAAATCCCACGCTTTAGAGACCCCTGAGGTGCAGATCTGTACTGATCCTGTGGGAGAGGGTTTCCCTGCGTTGTGGCCAGTGCTGGCTTGTAGCAGAAGACAGTGGGATGGTGCGGCAGTTCAGAGTCATGGTGAATTGCAACACAGCCAGCGGCAGTTTTTGTAGACCCCAGCCAGTGTCTTTTTTCCTATACTGGTGGGCAGGGCAGCTCAGTGTCACCCACAGGGTCCTTTGCCTTTGCCCACAGAGAGGGCATATCCTCACTCCCAAATGCCCTCAAGCTGTTTCCAGTGCTGGCTTGTCCCAGAAGACCGTTGCAAGACCATGCAGCCCTTCGATGTTTATGGAAATGGCAACACACAGCCTGCACCTGGGTTTGTAGTCCTCAGCTGGAGTCTTTGTTCCTGTACCAGTGGGCGGGGCAGTTGGATGTCCCCACAGGGTCTTTTGCCCACAGAGATGCCATATTACTTCTCCCAAATATATTGCAAGCAGGGGAACTGCTTCTCCTCACGTGGCTCTGGGGATCCGCAGGGTGCTTGCTACTGGGGCTCAGCTCTGCTCCCCCATTGGAGCACCACTCAGCTGCCCAGGTGAGAACCTGGGTATGTCACAAACTTTTGAAACCTCAGAATATGCGCTTTGCTGTTTATAGAAAACTAGCAGTATTGTAGCCTTCTCCTTTCCCCCCCACCACTTGTTTTGAACAATAGTTGTCCTGTGTAGTCCCCTGCACGAGTTTTCATTTTTTTTTTCTCCCACACTTTTTCTCTCTCTCTCCTTCTTTCTTGTTACTCTGTCTTAGCTCAGGGCTCCCTCACCTGGGGAGCTCCCACCATTCTTTTCTCCCATGTATCAACTCTCCACAGTGCCACCTTCAACAGGTGGTTTTCTGGTTTGTAGAAGTGCAGCATTGTTCTTTAAGACTTCCGAATGATTTCTTGGGTGTTCAGAATGATTTGATATTTATCTAGCTGTGTTCGAGTGAGGAGTCAGTCTTATGGTCACCCTGTTCCGCCATCTTACCTCCTGCCAAAGGATGAACTTTTGCTTTCCTTGCTGTCTTGTTCTTTTTTTCTTTCTTTCATATATCTCCCCTTGTATATTTATTGTTTCCCTTCTTCTAGTGTCTTTGAATTTAGTTTACTCTTCTTTTTCAACTTAAGATGTAAAGTTAGGTTGTTTATTGGAAATATGTCTTTGTTTTTAATGTGGGCTCTTAGTGCTATAACTTTCCCTCTGAGCACTGCTTTCATTGCATCCCATATGTTCTGATATGTTGGTTTCTTTTTAAAATTTGGGTAATTTTTTATAGTTAGATATAACATTTTTCACTTTCACCTTTTTGAAGTGCACAGCTCTGTAGATTTAAGTGTATTCATATTGTTGTGCAATGATCACTATCATCCATCTCCACAACTTTTTCATCCTTCCCAATTGATATTCTGTACCCATTAAATGCTAATTAATTCTCTTCCTTTTTTCCTGCCTCTGGCAACCACCATTCAACTTTCTGTCTCTATAAATTTGATTATTCTAGGTACTTCATATAAGTGGAATCATAAAATATTTATATTGTCTTTTTGTGATTAGTATTTTCACTTAGAATAGTGTTATCAGGGTTCATCCATGTTGTAGTATGTGTCAGAATTTCCTTCCTTTTTAAGGCTGTATAGTATTCCATTTTATGCATTTACTACATTTTGTTTATCCATTCATCTGTCAGTGGACACCTGAGTTACTTTTACCTTTTGGGTATTGTGAATAATTTGAATGTGAATGTACAAGTATCTGAGTTCCTGCTTTGAATTATTTTGGTTATATACCCAAAAGTGGAACAGCTAGATCATATGGTAATCCTATTTTTAATTTTTTGAGGAACTGCTGTTGTGTTTTCCACATTAACTACACCATTTACATTCTCACCAGTAAAGCACAAGAGTTGCAGTTTCTTATTATCCTTGCCAACACTGGTTATTTTCTGTTTGGGTTTTTTCGTTTTTTGTTTTTCTGTGTTTTTTTTTTTTTAATCATAGCCATCCTAAAGAGTATGAAGTGGTACCTCATTGTGATTTTGATCTGCAGTCTTCTCATGATTAGTAATGTTGAACATCTCTTCATATGGTTATTGCCCATTTTTATATCTTCTTTGAGGAAATGTCTATTGAAATCTTCCAGTTTTTGAGCTTTTCTTTGTTGTTGCCTAGTATAGGAGTTCTTTATATATTGTGACTATCAATGCTTATCAGATATGTGATTTGTAAATATTCTCTCCCATTCTATGGATTGCCTTTTACTCTGTTGACAGTATCCTTTTGTATACAGGTTTTTAATTTTGATGAAATCTACATTGTCTCTTTTTCCTTTGTTGCCTGTGCATTTGGTGTCACATTTAGGAAATCATTGCTAAATCCAATGTGATGAAACCTCCATTATAATTTCTTCCAAGAGTTTTATAATTTTAGCTGCTATATTTAGGTCTTTGGTCCATTTGAGTTAATTTTTGTATTTCGTGTTAGATAAGGGTACAGCTTCATTTCTTGCATGTGGACATTTGCTTTTGCCATCATAATTTGTTGAAGAGACTGTCCTTTCCCCATTGAATGGTCTTGAGACTATCATTAAAGATCATTTGACTCTAGATACATAGTTTTATTTCTGGGCTCTCTTCTGTTCCATTGGTCTACGTGTTTATTTTTATGATAGGTCCAACCATACTATTTTGGTTATTGCAGCTTTGTAATATATTTTGAAATCAGGAAATATGATGCTTCCAGCCTTGTTCTTTTTGCTCAAGATTGCCTTGACTCTTCAGGGCCTTTCGTGGTTCCTTATCAATTTTAGGATTTTATTCTATGAAAAATGCCTTTGGAATTTTAATAGGGATTGCATTGACTCTATAGAAGGTTTTGGGTGGTATGGACATTTTAACAATATTTCTGAACTATGAACATGTTGTCTTTCCATTCATGTCTTCTTTAACTTTTTTGTCAATATTTTATAATTTTTAGTAAGTCTTCTACATGTTTAGATCAGTTTATACCTATTTTAATTTTTTTGTTCCTATTGTGAATGAGATTGTTTTCTTATTTAACTACTTGGATAGTTTGTTCTTTGTGTATGGAAACATGACTGATTATTGTGTATTGATTTTGTATCTTGGAACTGTACAGAATTTGTTTATTCTATGGTATTTTTGTTGACCCTTTAGGGTTTTCTACATATATGATCCTGTCATCTGTAAACAAAGATAATTTTATTTCTTACTTTCTGATTTGGTTGCCTAATATTATTTCTTTTTCTTGTTTAATTGCTCTGGCTAGGACTTCCAGTACTATGTTGAGAAGAAGTGGCCAGAGTGGGCATCCTTTCCTTGTATTGGATCTTAAAGGGAAAGCTTTCAGTTTTTCTCCATTGAGTATGATGTTAGCTGTGAGCTTTTCATATATGGCCTTTATTATGTTGAGGTAAGTTTCTACTATGTTTATTTTGTTGAGAAGTTTTAATTGTGAGTAGTTGCTGAACTTTGTTAAATGTTTTGTCTGCTTCTACTAAGATGATCATTCTTTTTCCTTCATTTGGTTAATGTGTATCACATTGATTGATGTACTTTTACTGAACCATCCTTGTACCCCAGGGATAAACCCCATTTGGTCATGGTGTATGATCCTTTTAATGTGCTGCTGAATTTGGTTTACTAGTATTTTATTGAGGATTTTTTACATCTACATTCGTCAGGAATATTGGCCTATAGTTTTATTTTCTTGTAGTGTCTTTGGTTTTGGTATCAGTATGATGCTGGCCTCATAGAATAGTTTTGGAAATACTGCTTCATCTAGTTTTTGGAAGAGTTTAAGGATTGGTATGAATTCTTTGAATGTTTGTTAGTTTATCCTTGTAGCCATCTTGTCTTGGGCTTTTCTTTGTGGGAGGTTTTTGATTACTGATTCTCTCTCTTTATTTGTCATTGGTCTGTAGAGTCTATTTTCTTTTTGACTCAGTATTGGTATTTTGTATGTTTCTTGGAATTTATCCATTTTTTCTAGGCTTTTGTTTCCTGACATAGAGTTCACAATAGTCTCTTATGTTCCTTTTTATTTGTGAAGGAAATGTAGTATTGTCTATTTTTCTTATTTTATTTATTTGAGTCTTCTTTCCCCTTAGTCTAGCTAAGGGATTTTTATTTTGTTTTCAAAAAATTAACTCTTAGTTTGTTGGTTTTCCTGTTGTTTTACAATACTCTATTTGTTTCATTTATGCTCTAGTCTTTATGATTTCTTTTTTCCACTGTCTTCACGTTTGGTTTGTTCTTCTTTATCTACCTTGAGGTGAAAAGTAAGTTGTTTGAGACTTAGTTCAGGCTGCTCTAATAAAATGTCATAGATTGGTGGCTAATAAACACCAGTAATTTATTTTTCACAATTCTGAAGGCTGGAAGGTCCAAGATCAAGGTGTCAGGAGATTCAGTGTCTGTTGAGGGCCCACCTTCAGGTTCATAGATGGCTGTCTTCTTCCTTATGTGGTAGAATAGCCTAAGGATCTCTCTTAGATCTCTTTCATGTGGGAACTAATCCCGTTAATGAGTCTGTACTTTCGGGACCTAATCATCTTTCAAAGGCCCTACCTGCAATATACCATTGCATTTGGATTAGGTTTTCTTTTTAAGATTTTATTTATTTATTTATTTGACAGAGAGCACAAACAGAGGGAACAGCAGGCAGAGGGAGAGGGAGAAGCAGCCTGCCCACTAGCAGGGAGTCCAGTCCCAGGACCCTGGGATCATGAGCCGAGCCGAAGGCAGACGCTTAACCAACTGAGCCACCCAGGCCCCTTTGATTAGGTTTTCACATTAATTTGGTTGGGGGCACAAAAATGCACTCTGTTGCAGAGATCTTTCTTCTTTTTTAATGTAAGCACTCAACACTATGAAGTTGCATCTACTACTACGGTAGCATCCCATAAATTTTGGTATGTTGTGTTTTCCTGTTTGTCTCAAGATAATTTTCTTAAAGATTTATTTATTTGTGGTGGGGGCAAGTGTGCACGTGATTGGGGGGTGGGGCAGAGGGAGAGAATCTTCGAGTAGACTCCCCTCTGAGCGCAGAGCTGGACAAGGGGCTCCATCTCCTGACCCATGAGATTATGACCTCAGCCAAAACCAAGAGTTGGATGCTTAACTGACTGAGCCACCCAGGTGCCCCTGCCTCAACATACTTTTTATTTTTACCCCTCTTTCCTTCCTTCCTTCCCCTCCCCCTCCTTTTCTTTTCTTTCCTTTTTCTCTTTTCTCTCTTCTCTTTCTCTTTTCTTTCTTTCTTTTTTCTTTCTTTCTTTCTTTCTTTCTTTCTTTCTTTCTTTGTAATTGACACTCTTTTATTAGTTTTAGGTGTACAACAGAGAAATCAGCAAGTTTATACATTATGCTCTGTTCATCACAAGTATAGTTACCATCTGTCACAATACATTGATATTATAGTTACCATCTGTCACAATACATTGATAATACAATATCCTTGAGTGTATTCCTTATGCTGTGTCTTTTATTCTCATGACTTATGTATGCATTCCATAACTGGAAGTCTGTATCTCCCACTTCTCTTTATCCATTTTGCCCAACACTCCCACCCCTATCCCTTCTGGAAACCATCAATTTATTCTCTGTATTTATAGGTTTGATTCTGATTTTGTTTATTTGTTGTTCTTTTTTGATTCTACTTAAGAGTGAAATCAAACGGTATTCATCTTTCTCAGTCTGACTTACTTTACATAGCGTAATACCTTTCTGGGTTCATCCATGTTGTCTCATATGGCACAATGTCATCCTTTTTTATGGCCATGTAATATTCTGGGGTGTGTGTGTACACCACATTTTCCTTATCCACTTGTCTATTGGTGAGCACTTAGGTTGCTTCTATATCTTGGCTAATATAAATAAAGCTGCCATAAACATAGGAGTGTATTAATCTTTTCAGATTAATGTTTTTATTTTCATTGGGTAAATGCCCAGTAGTGGAATTACTGGATCATATGGTATATATTGTTTTAATTCTTTGACAAACCTCCATACTGTGTTCCACCATGGCTGTACCAATTCACATTTCCACCAACAGTGTATGACAGTTCCTTTTTCTCCACATCCTCACCAGCACTTATTTCTTCTATTTTTGATTTTAGCCATTCCAGTACATGTCGGGTGATACCTCATTGTGGTTTTGATTAGCATTTCTGTTATGATTAATGATATTGAGTACCTTTTCATGTACCTATTAGCCATTTGTGTGTCTTCTCTGGAGAAATGTCTGTTTACTTACTCTGCCCATTTTGAAATTGCAGCATTTGTTATTTTGCTACTGAATTATATGAGTTCCATNGTTTGATGTACTCTCGTTTATGTATTTTTACTTTTCTTGCCTGTGCTTTTGATGTCATATCCAAGAAAATGTTGCCAAATCCAATGTCATAATGTTTTCCTCTTGAAGTCTTAAACAGATTTAGGTAAGATATTAGATATCTTATATTTAGGTATTTAATCTATTTTGAGTTGATTTTTGTGTATGGTATTATGTGAGAGTACTGCTTTAGTTTTTTGCATGTAAATATTCAGTTTACCCTTACCATTTGTTTAAGAGACTGTACTTTCCCATTGTGTGGTCTTAGCACTCTTACAGAAGACCATTTTAACGTATGGGCAACATTATATTTCTGGGCTCTCTATTTTATTCTTTTTTTTTTTTTGAAGATTTTATTTATTTATTTGACAGAGATAGAGACAGCCAGCGAGAGAGGGAACACAAGCAGGGGGAGTGGGAGAGGAAGAAGCAGGCTCATAGCGGAGGAGCCTGATATGGGGCTCGATCCCATAACGCTGGGATCATGCCCTGAGCCGAAGGCAGACGCTTAACGACTGCGCCACCCAGGCGCCCCTCTCTATTTTGTTCATTTGATTATAATGCCAGTCCCAACTATTTTGATTACTGTTGCATTGTGACATATTTTGAAATCCTTAAGTGTGAGGCCTCCAACTTTTTCCCCTCAGGATTGTTGTGGCTTTTCAGGGACTCTTGAGTTTCCATATGAATTTTTGGACTTTTCTTCTGTTTCTGCAAAAAAATGACATAGATTTTGTTTGGGATTGCATTGATTGTATAAATTGCTATGGGTATATTATATGAGTGTTTTAACAGTATTGAATCTTCTAATCCATGAATGTAGGATAGCTTACCATTTATTTGTGTCTTCTTTCTTTCGGTAATATTTTATAGTTTTTAGAGTAGAAGTCTTGACTCCTTGGTTAAGTTTTTTCCTAATTACTGTACTACTTTTGATACTATTGTAAATGGGATTGTTTTTATAACCTTCATTTTTTTATAGAGACACATCTACTTTTTCCTTTTGATTTTGCATTCTGCAACTTTGCTGAATTCTTTTATTAAAGTTAACAGTTTATTTCAGGAATCTTTAGGGTTTTCTTATATAAGATTATGTCATAGGTGAATAGAGATAATTTTGCTTCTTACCCAGTTTGGATGCCCTTCCTTCTTTTCTCCCCACCCCCCCCTTTTTTTGGTCTAATTACTGTGGCTAGGATGTCCAGTACCATGTTGACTAAAAATGGTGGAAGTGAATGCCTTGTCTTACTCTGGATCTTAAAAAATTCTTTCAGGCTTTCCCTGTTAACGTATGATATTAACTGTGCTTTTTTTAATTTATAA
>NW_024423319.1:65254687-65274968 GCF_017311325.1 Ursus maritimus
TTTTTTTTTAGATGTCAACCCCTTATGAGTTACATGGTTTGCAAATAATTTCTCCCATTCCATAGGTTGCATTTTTGCTATGTTGATTGTTTCCTTTGATGTGCAGAAGTTTTGGAGTTTGATGTACTCTCGTTTATGTATTTTTACTTTTCTTGCCTGTGCTTTTGATGTCATATCCAAGAAAATGTTGCCAAATCCAATGTCATAATGTTTTCCTCTTGAAGTCTTAAACAGATTTAGGTAAGATATTAGATATCTTATATTTAGGTATTTAATCTATTTTGAGTTGATTTTTGTGTATGGTATTATGTGAGAGTACTGCTTTAGTTTTTTGCATGTAAATATTCAGTTTACCCTTACCATTTGTTTAAGAGACTGTACTTTCCCATTGTGTGGTCTTAGCACTCTTACAGAAGACCATTTTAACGTATGGGCAACATTATATTTCTGGGCTCTCTATTTTATTCTTTTTTTTTTTTTGAAGATTTTATTTATTTATTTGACAGAGATAGAGACAGCCAGCGAGAGAGGGAACACAAGCAGGGGGAGTGGGAGAGGAAGAAGCAGGCTCATAGCGGAGGAGCCTGATATGGGGCTCGATCCCATAACGCTGGGATCATGCCCTGAGCCGAAGGCAGACGCTTAACGACTGCGCCACCCAGGCGCCCCTCTCTATTTTGTTCATTTGATTATAATGCCAGTCCCAACTATTTTGATTACTGTTGCATTGTGACATATTTTGAAATCCTTAAGTGTGAGGCCTCCAACTTTTTCCCCTCAGGATTGTTGTGGCTTTTCAGGGACTCTTGAGTTTCCATATGAATTTTTGGACTTTTCTTCTGTTTCTGCAAAAAAATGACATAGATTTTGTTTGGGATTGCATTGATTGTATAAATTGCTATGGGTATATTATATGAGTGTTTTAACAGTATTGAATCTTCTAATCCATGAATGTAGGATAGCTTACCATTTATTTGTGTCTTCTTTCTTTCGGTAATATTTTATAGTTTTTAGAGTAGAAGTCTTGACTCCTTGGTTAAGTTTTTTCCTAATTACTGTACTACTTTTGATACTATTGTAAATGGGATTGTTTTTATAACCTTCATTTTTTTATAGAGACACATCTACTTTTTCCTTTTGATTTTGCATTCTGCAACTTTGCTGAATTCTTTTATTAAAGTTAACAGTTTATTTCAGGAATCTTTAGGGTTTTCTTATATAAGATTATGTCATAGGTGAATAGAGATAATTTTGCTTCTTACCCAGTTTGGATGCCCTTCCTTCTTTTCTCCCCACCCCCCCCTTTTTTTGGTCTAATTACTGTGGCTAGGATGTCCAGTACCATGTTGACTAAAAATGGTGGAAGTGAATGCCTTGTCTTACTCTGGATCTTAAAAAATTCTTTCAGGCTTTCCCTGTTAACGTATGATATTAACTGTGCTTTTTTTAATTTATAAACTTTATTATGTGGAGGTGGTTTCCCTCTCTTCCTAGAATTTTCAGTGTTTTCATCATGAGAGGTTGTTGAATATTATCAAATGCTTTTTCTGTGTCAAATGATATGATAATGTGGTTTTAATCATTCATTCCATTAATGTGGTGTATTGTATATTAAATAGTTTAATTTTTAGGTGTTGAACTATCATTGTCAAGAATGAGTACCTAACATGGTCATGGTGTATACTAATGTTAATGTGCTGTTGAGTTAGATCTCTTAATATGTTGTTGAACATTTTTGTATCAGTATTTATTAGGGGATATTCCTCTGTAATTTCCTCCTTTTTTAGTGTCTTTGTCTTCTTTTGTTTACAGGGTATGAATTTCAGTGTTTTCTCCTCTTCAGATTTTGGAAGAGTTTAAGGAGGATTGATATGAACTTTTAAATATTTGGTTGAATGCTCCTGTGAAGACATCTCATCCTGGGCATTTCTTTTCTTTTTTTTGAGAGATTTTTTTGATTACATACTCAGTCTAATTAGTTATAGATCTGTTAATATTTTTTATTTCTTTAACATTCAGTCTTGGTAGGTTTGTATGTTTGTAAGAACTCATCCATTTCTTGTAGGTTATCAAACTTGTTGGCATATTGTCATTCATAATATTCTCTTGTACTCCTTTTTATTTCTGTGCTGTCAGTTGTAATGTACCCTTGTTCATTCCTGATTTTATTTGAATCATTTTTTCGTACCAGTCTACCTAAGGGTTTTTAGTTTTGGTAATGTTTTTAGGAATCCAACTCAATTTCATTTCTTTTTTTTCCTATTGTTTTACTCTTCTCAGTTTTTATTATTTTTTAATAATAATTTTTTATTACGTTATGTTAGTAACCATACAGTACATTCCTAGGTTTTGATGTAAAGTTCCATGATTCATTACGTGCATATAACAACCAGTGCACCATGCAATACGTGCCCTCCTTAATACCCATCACTGGCCTATCCCAGTTGCCCATCCCCCTCCCCTCTCAAGCCCTCAGTTTGTTTCCCAGAGTCCATAGTCTCTCATGGTTCATTCCCCCTTTGTTTAACCCCCCTTCCTTCTTCCCTTTCTTCTCCTACCAATCTTCCTACTTCTTATGTTCCATAAATGAGTGAAACCACATGATAATTGCCTTTCTCTGCTTGACTTATTTCGCTTAGCGTTATCTCCTCCAGTCCCATCCACGTTACTGCAAATGTTGTGAAATCATTCTTTTTGAAGGCTGAGTAATATCCCATTGTATATATGGACCACATCTTCTTAATACAGTCATCTGTTGAAGGGCATCTCGGCTCCTTCCACAATTTAGCCATTGTGGACAATGCTGCTATGAACATTGGGGTGCATATGGCCCTTTTCTTCACTACATCTGTATCTTTGGGGTAAATACCCAGTAGTGCAATTGCCGGGTAATAGGGTAGCTCAATTTTTAACTTTTTAAGGGACCTCCACAATGTCTTCCAAAGTGGCTGTACCAACTTGCATTCTCACCAACAGTGTAAGAGGGATCCCCTTTCTCCACATCCCCTCCAACATTTGTTGTTTCCTGCCTTGTCCATTTTTGACCTTCTAACTGGCGTAAGGTGGTATCTCAATGTGGTTTTGATTTGAATTTCCCTGATGACTAATGATTTTTAACATTTTCTCATGTGTCTGTTAGCCATTTGTATGTCTTTATTGAAAAAGTGTTCATATCTTCTGCCCATTTTTTGATTTGATTATTTGTTTCCCATGTATTGAGTTTGAGAACGTCTTTGTAGATCTTGGATACGTGTCATTTGCAAATATTTTCTCCCACTCCATGGGCTGCCCCTTAGTTTTTTTGACTGTTTCCTTGGCTGTGCAGAAGATTTTTATCTTGATGAAGTCCCACAAGTTCATTTTTTCTCTTGTTTCTCTTGCCTTTGGAGATGTGTCATGAAAAAAAGTTGCTGTGGCCGATGTCAAAGAGGTTGCAGCCTATGTTCTTCTCTATGATTTTGATGGAGTCCTGTCTCACATCGAGGTCTTTCATCCATTTGGGTTTATCTTTGTGTATGGTGTGAGAGAGTGGTCAAGTTTCATTCTTTTGCATGTAGCTGTCCAATTTTCCCAGCACCATTTATTGAAGAGAATGTCTTTTTTTCCAGTGGGTGTTTTTTCCCGCTTTGTCAAAGATTAGTTGCCCAAAGAGCCGAGGGTCCATTTCTGGGTTCTTTATTCTGTTCCATTGGTCTATGTGTCTGTTTTTGTGCCAGTACCATGCTGTCTTTTTGATCACAGCTTTGTAGTATGGCTTCAAATCCGGCAACGTGATGCACCCAGCTTTGTTTTTCCTTTTCAACAGTTCCTTGGCGATTCGGGACCTTTTCTGGTTCCACACAAATTTAAGGGCTGTTTGTTCCAGTTCTTTGAAACATGTCATTGGTATTTTGATCGGGATGGCATTGAAAGTGTAGATTGCTCTGGGTAACATAGACATTTTAACTATGTTAATTCTTCCAATCCATTAGCATGGAATATTTTTCCATCTTTCTGTGTCTTCTTCAGTGTCTTTAAGCATGATGTGTAGTTTCTAGACTATAGGTCCTTTATGTCTCTGGTTAAGTTAATTCCAAGGTAATGTATGATTTTTGGTGCTGTTGTAAATGGAATGGACTCCCTAATTTCTCTTTCTTCAGTCTCATTCTTCGTGTATAGAAATGCAGCTGATTTCTGAGCACTGATTTTGTATCCCGCCACATTACTGAATTGCCATATAAGTTCTAGTACTGTTGGGGTGGATTCTTTTGGGTTTTCCGTATAAAGTATCATGTCATCTGCAAAGAGAAACAGTTTGACTTCTTTGCTGATTTAGATACCTTTTATCCCTTTTCGTTGTCTGAATGCTGTTGCAAGGACTTCTAGTACTACGTTGAATAATAATGGCGAGAGTGGGCATCCTTGTCATTTTCCTGATCTTAAGGGAAAGGCTTTCAGCTTTTCCCGGTTGAGAATGATATTCTCCGTAGGCTTTTCATAGATGGTCTTTATGAAATTGAGAAATGTACCCTCTATCCTTGCACTCTGAAGGGTTTTAATCAGGAAAGGATGCTGTGTTTTGTCAAATGCTTTTTCTGCATCTATTGAGAGGATCATATGGTTCTTGAGTCTTTCTTGTTCATACGATCTACCACACTGATAGATTTGCGAATGTTGAACCACCCTTGCATCCCAGGGATGAATCCCACTTGGTCTTGATGGATAATCCTTTTAATGTACTGTTGGATCCTATTAGCTAGGATCTTGTTGAGAATTTTGGCATCCATTTTCATCGGGGATATCGGTCTGTGATTCTCCTTTTGGATGGGTCTTTGCCTGTCTTAGGGATCAAGGTAATACTGGCCTCAGAGAATGAGTTTGGTAGTTTTCCTCCTGTTTCTATTTTTTGAAACAGCTTCAGGAGAATAGGTATTATTTCTTCTTTGAATGTTTGGTAGAATTCCCCGGGGATTCTGTGGGGCCCTGGATTCTTGTTTTTGGGGAGTTTTGTGATCACTGCTTCAATCTCTTCATAATTAATTGGTCTGTTTAAATAATCAATTTCTTCCTGTTTCAGTCTTGGTAGTTTATAGTTTTTCAGGAAGGCATCCATTTCTTCCAGGTTGTTTAATTGATTGGCATAAAGCTGTTGATAAAAGTTTCTAATGATCCTTCCTATTTACTTGGTGTTGGTTGTGACCTCTCCCCTTTCATTCATAATTTTATTAATTTGGGTCCTTTTTCTGTTCTTTTGAATGAGTCTTGGATGGCTATGTATTTTCCCCTTAGGACCGCCTTTGCAATGTCCCATAGGTTTTGGACTGTTGTGTTTTCATTTTTGTTGGTCTCCATAAATTGTTTTAATTGATTTTTGATTTCCTGGTTTACCCAATCATTCTTGAGCAGGATGGTTCTTAGTTTCCATGTGTTTGCGTTTCTTCCAAATTTTTCCTTGTGATTGAGTTCTAGTTTCAAAGCATTGTGGTCTGAGAATATGCAGGGAATAATCTCAGTCTTTTGATATCGGTTGAAACCTGTTTTGTCACCCAGTTTATGGTCTATTCTGGAGAAAGTTCCATGTGCTTTCGAAAAGAATGAGTATTCTGTTCTGGGGTGTAGTGTTCTGTGTATGTCTATGAGGTCCATCTGGTCTAGTATGTCATTCCAAGCTCTTGTTTCTTTGTTGATTTTCTGCTTAGGTGATCTATTGCTGAGAGTGGAGTGTTGAGATCCCCTAGTATTAACGTATTATCATCTATATGTCTCTTTATTCTGGTTAAGAGTTGGCTTGTGTATCTAGCTGCTTCCCTGTTGGGGGCATAGATATTTATAATTGTCATATGTAGTTGTTGGATACATCCTTTAAGAGTAATATAGTGTGGTTCTGTATCTCTAACTACAGTCTTTAGTTTAAAATCTAATCTCTCTGATATGAGAATTGCTAGCCCAGCTTTCTTTTGACGTCCATTGGCATGAAAAATGGTTTTCCGTCCCTTCACTTTCAGTCTGGATGTATCTTTAGGTTCAAGATGAGTCTCTTGTAGACAGCAAATGGATTGGTCATGTCTTATTATCCAATCTGCAGCTCTGTGGCGTCTTCTCAGTTTTTAAATCTCCTCGAATATTTTTTATTTTCATACTTTCATTAACCTTGGTGGCAGTTTCTTATTCTCTTTCTAGTTCTTTGAGATATAATGTTAGCAGGATGATTTGAGTACTTTCTTCTTTTTTAATGTTAGCACTTACAGCTACAATATTTTTTAGTCCTGATTTTCCTGCATTTCTTTACTTTTCATATGTTCTGTTTTTGTTTTATTTCTCTCAAGATATGCCTAATTTCCCTTGTGATTTCTTCTTTTAACCATTAGTTAATAGTGTATGTTATTTAATTTCCTCATATTTGTGGACTTTCATTTTTCTTCTGTTGATTTTTACTTCATTCCATTTTGTTGGTAAAAAATACTTCATATAAGTTCAGTCTTCTTAAATTTGTTAAGTTGTGTTTTATGATCATACATGTGGTCTATCCTGGGGAATGTTCCATGTACACTTTCAAAGACTATGTATTCTACTTTTGTTGGGTGGAGTGTTCCAGATATTGCTCTATTATGTTGTTTAAATTCTTTTGTTTCCTTATTGATTTTCTGTCTGGTTGGTTTGGATTCACCCATTTACCAACACATAAGATCTTCATTGTACCTATTAGTACAATTGCTGGATTGTATGGTAGTTCTATTTTTAACTTTTTGAGGAACCGCTATACTGTTTTCCAGACTGGCTGTACCAGTTTGCATTCTCACTAACAATGTTATGAGTATTCCCCTTTCTCTGCATCCTTGCCAGCATCATTTGTTTCCTGTGTTGTTAATTTTAGCCATTCTGACTGGTGTGAGGTTGTATCTCATTGCAGTTTTGATTTGTATTTCCCTGATGATGAGTGATGTTGAGCATCTTTACATATGTCTGTTAGCCAACTGGGTGTTTTCCTTGGAAAACTTTCTGTTCATGTCTTCTTTCCATTTAACTGGATTACTTTCTTTGGGGGGGGATTGAGTTTTATTATTTACTTACATATTTTGGATACTAACCCTTTATCAGGTATATTATTTGCAAATATCTTCTCCCATTCTGTAGGTTGCTTTTTAGTTTTGTTGGTGTTTCCTTCACTGTGCAGAAGCTTTGTACCTGAGGAAGCACCAATAGTTCACTTTTTCTTTTGTTTCCCTTGCATCCAGAGGCCTGTCTAGTAAGAAGTTGCTACAGTTGAGGTCAAAAGGTTGCTGCCTGTATTCTCCTCTAGGATTTTGATGGTTTCCTCTCTCACATTTAGGTCTTTAATCTATTTTGGATTTATTTTTCTGTATGGAAAGAAAGGGGAATGTTTCATTCTTCTGAAAGTTGCTGTCTAGTTTTCTCAACACCATTTGTTGAAGAGACTGTCTTTCTTTTCCATTGGATATTCTTTCCTGTTTTGCCAACGACTACTGGACCATACAGTTTTGGGTCCATTTCTGGATTTTCTATTCTGTTCTGTTGATCTGTGTGTCTGTTTTTGTGCCCATACCACACTGTCTTGATATCTACAGCTTTGTAATATAGCTCAAAGTCTGAAATTGTGATGCCTCCAGCTTTGCTTTTGTTGTTGTTGTTGCTTTGGCTGTTCAGCATCTTTTGTGGTTCCATACAAATTTTAGGATTTTTTGTTCCACCTCTGTGAAAAATGCTGTTGGTATTTTGAGAGGGATGGCATTAAATGTGCACTATGCTTTGGGTATTAAAGGCACTTTAATAGTATTTGTTCTTCTAGTCCGTGAGCATGGAATGTTTCTCCATTTCTTTGTGTCTTCAGTTTCTTTCATAAATGTTCTGTAGGTTTCAGTGAACAGATCTTTTGCCTCTTTGGTTACGTTTATTCTTAGGTATCTTACGGTTTTTGGTGCAGTTGTATATGGGATCAATTCCTTGATTTCTCTTTCTTCTGCTTCATTATAGGTGTATAGAAGTGCAACAGACTTCTGTATGTTGATTTTGTATCCTGAGACTGGATGGAATTCGTGTATCAGTTCTAGAAGTTTTTTGGTGGAGTCTTTTTGCTTTTCTACATAGAGTGTCATGTCATCTGTGAATAGTGAAAGCTTTACTGCTTCCTTGAAGATTTGCTGCTTTTTATTTCTTCTTGTCTGATTGCTGAGGCTAGGACTTCCAGTACTGTGTTAAATAAGAGTGGTGAGAACAGACATCCCTGCCTTGTTCCTCACCGCAGAGGAAACGCTCTCAGTTTTTTCCTGTTGAGGATGAGATTAGCTGTGGGTCTTTCATGTATGGCTTTTATGATGTTGAGGTATGTTCCATCTGTACCTTCTTTGTTGAGGGCGTTTATCAAGAATGGATACTGTACTTTGTCAGTTCTTTGTTTAGTACCATGTTGTTTAGCCTCCATGTATTTGTGGTCTTTCCAATTTTTTTCTTGTTTCTATGAAACTTTTTTTCTTAAAGTTTCATAGTATTGTGGTCAGAAAGTATGCATGGTATGATTGAATCTTTTTTACTTGTCGAATCCTGATATGTGACCCATTATATGATATATTCTGGAAAATGTCCCGTGCACTCTTGAAAAGAAAGTGTGTTCTTCTGTTTTAGGATTAAATGTTCCGAACATATTTGTTAAGTCCTTCTGGTCCAGTGTGTCATTCAATGCCATTGTTCCCTTATTGATTTTCTGTGTAGATGATCTGTCCTTTGATGTAATCGAGGTGTTAAAGTCCCCTACTATTACTGTATTATTATCTATCAGTTCCTTTATGTTTTTTAGTAAGTGATACATACATATGTATACATATATATATGTATGTATATATGTATGTTCCCATTTTGGAGGCATAAATATTTAAAGTTGTTAAATCTTGTTGGATAGACCCCTTTATTATGATATAGTGCCCTTCCTCATTTCTTGTTAGTCTTTGGTTTAAAATTTAGTTCGTCTGATGTAAGTATTGCTTCTCTGGATCTTTTGATGTCCATTGGCATGATAAATGTTTCTCCATCCCCTCACTTTAAATCTACAGGTGTTTTTAGGTCTAAAATGAGTCTCTTGTATGCTGCATATAGATGGGTCTTACTTTTTTTATCCATTCTGATACTCTGTCTTTTGATTGTAACATTTAGTCTTTTTATATTGAATAATTATTGTTAGGTATGAATTTAGTTCCATTTTATTACTTGTTTTGTCATTGCTTCTGGAGATTTTCTCTGTTCCCTTCTAGTTTTTCTTGCTTTTGGTCTTTCTTTCCCACTCAAAGAGCCCCATTTAATATATCTTGTAGGACTGGTTTAGTGATCATGAACTCTTAGATTTTGTTTGTCTTCTATTCTGAATGATAGCCTTGCTGGATAAAGTATTCCTGACTGCAGATTTTTCCCACTCAGCACCTTGAATGTATCTTGCCACTCTTTTCTGGCCTGCCAACTTTCTGTGGATAGGGTTGTTGCTAACCTTATTCGTCTTAGTTTTGTAAGTTAGGGATTTCTCTTTCCTTGCTGCTCTAAGGATTTTTTTCCTTATCTCTTATTTTGCGTATTTCACTACAATATGTCTTAGTGTTGGTCTGCTTTGGTTGATTTTGATTGGAGTCTGTGCCTCCTGGATTTTGATGTCTGTTTCCTTCCCCAGATTAGAGATGTTTTCAGCTATAATTGGTCAGATAAACCTTCTGCTCTTTTTTCCCCCTCTCTTCTTCTGGGACTGGTATGATATGCATGTTATTATGCTTTATGGAGTCGCCGAGTTCCTTAAGTCTACGTTTGTGATCCAGTATTTTTCTTTCCCTCTATGGCTTTATTATTTTCCATAATTTTGTCTTCTATATCACTTATTTTTTCTCTGCTTCTTCCATACTTGTGGTTATTACAACCAGTCAATTTTGTGTCTCAGTTATAGCATTTTTAATTTTGACATGACTAGTTTTTCAGTCTTTTATCTCTGCCGTGTGGGACTCCCTGGTGTCTTCTATGGTTTCCTCAAGCCCAGTTAATATCCCTATATTCGTTTCTTTAAATTTTGGATCGGTCATATTACTTATTTCTGTTTCGATTAGATCCCTGGCTGTGTCCTTTTCTTGTTCTTTTTTTGGCATGAATTCCTCTCTTTGCATTTAGTCTTGGTCTTTTTCTTCTCTGTGTTAGGAAATCCTGCTCCTGAGAGTAATGGTTTTAGGAAGAAGAGATCTTATAATATCCAGGGCCTGGCTCTTCAGGGAGTGATTCTGCTGTATGCCATGTGCAGTTTGCTGCTGTGTTTTGGCTGCTCTTTCTTTCAGGTCACTCTTCTGCAGAGTTAATCCTTGCCTGCAGTGGGGAATATTTGGACCTTTTCCAGAGTATGGTGAGTTTTAACTAGGTGTGTTCTGGTCTGCATGTTTAAAGAGGCCATTTGCTGTTTCCAGTAAAGCTGAGGCTTTGCTGCACTCTGTTGTCAGTAGACTTGGTGCATGTGGGGGGTTTGTGCTGGTCTTATGGGGGAGGGGCCCCTGCTCTGGTTCTCAGGCACACTTGCCTTAGTACAGAAGCACCTGCAGAGCACAGGGTGGTATGGCTTGGGGTAAGCTGCTAGGGCCTTCACTGTTGGTGCTGTTCTGCTCAGTAAAATCAGTCCGAGCTGAAATTCAGCAGAGAAAAATGGCTCCAGCCCTCTTCCTCATGCCCAGAGAATGCCCCGTTCTGCTTTCATTCTATTTGATTTCACTATGTTGTGTACCATTTTTGTCTCTCATATCTTGCCCTTTTGAGATTTAGTTGATTATTTTGGTATTTCATAGTGATTCACTTCTCATTTCATTTTGTGTATATATATATATATTTTTAGAAATTAGTGTTTAGGGGCGCCTGGGTGGCACAGCGGTTAAGCGTCTGCCTTCGGCTCAGGGCGTGATCCTGGCATTATGGGATCGAGCCCCACATCAGGCTCCTCTGCTATGAGCCTGCTTCTTCCTCTCCCACTCCCCCTGCTTGTGTTCCCTCTCTCGCTGGCTGTCTCTATCTCTGTCAAATAAATAAAATAAAATCTAAAAAAAAAAAAAAAAAAAGAAATTAGTGTTTAGGGATTGCAACTAACATTTGAAATTTATAAGTCTGTTTTGAATTGATACCAGTTCAACTTCAATAACAAAGAAAATGCTGGTTCTATATAGGTGGAATCTTCCTTCTTTACATTATTGTTATCATATATTACATCTTTATACATTGTGTGATTTATAAATATTTTTATGTTTGCCTTTTATGTCATGTTTGAAGTAAAATATGGAGTTACAATCCAGAAATATGATAATGTTTACTTTAGTATTTATCTATGTAGTCATCTTTATTGGAAATTTTTATTTATTTATATATCTTTGAGGTACTGTCTCGTGTTCGTTCCCTTACATTTTCTTTAGCATTTCTTTTAAGATAGGTCATCTAACTAAAGACACCTTGTGATGAGGTTGGTTCTTTCAGTTTCTGAGTGTTTTCACTGTTTCTGTTGAGGAATGGCTGTTTCAAGCTCTCTGCTCTTCCATTTTGCAATCATGTCATTAGCTAATATTCTTGGTGTTATAACCAAAGTTAATTATTTCGTTTACTTTTCTGTGTGCTTATTTAGCTTGCAATATTTAAAGTCACTTGTATCTGAGGGTTGAGAGGATGGGCCAGATGGGTGAAAGAGGGTAAAGGCTTCCAGCTAGAGAAAGAATAAGTCATGGGGAGAAGTAGCCCTCTCTAGAGACCTGACCATGCTGTCTTCTTGATACAGAACTTCCACCTTTCTGGGACGTTGGCAGAGTAGGAGTATCCTGAGCTCACCTCATCCCACAGTGACACTAAGATAACAGGACGTCAGTTCACCTGACTCTGAAAATGACCTGAAGCCTGGCTGGTGGTGAGACATATTGTGTGACTGCTGATACCACTCAGCTATAAGCCCATGGCAGCCCCAGACTGCCGCCATAACAACAAAGGGACCAAACCCTACCATGTGCACCTATGGCAGGCAAATTGAGCATTGCAGTCAACTCTACTGATGACATACGTGGCTCAGCCACACAGGGCACATGCATCCAACATAGCAGACACCCTTGAAGTGCCTGGTTCTTATGAAAGGGGACATTGTGCTGCAGGGCACCACAAGACCTCTTCTTTGTAACGTAACTACTTGAAAGATTAGGAGACATACCTGACTTACCTAATACATAGGAACAAACACAGAGAATTAGACAAAATAAGGAGACAGAGGAATATGTCCCAAATGAAAGAACAGCAAAAACCAAGCTATAGAGCTAAATGTGACAGATATAATCAATATACTTCATAAAGAATTCAAAGTAGGAGTGCCTGGGTGGCTCAGTCGGTTAAGTATCTGCCTTCTGCTCAGGTCATAATCCCAGGGTCCAGGGATCGAACCCCACATTAGGCTTCCTGCTCACCTGCCCAGAGTGGAGTCTCCTTCTCCCTCTGCCCCCCTGCTTGTGTGTACTCTCTCTCTCTCTCTCTCTCTCTCTCTCTCTCTCTCAAATAAAGAAAATGGATAGAGGACCTGCATAGACGTTTTTTCCAGAGAACTCATACAGATGGCCAACGGACAACATGAAATGATGCTCAACATCAGTAATTACCAGGGAAATGTAAATCAAAAGCACTATGAGATATCACCATACACACATCAGAACGGCTAAAAAAAAGACAAGAAATAACAAGTGTTGGCAGGGGTGTGGAGAAAGAGGAAGCCATTGTACACTGTTGGTGGGAATGCACATTGGTGCAGACAGAGTGGAAAATAGTATGGAGAGTCCTCAAAAGGTTAAACAGAATTACTAAATGGTCTAGTAATTCCCCTACTGGATATTTACCCATGGGGGGGGAGAAACTAGTTTGAAAAGATATATGCATCTCTGTATTTACTGCAACATTAACTACCATAGCCAAGATATATAAATAATCTAAGTATCCATTGACAGATTAATGGATAAAGAAGTGATATATATATATGTGTGTGTGTGTGTGTGTGTGTGTGTGTGTGTGTATGTAATGGAATATTACTCAGCCCAGAAAAGATGAAATCTTGCTATTTGTAACAACGTGGATGGACGTAGAGGGTATAATGCTAAGAAAAATGAGTCAGAGAAAGACAAATATGTGATTTCATTCATATGTGGAATTTAAGAGACAAAACAAATGAACAAAGAAACAAAAGGAAGCAAACAGCAACAACAACAGGGTATGACTCTTACATACATAGAACAAATTGGTGGTTGCCAGAGGGGAGGTAGTTTGGGACATGGGTGAAATATGTAAATGGAATTAAGACTATAGGTATCTTGAGGAGCACTGAGTAATGCATAGAATTGTTTAAGTTTTTTAAAAGATTTTATTTATTTATTTATTTATCAGAGAGAGAGAGAGAGCACAAGCAGGGGGAGTGGCAGGCAGAGGGAGAAGCAGGCTCCCCGCTGAGCAAGAAGTCCGATGCAGAACTCGATCCCAGGACCCTGGGATCATGACCTGAGCCAAAGGCAGACTCTTAACTGACTGAGCCACCCAGGTGTCCTGAATTGTTCAATTTTTATTGATGTAACACTGATATAACACTGTACGCTAATTATACGTTTATATCTTGAAAAAATAAGTCATGGGGTTAAAAGGTAGGGTATAAGGTATTCCTTATACTAATGAATAGTATTAGAATAGCATTGTATGGTGAGTGATGGTAGCTACATTTGTGGTGAGCATAGCATAACGTACAGACTTGTGGAATCACTTTTGTACACCTGAAAGTAGGTTGGCACGTATGATAGAAGAACACTGAATAGCAAGTGAGAACATTGCTTTAGAGCTAGTGTGATTTTAAAGTGATTAGGCATAAAACACTATCTTTATATATTTAATTTTATTAAATTGGCTGAGAACAGGAAGAATTATGTAATGTAGTTGTCTTTTAGTAAGTTTTAATTTTGATTTATTAACTTCTGAAACTGCATAAGAACTTCATTTAAGAGTTTTACTTTATAAAATAAAATTGTAATGTATAATGGACAGATTTCAGTGATAGTCATACAGGAAGGGCAAATACTGTTTTCTATCCAAATTTCATTTAAGTAAGCTTTATTTACTTTTGGATGACATTTGAATTTGTAGTTAACTAATGTTTTAATTGCCAGCAAAAGCAGTTGCTTTTTAAGTACACAGAGCAATTATACATGAGTCATAGATTCATCGGATGTTAGCATTCAAATAGACTCTGGGGGTAATCTACTCTATTTTGCTAATCTTACAAATGAGAAACTGAAGAATGATATGCCCGGTAGCAAAGAGATACTGAATGAATCACAGAGCCAAGATCTCCTAACTTCTGGTACAGTGTTTGTTTTGCTACATCATTTTGGGGTTTTTACTCAGTTCATTTTAGATTACTTTTATTTTGTATAATTAATCCTTGTTCAACTCTTCCTGGAATTTTGATAGAAGGACTATTGATAGAGGAAAATTTAGAGAGAAATCTGGATATTGAGGAAGCTTTCTCTCTTTTTTTCTTGGGCTTCTGTATTATCAGGACATTCAAAACCAACTGAAAAGTTGAGCCAGTTTTGAATGAGAGTTGCTAATAACAAAAACATCAAATTACCTCAGATTCATGATTTGTTCTTTTAACTTTATTTGGCAGTTACTCAGAATATATTGAATGCCAGGAAGTGTGATAGGTTGTGGTCACAGCAGGAAGCAGACTTGGACCTTGCATTTGTGGACCAAATGGAAGGGGTGATGTCAATGCAAACATTAAATAATGACAGAAAATTTAAATGCAAATTTGGAAGTGTAACAAGTGCTGTACTCAGAGATGTGTGCTGCCATGATATTCTTTGTTTGTATAGTTTGACCTAATCAGAGAAG
Source organism: Ursus maritimus (assembly GCF_017311325.1). Taxonomy (NCBI): domain Eukaryota; kingdom Metazoa; phylum Chordata; class Mammalia; order Carnivora; family Ursidae; genus Ursus; species Ursus maritimus. The sequence goes on from NW_024423319.1 coordinate 65,269,583, forward strand.
TTAAGGAAGGCTTTCCTGAGATAGTTTCGCCTAAGCTGGGTTCTGAAGAATGACTAGGATGTAAGAAGAAGAGAAAGAGAGTTCTAGGCTGAGGGAAACACATGTCTAAAAGCTCTGTGGTGATAGAAAGTATAGGAGCACATGATAAGCTGCTGCAAGATACAATTGGAGGGACAGGTGGCAACCTAAGTATGCAGGGCCTTCTGGGTCATATTAGGAAGCCAATAATGTCAATGATCATAACAACTTATTCTTAGGTACTTACGAGGTAGTCTGGTGTTTCAAGAAGCTGTGTTGGCATGCAGTAAGAGTGGGGGGAATATTCTTTAAAAAGTCAAGTAATTCTGATAGATAATACCACATAATATCAGGACAAATTTCTACATATAAGCTTTTAATCTGTAAGTGTATGGTTGTACATACTAATAAACAGTTCTAAGTTCTTTCATGCCTTGTGAAGATGCCCTTAGTTTATAGGAAATACATTGCGGCGGGGGGGGCGATTCTCATAATATCAACAGTACACACACATACATTCGGAATAAACTTATGTAGACTGTTTAAGATCCTTATGACCAAAGCTAATAATCATTACTGGTGATCATAAAAGAAAATTTGAATAATTGGAGAAAATACTAGAATACTTAATATTATACGAATGTTGATTTCCTCAAATTAATTAATAGCTTTAGGTGTATTCAAGTCAAAATTTCTACAGGATTTTTTGAGGAGACCTCCACAAAATTATCTCAGTAGCTTCTCTAGAAGAATAAACTGGTAAGAAAAGCCATGAAGATTTTGGTGAATAAAAGTATTGCATGTGGGGCGCCTCTGGGTGGCTCAGTCGTTAAGCGTCTGCCTTCAGCTCAGGGCGTGATCCCAGAGTCCTGGGATCGAGCCTCATATCGGGCTCCTCAGCTGGGAGCCTGCTTCTTCCTCTCCCATTCCCCCTGCCTGTGTTCCCTCTCTCACTGGCTGTCTCTCCATCAAATAAATAAAATTAAAAAAAAAAAAGTATTGCATGTGTTTTTGGAGGGAGGAACTTATTCTACCAGATATATTTTAAAAAGTTTTTGAAACTTTTTATTTTTTTTAAAGAGTTTTAAAAATTTATTTTTTTTTTTTAAAGATTATTTATTTATTTATTTAACAGAGAGACAGCCAGCGAGAGAGGGAACACAGCAGGGGGAGTGGGAGAGGAAGAAGCAGGCTCATAGCGGAGGAGCCCGATGTGGGATTCGATCCTGGTACGCCGGGATCACGCCCTGAGCCGAAGGCAGACGCTTTAACGACTGCGCTACCCAGGCGCCCCTAAAAATTTATTTTTGAGAGAGCGAGAGAGAGCATGCACACAGTCAGGGAAGGGGCAGAGGGAGAAGCAGACTCTCTGCTGAGTGGGGAGCCTGATGTGGGACTCGATCCCAGGACCGTGGGATCATAACCTGAGCCAAAGGCAGATGTGTAACCCGCTGAGCCATCCAGGCACCCTCCACCAGGTATTAGACTATATGAAGTAAACAGTGGTACTGGCATATGAGTAGACAGGGAGATTAGTGAGACCAAATACCAGATTTGAAACAGGCCTACATATATATTTAGTGTTTGACAAATTCTTTAAATTTCAAATTAGGGGAAAAAGACTTAGATTTTTACCTAGTACCATAGGCAAAATAAACTGTGAGTACATTAATGATTAAATATTATAAATTATATGTAAATGAATGAAAATATATGATATGGGTATGGCCATTTATCTACTCTTCAGGGTGAGAATGGCATTTCTGAGTATGAGAGAATAGCATAAACAAATAAAATGGACAAATGTGATGATGTAAATGTACATACTCTGTCAAAGATTATATAACAAAGCAATTTTTGTAACATAAGCCAATGTTAGAGGTGATACCTCTAACATAAAATGAACTCATACAAATAAATTTTTTAAAAGACAAAAATGTAATTGAAAGATAGGTAAAGAGGTAAAAAGACCATTCATAGAAAAAGAAATACTGGATGAATAATCAATAAGCGTATGAAAAGATTCTCAAATTCAGTATTAAAAAAACAAAAACAACCCACAAAGAAATACAAGTTCTAAACAACAGCTCAATCTTTTACATTCTGCTCAGTTGACAATAGTAAAAACATATGCAGTGTTCCTGTAGTGAAATGCTTCTTAGGCAGTGCTACTGGGAATGTAAGGTGGCACAGCATTTCTGGAGGGTAATTTGCCAAATGGATCAAAAACCTTAAAAAATGTTTATGCCTGGGGAGATGTCAGCAAAATTGTAGAGTAGGTGATACTAGCTTTCTGACCCACACCAAAAGTAACAATTAGACAGCTACCTATGAAAAAACTAGCCCTGGAGGAGGGGGCTGCAGAGTCTAAGGAAAAACTGTGGGAACACAGTGGAACAAAAAATAAATGGAGAATAGCCATGCAGAAAGGATTGCTGGGGAGATGGGCATAACAGCCGAGACTTGTAGAAAAGCTAGGAACCAAGAAGGGCAGGAGACATCAGTATCAGTCATGTGGCAGGTAACACATGATCCCCAGTGGCATGCTCTGCTGAGAACCTCAACAGCTTCTGCAACAGCCTCAGCCTCCCTTCGCAGCTTTCACAGCTGATGTGCTCAGAATGGTTTTCTGTGTAGACCTTAGTGGCCTCCTCTGCTTAAGACACCGGCAGCTTTTACCACTGAGGTAACCAACAGCCATCACCACCATGGAGCTCCTTCCCCAGAGAGCGAGATACTGCTGTTCTCCCACCAAGAAGGAGCTGCTATTGCACTGCCAACCCTCTGACCATATGTCCATGCCCTGTACCTCAGAACTGTGACAATCCTGCACATGCTTTTGCTCCAGACCTTGGCTCTTTGGCTGAAAATTAATAAAATTGATAGACACATCAACAGAATGATGGATAAAATCATATGATCATGTCCATAGATGCAGAAAAAGCGCTTGTCAAAATTCAACATCCTTTCATGATTAAAAAAGCTTTAAAAAGTTAGGTATAGTGGGAAAATACATCAACATAATACAAGACCATATATGACAAGCCCACAGTTAACATATATTCAATAGTGAAAAGCTGAAAGCTTTTCCACTAAGATCTGGAACAAGATAAGGTTCCCACGCTTACAACTCTTAAGTTCAACATAGTACTAGAAGTCCTAGCTAGAGACATTTGACAAAATAATGAAACATTATGTTGAAATGAGTATTATTTCTCCCATTTTTTTTCTTGACACTGTTCTCAAAAATCAGTTGACAGTAAATGTATTGGTTCATTTCTGAACTCTCAGTCTTATTCCATTGATCTATATTTCTGTGTCTATGCCAATACCATTTTGTCTTAATGACTATAGTTTCATAGTAAGTTTTGAAATCAAGAAATGCACTTTATTTTTTTTTTAATTTGAATTTTTTGTTTTTTTTTCTTTTAAGATTTTATTTATCTGACAGAGAGACAGCCAGCGAGAGAGGGAACACAAGCAGTGGGAGTGGGAGAGGAAGAAGCAGGCTCCCAGCGGAGGAGCCTGATGTGGGGCTCGATCCCAGGACTCTGGGATCACGCCCTGAGCCGAAGGCAGATGCTTAACGACTGAGCCACCCAGGCGCCCCAAGAAATGCACTTTAATTTTCTTCTTCAGGGACATCTATTATTCATATGCTGGATCATCTTTTCCTATCTCCAGTTATGTCACTTTCTCTTGAATCCTCATTTGTCCTATACATTTGTATTAACATAGTCTCCTGCTTTTATTAAGACATTATTTGTTGACTTTATTTGCTCTTGTGTATTTGCTTTTGTATTCCTTCTAATTTGGTCTTTATTTCTAAAATGTGCTTTTTTTCTTTTATTTCTAATTATTTTTTGAATTCTCTCTTATTATTTCTGAATTTACTCTATTTTGCTTTATGTTCTTTTATATATTGTATCTTTCTCTTAAAATCTGTAGCTTCTTTTGAGGTATTTTATACTTCTGATCTGTTTTATAAGCATGTGTTATGCTTTCCTTGTGGGTTATCACTGTTTATTTTTTAATACCAAGCTTAAATGGGGTTTGATCTTGATAGTTTTCTGTGGCTTATTTCTTTTATTATTATATTGTCTTAGTCACCATACAGTACATCCCTAGTTTTTGATGTAAAGTTCCAGGATTCATTACTTGCATATAACAACGAGTGCACCATGCAATACGTGCCCTCCTTAATACCCATCACCAGCCTATCCTGTTCCCCCACCCTCTCCCCTCTGAAGACCTCAGTTTGTTTCCCAGAGTCCACAGTCCACATGGTTCATTCCCCCTTCTGTTGACCGCCCCTTTCTTCTTCCCTTTCTTCTCCTACCGATCTTCCTACTTCTTATGTTCCATAAATGAGTGAAACCATATGATAGTTGTCTTTCTTTGCTTGACTTATTTCACTTAGCGTTATCTCCTCCAGTCCCGCCCATGTTGCAGCAAATGTTGAGAAATCGTTCTTTTTGATGGCTGAGTAATATTCCATTATATATATGGACCACATCTTCTCAATCCAGTCATCTGTTGAAGGACATCTTGGCTCCTTCCATGATTTAGCTATTGTAGACAATGCTGCTATGAACATTGGGGTGCATATGGCCCTTATCTTCACTACGTCTGTATCTTTGGGATAAATACCAAGTAGTGCAATTGCTGGATCAGAGGGTAGCTCAATTTTTAACTTTTTGCAGGACCTCCACACTGTTTTCCAAATTGGCTGTACCAACTTGCATTCCCATCAACAATGTAAGAGGGATCCCCTTTCTTCACATCCCCTCCAACAATTGTTGTTTCCTGCCTTGTCAATTTTTGACATTCTAACTGGCATAAGGTGGTATCTCAGTGTGGTTTTGATTTGAATTTCCCTGATGGCTAATGATTTTGAACATTTTTTCATGTGTCTGTTAGCCATTTGTATGTCTTCATTAGAAAAGTGTCTGTTCATATTTTCTGCCCATTTTATGATTTGTTTATTTGTTTCTTGTGTATTGAGTTTGAGAAGTTCTTTGTAGATCTTGGGTACCAGTCTTTTATTTGTAGTGTCATTTGCAAATATCTTCTCCCATTCCGTGGGCTGCCTCTTAGTTTTTTTGACTGTTTCCATGGCTGTGCAGAAGCTTTTTATTTTGATGAAGTCCCACAAGTTCATGTTTTCTTTTGTTTCTCTTGCCTTTGGAGATGTGTCATGAAAAATTTGCTGTGGCCGATGTCAAAGAGATTGCAGCCTATTTGATGGATTCCTGTGTCACATCGAGGTCTTTCATCCATTTGGAGTTTATCTTTGTGTATGGTGTGAGAGAGTGATCAATTTTCATTCTTTTGCATGTAGCTGTCCAATTTTCCCAGCACCATTTAT
>NW_024423319.1:65274978-65318884 GCF_017311325.1 Ursus maritimus
ACAGTTAACAATATTGTACCACACACTAAAATTTTTTAAGGGGTAATATGTTAGGTAGGTTTTTTAACCATAATAAAAAAATATACATGACAGGGGAGATGGCAGGGCAGTGGAAGATAATATTTTCATATTCTTGAAATCTCACATTACAGACAGAATACACAAAACCAAGAACAGAACTTACATACAACATTTATAACAAAATTAGGACATAGGATTCCCTTGAACCTCAAAATACAAGCACAGGAAAGAAACCACCATGGCCACAGATCTGCATGGTATCAGCACATCTGGGGTAATAAGCAGAAACCATTGCAGACCTGAAACCAGGAGAATACATATAGTATTCACTGGAAAACCTAGTGGCCACATTAGGAACAGTAGATGAAACTGGAAGGCCTTCTGTCAATTCCAGTAGTGGACAACGGCAAGGAGTCAAGAATAATAAATTCTGAAACAACTGGAGCAGTCTAATCTCATGAGTCCTCTAAACTGACTAACAAAGGCTCCCTTCAAGACACAATGAGGGGAAACTGCTGATTAGAATTAAAATTGAGCACAAAGGACAACAGAAGCAAAGGAAAAGCAGGCCCACACAAAAGAAAGGGGAAGAGACAAAGGATATCATAGACAACAAGCTGAAAACAACACAGAAGGGAACTCTGAAGTTAGAAAAGATAGCTCATCCAAGCCTCCTTCAAAAACCTTAGGCAAACTCATTTCACAAAAAAATGAGCAACAGAATAAATAAAATCGATAAGCCACTAGCAAAACTTATTCAAAAGAACAGAGAAAGGGCCCAAATTAACAAAATTATGAGTGAAAAGGGAGGTCACAACCAACACCAAGGAAATAGTACGATCATTATGAAACTTTTATCAACAGAGTTATGCCAATAAATTAAATAACCTGGAAGGAATGGATACCTTCCTGAAACCTATAAACTACAAAGACTGAAACAGGAAGAAACTGATTTTTAAACAGACCGATTAATTATGAAAAAGATTGAAAGAGTGATTAAAAACCTCCCCCAAAACAAGAGTCCAGGACCTGATGGAATCCCCGGGAATTCTACCAAACATTCAAAGAAGAAATAATACTTATTCTCCTGAAGCTGTTTCAAAAAGAGAAACAGAAGGAAAACTACACAAACTCATTCTATGAGGCCAATATTACCTTGATCCCCAAACCAGGCAAAGACCATCAAAAGGAGAATTACAGACCGATATCCTTGATTAATATGGACACAAAAATTCTCAACAAGATCCTAGCTAATAGGATCCAATAGTACATTAAAAGGATTATCCATCATGACCAAGTGGGATTCATCCCTGGGATGCAAGGGTGGTTCAACATTGTGCAAATCTATCAGTGTGATACATCATATCAACAAGAAGAAAGTCAAGAACCATACGATCCTCTCAATAGATGCAGAAAAAGCATTTGACAAAACACAGTATCCATTCCTGATTAAAACACTTCAGAGTGTAGGGATAGAGGCACATTCCTCAATTTCATAAAAACCATATATGAAAAGCCTACAGCGAATATCATTCTCAATGGGGAAAGCTGGAAGCCTTTTCCTTAAGATCAGGAACACGACAAGCATGTCCACTCTCGCCATTATTGTTCAACATAGTACATAGAAGACCTGGCAACAGCAATCATACAACAAAAAGGGATAAAAGGTAACCAAATCGGCAAAGAAGTCACAAACTGTCTCTCTTCGAGATGACATGATACTCTATATGGAAAACCCAAAAGACTCCACTCCCAAACCTGTAGTATAGAGCAATTCAGTAATGTGGCGGATACCAAATCAATGCTCAGAAATCAGTTGCATTTCTATACACGAACAATGAGACTGAAGAAAGAGAAATTAGGAATCCATTCCATTTACAACAGCACCAAAAATCATATCTATCTCGAATTAACTTAACCAGAGAAGTAAAGGATCAATATTCTAGAAACTACAAATCACTCTTGAAAGACATTGAAGAAGACACAAAAAGATGGGAAAAGATTCCATGCTCATGGATTGGAAGAATTAACATAGTTAGAACATCTATGCTACCCAGAGCAATCTACACTTTCAATGCCATCCCGATCAAAATACCAATGACATTTTTCAAAGAACTGGAACAAACAGCCCTTAAATTTGTGTGGAACCAGAAAAGGCCCCGAATAGCCAAGGAATTGTTGAAAAGGAAAAACAAAGCTGGGTGCATCACGTTGCCGGATTTGAAGCTATACTACAAAGCTGTGATCACAAAGACAGCATGGTACTGGCACAAAAACAGACACATAGACCAATGGAACAGAATAAAGAACCCAGAAATGGACCCTCGGCTCTTTGGGCAACTAATCTTTGACGAAGCAGGAAAACACATCCAGTGGAAAAAAGACAGTCTCTTCAATAAATGGTGCTGGGAAAATTGGACAGCTACATGCAAAAGAATGAAAATTGATCACTCTCTCACACCATACACAAAGATAAACTCCAAATGGATGAAAGACCTCGATGTGACACAGGAATCCATCAAATAGGCTGCAATCTCTTTGACATCGGCCACAGCAAATTTTTCATGACACATCTCCAAAGGCAAGAGAAACAAAAGAAAACATGAACTTGTGGGACTTCATCAAAATAAAAAGCTTCTGCACAGCCATGGAAACAGTCAAAAAAACTAAGAGGCAGCCCACGGAATGGGAGAAGATATTTGCAAATGACACTACAAATAAAAGACTGGTACCCAAGATCTACAAAGAACTTCTCAAACTCAATACACAAGAAACAAATAAACAAATCATAAAATGGGCAGAAAATATGAACAGACACTTTTCTAATGAAGACATACAAATGGCTAACAGACACATGAAAAATGTTCAAAATCATTATGATCGGGATGGCATTGAAAGTGTAGATTGCTCTGGGTAGCATAGATGTTCTAACTATGTTAATTCTTCCAATCCATGAGCATGGAATCTTTTCCCATCTTTTTGTGTCTTCTTCAATGTCTTTCAAGAGTGATTTGTAGTTTCTAGAATATTGATCCTTTACTTCTCTGGTTAAGTTAATTCCGAGATAACGTATGATTTTTGGTGCTGTTGTAAATGGAATGGATTCCCTAATTTCTCTTTCTTCAGTCTCATTGTTCGTGTATAGAAATGCAACTGATTTCTGAGCATTGATTTGGTATCCCGCCACATTACTGAATTGCTCTATAACTTCTACAGGTTTGGGAGTGGAGTCTTTTGGGTTTTCCATATAGAGTATCATGTCATCTGCGAAGAGAGACAGTTTGACGACTTCTTTGCCGATTTGGTTACCTTTTATCCCTTTTTGTTGTATGATTGCTGTTGCCAGGTCTTCTAGTACTATGTTGAACAATAATGGCGAGAGTGGACATGCTTGTCGTGTTCCTGATCTTAAGGAAAAGGCTTCCAGCTTTCCCCATTGAGAATGATATTCGCTGTAGGCTTTTCATATATGGTTTTTATGAAATTGAGGAATGTGCCCTCTATCCCTACACTCTGAAGTGTTTTAATCAGGAATGGATACTGTGTTTTGTCAAATGCTTTTTCTGCATCTATTGAGAGGATCGTATGGTTCTTGACTTTCTTCTTGTTGATATGATGTATCACACTGATAGATTTGCGAATGTTGAACCACCCTTGCATCCCAGGGATGAATCCCACTTGGTCATGATGGATAATCCTTTTAATGTACTATTGGATCCTATTAGCTAGGATCTTGTTGAGAATTTTTTGTGTCCATATTAATCAAGGATATCGGTCTGTAATTCTCCTTTTTGATGGGGTCTTTGCCTGGTTTGGGGATCAAGGTAATATTGGCCTCATAGAATGAGTTTGGTAGTTTTCCTTCTGTTTCTCTTTTTTGAAACAGCTTCAGGAGAATAAGTATTATTTCTTCTTTGAATGTTTGGTAGAATTCCCCGGGGATTCCATCAGGTCCTGGACTCTTGTTTTGGGGGAGGTTTTTAATCACTCTTTCAATCTTTTCATAATTAATCGGTCTGTTTAAAAAATCAGTTTCTTCCTGTTTCAGTCTTTGTAGTTTATAGGTTTCCAGGAAGGTATCCATTCCTTCCAGGTTATTTAATTTATTGGCATAACTCTGTTGATAAAAGTTTCTAATGATCCGTACTATTTCCTTGGTGTTGGTTGTGACCTCCCCTTTTCACTCATAATTTTGTTAATTTGGGCCCTTTCTCTGTTCTTTTGAATAAGTTTTGCTAGTGGCTTATCGATTTTATTTATTCTGTTGCTCATTTTTTTGTGAAATGAGTTTGCCTAAGGTTTTTGAAGGAGGCTTGGATGAGCTATCTTTTCTAACTTCACAGAGTTCCCTTCTGTGTTGTTTTCAGCTTGTTGTCTATGATATCCTTTGTCTCTTCCCCTTTCTTTTGTGTGGGCCTGCTTTTCCTTTGCTTCTGTTGTCCTTGTCGTGCTCAATTTTAATTCTAATCCCAGCAGTTTCCCCTCATTGTGTCTTGAAAGGGAGCCTTTGTTAGTCAGTTTAGAGGACTCATGAGATTAGACTGCTCCAGTTGTTTCAGAATTTATTATTCTTGACTCCTTGCCGTTGTCCACTACTGGAATTGACAGAAGGCCTTCCAGTTTCATCTACTGTTCCTAATGTGGCCACTAGGTTTTCCAGTGAATACTATATGGGTATTCTCCTGGTTTCAGGTCTGCAATGGTTTCTGCTTATTACCCCAGATGTGCTGATACCATGCAGATCATGTGGCCATGGTGGTTTCTTTCCTGTGCTTGTATTTTGAGGTTCAAGGGAATTTCCTATGTCCTAATTTTGTTATAAATGTTGTATGTAAGTTCTGTTCTTGGTTTTGTGTATTCTGTCTGTAATGTGAGATTTCAAGAATATGAAAATATTATGCTTCCACTGCCCTGCCATCTCCCCTGTCATGTATATTTTTTTTATTATGGTTAAAAAAACCTACCTAACATATTACCCCCTTAAAAAAATTTTAGTGTGTGGTACAATATTGTTAACTGTAAACAAAGTGTTGTTCAGGAAATCTTTAGGACTTTTTGATCTTGTATAATTGAACCTTTATATTTATTGAAAAGCAGCTTCCTATTTCTTCCTCCCCACCAGCTCCTAGCACCCACCATTCTACTTTCTGCTTCTATGAGTTTGCTTTAGATGACTCATTGGAATCATGTGGTATTTGTCCCTCTGTAGGTGGCTTATTTTACTTAGCATGTTATCCTCCAGGTTAATCCAAGTTGCTACATATGACAGGATTTCTTTTCTAAGGTTGAAAAACATTCCATAGTAAGTATATATTACATTTTCTTTACTCATCCACTGATGGACATTTAGGTTGCTTCCACATTTTGGCTATTGTCAATAATGTTCCAATCAATAAGAGAGCACAAATATCTCTTCAAGATTTTGATTTCAGTTTGTTTTGGATAAATACCGAGGTCTGGGATTGGTAGCTTATATGGTAGTTGTATTTTTAACTTATTGAGGAGCGTCCATATGTTTTCCATAGTAGCTGCACCATTCTGCATTTCTACCAACAGTGCACAGGGTTCCAAATTTTCCACATCTTCACCAGCATTTGTTATTTTTTTGTAATGACCATCCTAACAGTTATGAAGCAATATCTCATTGAGGTTTTGATTTGTATTTTTCTTTAACTATTGCCATATTTTTTAATTGTGTTCTGTCTTGTACTTCTTTTGTCCTGACTTTCATTTCTTGGTTCTTTTGTGTTTCATTGATTTTTTTTTTTAGTGATATTCAGTGATTTCTTTTCATTTTCTTTTGTATATCTTTTATAGGTATTTTTTGTGGTTATCATGGAACTTTCATAAAACCTCTTACAAATATTTTATGCTAACAACTTAATTTTGATCGCTTATGAAAAATGCTGTAGTTTTACTCTCCCACATACACTTTATATTATTGATGTCAGAATTACACCTTTTTATTGTGTATGTCCATTAAATGTTTCTAGTTATAGTTATTGTTTATGATTTTATCTTTTAACTCATAATAGAAAAAAGTTATTTTTGTATCATTTTGCATTATTATAGTATTCTTTGTGTATCTCCTTTTACCAGCTAGCTTCATGCTTTCATGTGGTTTTGTGTTACTGTTTACTGTCCTTTCTTTTCAATTTGAGGAACTCCCTATATCTTCTCTTGTAAGGCAGGTCTAGCATTTGATAAACCCTGTCAGCTTTTGTTTATCTGAAAGTCTTTATCTCTACTTTTTTGAAGGCTGTTTTTGCGGGATATAGTATTCTTGGTTAGCAAGGTTTTTGTTGTTGTTGTTGTTAGTTTGAATATGTCATCCCATTCTCTTCTGATATGTGAAGTTTCTAATGAAAAGTCTGCTTCTTAGTCTTCATTGATGCTCTCTTTTCTGAGATGAGTCACTTTCTCTTTCTGCTTTCAAAATTCCTTGTCCTTGAGTTTTTACAATTTGATTATAATGTGTCTTTTGGATTTTTTTGGGTTGTTTTTTGGTCCCTTTGGGTTGACTCTCATTGTCAGTTTTCCTCTCCAAATTTGGGAGATTTTCAGACATTACCTATTGAGATAATCTTTTTGCACCTTGCTCTCTCTTTTCTTGTTCTGAGACTCCCATAGTATGAAAGGTGATTTGTTTTGTGGTACATCTTGAGTCCCTTAGGCTCTCGTCACTCCTTTTCATTCTTTTTTTCTTTTTACTCCTCTGGGTGGATAATTTCTAATGAGCTTTCTTCAGATTGGCTGATTCTTTCTTCTACTTGATCAAGTCTGTTCTTGAACCCAGGTATTAAATTTTTCAGTTCAAGTTTTGTACTATTTAGATCCCAAATTTCCATTTTTATATTTTCTTTTTCTTGATAATCTCATTTTGCTCATGTACCATTTTACTTAGCTCATTGAGCAACTTTTTGACAATTATTTTGAACTTTGTGCCTGGTCACTCATATACTTTCATTTCTTTAGTGTCAGTTTCTGGATTTTTATTTTGTCCCTCTGATAAGACCTTATCTCTCTCTTTTTTCATGTTGCTTTTAGCTTTGTATTGGTATCTGCACGTATGAAGAAACAACCATATTTTCTTGTCTCTATGTACTGTCTCTGACAGAAAAGACCCTCACCAGTCATCCCAGCGAGACATTCTGAGGGCCTGTGAATATATCTTCTCTGGACTTGTATATGTCGATTTTTAATTGGAGGGATTTGTTAGTTTTTTTATTTTTGAAGCTTGTAATTTCTTGCTCTCTTGGGTGTCTGCTATACTGCTGGTTCTCTGAAACAGTAGCACATCACCAAAGTATTTTTTTGTTCTCAGCTTCCCCATGCATCTGTAATATGCCATGTCTAACCAGACTCCAAGTCAGGCAAGACAGAAACCGGACCCTTGGACAGCCTGCTGATGAGTCATAATTGTAGAAGTCTTGAGTTGTGCATCTTCTCCTGACCATGCTGAGTATACCACTCGCTGCTCACCACTCTCTATTGTTCTCAGCAGCACCCAGTCATTGAGACTGTATTGGTTCTGTCAGAGCTGCAAGTGAGTTGAGACAGAAGCCATCGCCCTGGGCAGCATTCTGAAAGGCTAGGATGTTGGATGCATGTTTCTCCTGCACTGTCATGAAGGAAGCCTCAAGTTGTGTGCCTCCTCCCAATTGCGCAAAGCTGTGCTAACTGTAGTAAAGCACCAGTCACTTTCCTTTGTTCTTAGCTGCCCCAAGACATCCAAACTGTTCTGGTCCCATCAGCACTCCCAGTAAGCTGAGACAGAAACCAGTACCTCGGGCAACTCTGTAATTCTGAAATGTTGAACACATGTTTCACTACTCTTCCCCTCAAGGAAAAAGTCGCAGGCCGGGGTGGTTTGTCTTGGCATTGAGCTCTGCTGATTAGGGGAGGGGTTGATTGTGGATAAAGTGAATTTGCTATTCTTACGTTCTTCATTGCAGCTGTTCTCAACTTTGTCCTTGTCTTGGGTACTGCAACTTGAAATGTGAAATTCTTATTAAGGTATTTTGCTCCATGTATCCTTATCAAAGCAGTGTTTCTGTGATAGAGCTAGGTTTTCTTTTCTGACATCTTTTGATGTCAATCCTTTAACTCTTTAAGTGTAATATATGAGCAGAAAAATGCAAACATCATGAGTAGAGCTTGATGACTTTTTACAAACTGAACAGGCCCATGTAAATCTGTATCAGATTTGAAAGACAATTTAGTTGTATCTAAAACTCTAGGTTTGACATTTTTTAATGCTCTGAAAATCCTCTACTGTTTTTGCATTCAGTATAACTTGTTGAAAAGTCTTTCTAGATTCTTTTAGAATATATTATTTTACTTTGATATTCCTAAGTTTTATTGTGAATATGTCTAGATGATAGGTTTTTTTTTTTGTTGTTGTTATTTTGCCTTTTGGCGCACTATATGCTCTTCCAAAATGAAATCTTTAATTTTGGCAAATTTAATCTTTGTATTTAATTTTTTATACTTTCTGTTTAGTTAAATTATAATTAACATACAGTGTTATCTTAGTTTCAGGTATACAATATGATTCAACAATTCTATAGATTACTCAGTGTTCATCATGATAAGTACATTCTTAATACTGTTCACCTGTTTCACCCATTCCCTCTACCCACCTCCCCTCTGGCAACCAGTTTGTTCTCTGTATTTAAGAGTCTGGGTTTTTTTGTTTGTTTTGTTTCTTAAATTCTACATGTTAGTGAAACAGTATGGTATTTGTTTTTCTCTGACTTAATTTATTTAGCAGTATACCCTCTAGGTCCATCCATATTGTTGCAAATGGCAAGATATTCTTTTTTAATGGCTAAATAATATTCCATTGCATATATATGCCAAATTTTCTTTGTCCCTACATCTATTGATGGGCATGTGGGCTGCTTCCATAACTTGGCTATTGTAAATAATGCTGCAGTAAACGTAGGGACGCATATATCTTTTTGAATTAATATTTTCATTTCCTTTGTGTAAATATGAAATAATGGAATTACTGGATCATATGGTAATTCTATTTTTAAGTTTTTGAGGAACCTCCAGTTTCTTTACATTTTAATTTTTTTTTGGTATCATATTAAATAGTTGCTAATACTTACACTTTGTGTTCCTTTATTTAACTTTTGTGACTTTTAAAATCTGATATTGCTGTTCTCTTTTCTTTTATTTTGTCTCCTGTTTGCCCCTGTTACTCCTTGCCCCAGCCATCTGCAGCTAGTATATGCCTTTATATGCTTACAACAAACAACAACACTGAAGGGTGCTCCAATCTGAAGAGTTCTGATGAGTGCAGAATAGGTTAAACCCCTGAGCCAGGTGTTCAGGAAGCTGCCAGACAAGTCAAAATACACAACCACATTTCTTTGAGCACAAAGCCCATATTTCCCCTTCTGGTACAGGAAGCCATACCAGAAACAAGAGATGCTATCCATCCCCATGGCTGCCTCTCATCTGGGGAATTAGGGATGGTGGGCAAGCATGCACAAATGTCAACACTTTCTACTGAAATTTAGTGACTTCTTTCTTCATTATTCACTCTCTGGTTGTTACAAGTTTTTAAATTAGATTTCAGAGTTCTAAAAAAGTTGTTTCTATCAGTTTTTGCCAGCTTAATCATTGCTTCAGTGGAGGTATGTATTTTTTAATTTCCATACTCTGGAACTTTTGGTGATGTCACTCTTTATTTTTAGCATCAGAGTTGCATTGATGCTCTTTTTTTAATTTTTTATAAAAATTTGTGTGTGTGTGTGTGTGTGTGAGAGAGAGAGAGAGAGAGAGAGAGAGAGAGAGAGTATGCATGAGAAGGGGAGAAGGGCAGAGGGAGAAGAAGGCAACTCCCTGCAGAGCAGGGAGCCTGATGCTGAACTTGATCCCATGACCCTGGGATCATGACCTGAGCCGAGGGCAGATGCTTAACTGACTGAGCCACCCAGGCGCCCTGCATTGATGCTCTTAGCAAAAACATGACATGTGTTTTATTAACAATAGAAAAATTAACCTAGACATTTCAAGGTTATCAATCAGGAAGGTGACAGTAAACTTACTAGATCCAGTACATCATAGATGTTGTTAGCATTGATAATGTTAGGGATGTACATCTCCAGTCCACCACTTACTGGCTGTGTGAATTTGGGCAGAGCAGCCTCACTGAGCCTCAGTATCTAGTCTGTAAAATGGGAATAATAATAGTAGATACCTCATAGCGGAAGAACAGTATGAGATAATGTAGCATTGGACAGAAGACCAGCCAAATAGTGACTGCTTAGTGAATGGTAGCTGTTGTGGTTCTTACTAAAAATGATTATAGCTATTTCTAGTCCACATTGTTTGTAATGCAAAAATACTTTTGCAAACCAAGAGCAGAGTGAAAATATGAAAAGTAGATAAAACACTAACTACCCTGGCCTTCAGTGAATCTATTCTGTTGTGGGCTGAGCATCTCCAAGGACTAACTAAAATTGAAGCGTTTTTTGGGTGGATGATATTGGGAAGGCAGTCAAGACATATCTTACCATTGCATTTGTATTTCTGTGATATTTATGCCTGCATCTGTTAGTTTTAGATTATAAACTCCTAAAGTATAAGGATCATGCATTTAGAGTTTGTTTTATACAGTGTGTAAGATAATAATTGGGTATTACAACAGTGAATACAATTTAAGAAGGTTGATATGGCAGTTTAGAGCAAGGTTTGTTTACTTTTGAAACAATCTGGAGTGACTTTAAGGCTTTTTGGTGCTTCTCTTTAAGGCATTTAGAAGAAAGTACAGCTCTTAAAATGCTTCTAAGCTGCCAGTTTTCTTCCTGGCATTATGTGAAAACAAGTGTTCTAGTCATTGTGTGAATTACGGTCACCTTATGGAATTTTCAAAGTGCAGTTGAAAAGAGGAGTGGATATTTTTAGAAAAAAAACTCTTGACAGGTTTTCAGGGCTCAAATAGATAAATGAGATAGAGAAAGCAAAATTAAGACATTTTTGTGTATGTATGTTTGAGAGGGGATACAGTATCTTTTGAAAAGTTTATTTTTTTCTTATTTGCGAAGCTAATTCATTTGTTTGGGGCAATAATTGTGTTACCAGAAATACGTGGTTGTGTTTTACATCATATCTCTATTTAATTAGACCATGAGGAGGTAATGGAATAGAGGTTAGCAACCTTCTCAGGTTTGAGTGCTGTTAGCAATACTAAACTAACAATTATAACATATACAGAAGAGAAAGAGAAATCTACCAACAACATATAAAAAGAGAGAAACAGAAAAGGCGTAGCAAGGAGATAGAAAGGAGACACCCATGTTGAGGGCAGTGGCAGATTGCTACCAGTCCCCCAAGGCCCATGTTTATCTACCTTTATAGTAGAAATTAGCTTTCAGTGTGCTAGAAAGAGATTTGATATGGATAAATTGAAAGGAATTTAAAATTCACAAAACCAAATGCTTTATTTAAAATACCTTTTCCATCTACTGCTTAACAGTAACTCCTTAGGTGGTATCTGTGGGCCCTGGAGTTGGGTTTGTGCTTACATCAATATTCTCTACTCTGTACTTGTGTCATAAGCAAAGCTTATGCCATGTACTTCCTACCAAAAGACTGCCTGTTACTAGACTTTGTTGGAATGCTTATTAAGAACACTAAGGTATTTTGGATATGGTTTGCGTAGTGAGTCTTGTAGAGTAACCAAGTAAATGAATATCCTGTCTTGTATGAGTTTAGTATAATTTTCCAGGTAAGTGACTCATGAGCAGCAATCTAACACATCCATAAGAAGCATTAAACATAAATGAGCATTTATTTAAAAAACACTAAATAAAGTGGCAGGTCTGCTCTTGATTCAAATTGTCCAGCTATGGAACTTAAAGTTAAGAAATGTGCTTGAGAGTTCTCTCCCAAGTCCATATTAGTAAACATAAAGACTGAAAGTTAAAACTGTAAAGTAACAGAAAATAGGTCCAATTCCACTTTCTCAATTTCTTTCACATTATCTCATCATTCCAGCTACGGTGTGGAATGTGTGGTAACATCTCCATTTTGTGCACAAATATAGTAAGGCTAGGAATCTTAAAAGACTAAGAGATTCATACCAATTTCCTAAAGTTCTTGGGTTCTAATAAGCCAACTCAATGAAATAATTGATTATTAAACATGTCTAAAATGTATCCTTAGTGAATTACTCTAACAAGTTCTCTTCAGGTGTCTCCTGATTTCATGATTTTAAAAGGAATTGGTTCTAAAGTTTTTTCTTACTTTAAAAATTCCGTCATTGATTTTTATTCCCTTGGATTTGGCAAATTCATTGTTCCTTGTTACTTTATTAACAAACAGCATGGAATCTCACACCACTTAGCTGAAATGTACCAAGTTTCGTGATGACAGAAATGTCAAATAAGGTTGTTACATGAACAGGAACAATGTTTAAACTTACTTCACAGAAGTTGCCTTAAAAACTTAAAAACTCTAGGAAGAGTTTTTATGGTATGCTCTAAATAGGCCTTGCTGCTGGTGTTAAGCCCCCAGAGATGTGAAAATTTGGTTGAGGAAGAGGAGAATTTTGTGGATATTGTTTGTTCATGAGTTGGTTTTCTGTGATGGTCGTGGTGGCAGTTTTTTGGTGGAAGTGTTTTCCTTTGCTTTGCTATGGCATTCACATCTTTGTGAATCTTCGATGGCTGCAGCGATTTTAGAAGTCATCTAGAGCAAGAACTGGCAATCTATGACCCTTGGGCCAAATCCAGTATGCCACCTATTATTAGAAGTCCTCTGTGCCAAGAATTTTTTTTTTTTTACGTTTGTTAACGGCTGGGAAAACCATCAAAAGAAGAATATTTTTGTGACGTGACAGCAATTATATGAAATTCATATTTCAGTGTCCCTAAATTTTTATTTGAACACAGCCACACTCATTTATTTATGTATTATCTGTGATTGCTTTTGCACTACAATGACAGAGTAATTGTCACAGAGATTATATGCCTACACACCCTAAAATATTTACTTCCTATCTGACCATTTAGAGAAAAAGTTTGCTAACCTTTGTTCTAGAGTCTAGATAGCAGTGGAGTTCAATCTGATGATTTTGTGGCTTAATGAATGAAGACTCAAGTGACAGGAGTTGTCTAAAATCCTTATGCTATACTGCCGTTTATTCATTTATTAAGCAAGTATTTATTGATTACCTAACACAGCGAAGGGAAACATTTTCTGAGAAAAATCAGTATAAAATCTAAGAAGTCTATCATATTTTTAGCTGAGAAATATCATTATAAAATCTAAGAAGTTTATCATATTTTCCCTTTCTCCAGCTCTTCCCCTCTGTCTTTTCTCACTTCTTCCTGCTCTCCATTCCCATTACCCCTCCTCCCCTTTTCTTCTGTCTCCCTCTCACCTAGTTTCTAAGTAGTTGGGAAGAAAACCAAGTTTAAATAACATGTATCTAAGACTTTTGTGCTTTTAACGTAGGTTAAATGTAATTTTAAATTTTAACACTTTCTCTTAAAAAATTATTGAGAACTTAATTTTAAATATTTTAAGTTTTGTAATGACCAGGTTATAACAATATCCACACATGACTATTCGATACTGTTCGGCATGACAATACATCGTGGATGGATATTTGTAAACTGAGTTTTGTTTCCAAACCTTTATGAATGAAGAATATATAATTGACTCCAGAATCCGTGATGGGTTGACAATTGTTCTCTAATCTCTTTTTATTATTAGATAATTCTTCAATGTCATAAGCCCTGAGTATACTTTGAATTATGAAGCTTGACTATTGTAAGAAAGGATACGTTCACATGTAGTCATTACTAAAGAAGTTATTTAATGGGTTTATTTTTAGTAAAGATTGAATTTTTACCTTAAAGAATGCAGTTGTAACGGAATATGTTTCAGTTTTATTAACCTCCTTGCTTAGTTCTTGATCTCATTTACATGGAGGTAGTTTTTTGGTCAAATTGATGGCTTTAGTGTTGATAATTATCTTATAAATATTTATTGAATGTCTACACAGAGCAAGATATTGTGCCTATGCGACTATCAAGGGTTAATATTTTTATTTTTATTTTTATTTATTTTTTTTTAAAGATTTTATTTATTTATTCGACAGAGATAGAGACAGCCAGCGAGAGAGGGAACACAAGCAGGGGGAGTGGGAGAGGAAGAAGCAGGCTCATAGCGGAGGAGCCTGATGTGGGGCTCGATCCCATAACGCCGGGATCACGCCCTGAGCCGAAGGCAGACGCTTAACCGCTGTGCCACCCAGGCGCCCCATGGGGTTAATATTTTTAAAACATTTTTGAGTATAGTTGACACACAGTGTTACATCCCTTATACTATGTTCACCACAAGTGTAGCTACCATCTGTTACCATACAGCACTATTACGATATCACTGACTGTATTCTCTATGCTGTGCCTTTTTTTCCTTTGACATATTCATTCCATAACTGGAAGCCTGTATCCCCCACAAGGATTAATATTTTTAATGATTAGTGGAGGAATAGTGCTGATCTAAATGAGAGTATACATTATTATGTTCAGGGGCCGCAGAATCCTTAATTAGGTTCTTCTAGAATTTCGTTCTTTTCCTTAGGTAAAATAAACATAACTCTATAGCGTGAACTTTTTAACTTAACCTACCTCTTCAAATGGACTGGCAGGTTGTCATTTTCACTGTACTGCATTTATTTGGTATCTGTGCACATTAGTCATGTCGTTACCTTTAGTAATACATGGTTTGTGGCTTTGTGTTTGTTTCAAGGGATGGTGTTGTAAATAAATTCAGATGCTAGATATATTGAGCAAATAAATTGTAATCTACTCAGTTCAGAATTTTAAAATCATGTTAATAATAGTGTCCTTTTCATTTCATTTCATGAATATCCTAGAACTTCAGAGTTGGAAGGGACCTTAGAGGACATCTAATCCAGGCCTCTTAATTTTCAAATCAAGTTTCACAAAATTAATCATCTTGTTTTCTCTTGCTGTCTAAGACCACTTTTTTAAATTTATTGAGTTCTAATTGATGTATAATATTATATTAGTTTCAGGTGTACAACATAGTGATTGAATATCTGTATACATTGTGCAATATCCCCCGTGCTGCATATTAATTTCCCATGATTATTTTATAACTGGAAGTTTGTGCTTCTTAAAATTTTATAATTAATTATTTTTGCTAGTTCTGAATTAGAATTTTGATAGGATTGCATAGAATCCGTAGATTGCCTTGGGTATTATGACATTTTAATAATATTAATTCTTTGAAAACATGGGCAAGGAGTACCTTTCCATTTATTTTTATCTTCTCTTTGTTTCACCAGTGTCTTAAAATTTTCATTGTAAACGTCTTTCATCTCTTTGTTTAAATTTATTCCTAGGAGGGGCGCCTGGGTGGCTCAGTCGTTAAGCATCTGCCTTCGGCTCAGGGCTTGATCCCGGCGTTCTGGGATCGAGCCCCACATAAGGCTCCTCCACTGGGAGCCTGCTTCTTCCGCTCCCACTCCCCCTGCCTGTGTTCCCTCTCTCGCTGGCTGTCTGTCTCTCTCTCTGTCAAATAAATAAATAAAATCTTAAAAAAAAATAAAATAAATTTATTCCTAGGTGTTTTGTTCTTTTTGATGTGATTGCAAATGGAATTTTTTTCTTGATTTCTCTTTCTGATGCCTTGTTATTAATATATAGAAACACAACAGATTTTTGTATGTGAATTTTATATCCTGCAGTTTACTTAATTCATTTATTAGTTCTAACAGTTTTTGGTAGTGTCTTAAGGTTTTCTATGTTAAGAGTATCATGTCATCTGCAAATAGTGAAAGTTTTATTCTTTTCTGATTTGGATGTCTTTTATTTCTTTTTGTTGCCTATTTGCTATAGTTAGGACTTCCAATACTATGTTGAGTAAAAGTGGAGATAGTTGCATCCTTTTCTTTTTCCTGATCTTATAGGAAAAGCTTTCAGGTTTTCACTGTTGAGTGTGATATTAGCTGTGTGTTATTCGTATATGGCCTTTATTATGTTGAGGTACATTCCCTTATATCCAATTTGTTGAGTTTTTAAACATAAATGGAATTTTTTATTATTATGTTATGTTAGTCACTATACAGTACATCATTAGTTTTTGATGTAGTGTTCCATGATTCATTGTTTGTGTGCAACACTCAGTGCTCCATGCAATTTTGTGAAATGCTTTTCTGCATCTATTGAAATGATTATATGATTTTTTAAATTTTTATTTAAATTCAATTAACAGTGTATTATTAGTTTCAGAGGTAGAGTTCAGTGATTCAACACCCAGTGCTCATTATAACACATGCCTTCCTTAATGCCCATCACCCAGTTACCCCATCCCCCCCAGCAACCTTCAGTTTGTTTCCTATAGTTAAGAGTCTCTTATGGTTTGTCTCTCTCTCTGATTCCATTTTAGTTTTCCCTCCCTTCCCCTATGATCCTGTTTTGTTTCTTAAATTCCACGGATGAGTGAAACCATATGATAATTGTCTTTCTCTCATTGATTTATTTCGCATAGCAGAATACCCTCTAGTTCCATCCACGTTGTTGCAAATGATAAAGATTTCATTTTTTGATGGCTGAGTAATATCTGTGTGTGTGTGTGTGTGTGTGTGTATACCACTTCTTTATCCATTCTTCTGTTGCTGGACATCTGGGCTTTTTCCAGTTTGGTTATTGTGGATTTTGCTGCTATAAACATTGGAGTGCAGGTGTCCCTTCAGATCACTATGTTTGGATCCTTTGGATAAATACCTAGTAGTACAATTGCTGGGTCATAGGGTAGCTCTATTTTTAACTTTTTTATTTTTTATTTTTTTATTTTTTTTAAAGGTTTTATTTATTTATTCAACAGAGATAGAGACAGCCAGCGAGAGAGGGAACACAAGCAGGGGGAGTGGGAGAGGAAGAAGCAGGCTCATAGCGGAGGAGCCTGATGTGGGGCTCGATCCCATAACGCCGGGATCACGCCCTGAGCCGAAGGCAGATGCTCAACCGCTGTGCCACCCAGGCGCCCCTATTTTTTAACTTTTTTAAAAAAGATTTTGTGTATTTATTTGACAGAGAGGGAGAGAACACAAGCAGGGGGAGTGGCAGGCAGAGGGAGAGGGAGAAGCAGGCTCCCAGCTGAGCAGGGAGTCCAATGCAGGACTTGATCCCAGAGTGACCTGAGCCGAAGGCAGATGCTTAACTGACTGAGCCACCCAGGCTCCCCTATTTTTAACTTTTTGTGGAAACTCCATACTGTTTTCCAGAGTGTTCATATGATTTTTATTTTCCATTTTGATAACATTGTGTGTCAAGTTGATTGATTTACCTATGTTTTTTTTAAAAGATTTTATTTATTTATTTGACAGAGAGACAGCCAGCGAGAGAGCAAACACAAGCAGGGGGAGTGGGAGAGGAAGAAGCAGGCTCCCAGCGGAGGAGCCCAATATGGGGCTCGATCCCAGGACTCTGGGATCACGCCCTGAGCCGAAGGCAGACGCTTAACAACTGAGCCACTCAGGCGCACCTGATTTACCTATGTTGAGCGATCCTTGCATCCCTAAAATAAATCCCACTTGATCGTGGTGTGTGATCTGTTTAATGTATTGTTGAATTCAATTTGCTAATATCTTGTTGAGGATTTTTGCCTCTATGTTCTTAAGGGATATTGCCCATGGTTTTTGTTGTTGTTGACTGTTTTTTGTTTGTTTGTTTTTTGATTTGTTTTATCCTTATGTGGTTTTGGTATCAGGGTACTGCCGGCCCTGGAAAGTAAGTTTGGAAGCTTTCCCTCCTCTTCAGTTTTTTGGAAGTATTTTGGATTGATAGGTATTAAATCTTCTTCAAATATTCAATTTGGTAGAACTCACTAGGGAAACCATCTGCTACAGGCCTTTGGTAGTTTTTGATTCCTGATTCAATTTTCTTACTAGAAATTGGTCTTTTCAGATTTTTTCTTTCTTCATGGTTCAGTCTTGGAAGATTGTGTTTCTAGGAATTTATCCATTTGTTCTAGGTTGTTCAAATTTTTTGGCATATAATTGTTCAAAATAGTTTGCTAGGATCCTTTGTATTTCTGTGGTTATTGGTGAAACTTATCCTCTTTCATTTCTGATTTTATTTATTTGATCCCTCTTTTTTGTGAATCTAGCTAAAGATTTGCTAATTTTGTTTATCTCTTCAAAGAACGAGCTCTTAGTTTCATTGATTTTTTTTTTCTATTGTCTTTTTGGACTCTTTCATTATTTCTCCTCTCATCTTTATTATTTCCTTCTCTTTATTAACTTTGGGTTTTTTTGTTCTTTTTTGGTTCCTTTAGGTGTAAAGTTAGATCACTTATTTGAGATTTTCTCTTTTTTGAGGTAGGAGTGTAGTACCATGAAATTCCATCATAGGATCGCTCTTCCTGCATAGGTTTAATATGTTTATATTTCTGTTTTCATTTAAGTATTTTTTAAGTTCTCCTTTGACTTCTATCACCCAATATTTGTTTAGTGACATGTTGTTTGATCTCCACATATTTGTAGTTTTTCCAGTTTTCTTACAATTGATTTGTAGTTTTATACCATTGTGGTTAGAAAAAATGCTTGATATGATTTCAGTCTTCTTAAATTTATTGAGACTTGTTTTATGTCCTAACAGGTGATCTGTCCTGGGGAATTTTCCATGTACTCTTGAGAAGGATGTGTATCCTGCTTTTGGTTGGAATGTTCTATATATATGTATTTATTTTAGTCTGGTCTAACAAGGCTGATGTTTCCTTATTGATTTTCTGTCTGGATGATCTGCCCATTGCTTTAAGTGGGGAGTATTGTATTATTGTGTTGCTTTTAATTTTTCCCTTTAAGTCTGTTAATATTTGCTTGAGTATTTTAATCTCCTATGGTGAATGCCCATACACTTATGAATGTTATATTTTCTTGCTAAATTACTCCTTTGTTTGTTTTGCGTACCCCTTATTGTTTTTTACTGAAGTCTTTGTTTTAAAGTCTTGTTTTGTCTCATATCAGTATAGCTACACCAGCTTTCTTTTCATTTCCATTTTATGAAATAACCTTTTTTCATCCCTTCACTTTCGATCTGTGTGTCTCGTTCTGAAGTAAGCCTCTTGTAGGCAGTATATAGGTGCTTTATTTTTTTAATCCATGTGACAACTCTTTGTTTTTTGATTGGAGAATTTAATACATTTACATTTGAAGTCATTATTAACAGTTTGTACTTAATGCCATTTTTTTCATTATTTTCTGGTTGTTTTTATAGTTTCTCTCTGTTCCTTTCTTCTCTTGCTCTTCCCTTGTGGTTTGCTGAGTTTCCTTAGTATCCTGTTTAGATTCCTTTTTAATTTTCTTTTGTTTATTTGCTATAGGTTTTTGCTCTATGCTTACCGTGAGGTTCCCCTATATCTTTATACACACACACACACACACACACACACAGCAGTCTATTTTAGTAGCAACTTAAATTTGAAAACATTTCAGAACTCCACATTTTTAACCCCCTTCCATTTTATATTTTTGATCTCACTTTTGATACCTTTGTTTTATGTATCCTTTATCTAATTATTGTAGTTTTAATTTTACTACTTTTGTCTTTTACTCATCTTAGTAGCTTTATAAGTAATCTACTTTTACTATATATTTACCTTTTCTAAAGTGATTTTTACTTTTATACGTATTTTTGTTGTTAGTGCCATTTCTTTTCAGCTCAAAGAAGTCTCTTAATATTTCTTGTAAGGACAATTTAGTAAGGACAAACTCCTTTAGCTTTTGATTTTCTGTAGAATTCATTATCTGTCCTTCAAGTATGAATGATAACCTTGCTGAGGAGAGTATTCTTGGTTAGAAGTTTTTTCTTGCAGCACTTTGAATATGTCAGCCCTTTAGCTGCTGACAGCCTTATGGGGTTTCTTTTGTAAGTAACACTTTGTTTTTTTCTTCCTGCTTTTAAAATTCTTCATCTTTAACTTTTAACATTTTATTTATAATGTGTCTTGGTGTGGCTCTCTTTAGGTTATTTTATTGGGAACTCTCTTTGCTTTCTGGCCCTGGATGTCTGTTTGCTTCCCCAGTTGAGGAAAGTTTTCAGCCATTTTTTCTTCATATAAGATTTCTGCTTCCTTGTTTCTTCCTTCCTTCCTTCCTTCCTTCCTTCCTTCCTTCCTTCCTTCCTTCCTTCCTTTCTTCCTTTCTTCCTTCTTCTGGGATCCCTGTAGTGTGAGTGTAATTCCACTTGATGTTGTTCTAGAGGTCCCTTAAGTTATCTTCAATTTTTAAAATTATTTTTCTCTGTCTGGCTGATTTTCATTATTTTTTCTTTCATCTTGCTGATCCATACTTCTGATTCATCCAGTCTGCTTTTAAAGCTCTCTAGTGTATTTTTCAGTTGAGTTATGGTAATCTTCAGTTTTATGACTTCTGTTTGGTATTTTCTTATGTTTTCTGTCTCTTTGTTGAAGTTCTCACTGTGTTCATCCATTCTTCTCTCAATTTTGGTGAACATCTTTAATGACCTTTATTTTGAATTCTTTAACAGGTGGATTACTTATCTCTGTGTCATCAAGATCATTTTATGAGGTTTTGTCTGGTTTTTTTCATTTGAAACATTTTTTTTCCTCATTTTGCTTGACTCTTTGTATATATCTATTAGGCAAAATAGCTACCTTTCTAATTCTTGAAGGAGTGGTGTAGTGTAGGTGATGGTCCTTCTTGTTTAACCTTGCCCAAACTCTTGGTTGCCTTTTGAACCTTTGCGATTTTCTAAACCACCTGGCTTATTCTACCCTTTATGGTGTGCCAAGACCTGTCAGTGATCTAAGGGGAGGAATCTAATTTAACACATAGTTTCAGGCTGATGAAGCCAGACCTTTAGGCAGTAGCTTTTGAAGTATGCAAATATATATTGTTCTATGGGGCCACTGTCATAATCCCTGCTGGCTAACAGATCAGGAGATCTGGAGGTGTCCCCTGGGTGACATTTTAAAAAATTAGGGCTCTAAACAAATAGGGGCATGCATAAGGATGTCGTCTTCTTGCTTACATTCCCTGATAGCTCCTCCTTAACATCTGGATGTATACATATACATGTAAGTGAAGTTTGTCCCTCGGATTAGAAGCTCCAGGCTAAGTAAATTGATTCGGCCTTTTTTTTTTCCCAGAAACGTTGTAGTTGTGTTTTAGTCTGCAGTCTGTACAGTGCCATAGGGGTGGAGGTCTGCTAGGGACTGTCTTTCCAGTTGTTATATTCCCATGGAGCTCTGAAATGCCACCCCTCTTGGTACCAGGGCTAGGCAGTCAGGGGTGTCCTCTGTGTGGTTTGCAGGGCCCACTTACTTTAGCAAGGCAGCTGGACGGTGTGGAGGGCAGGAAATGCCACTTGCCTGGTTCAGAAAGGCAGCAGGGAAAGGTCTTGACTCTGTCCTCATAGGCTTCTGTATTGCAGCTACAGAGTGCCCTGTCTTTTCCTGTGTGCTGCCTTTCGGCTGTGATTTGGAGAATGCGACACTGCCTCCTGTTGCCAGCCCCAGCCAGGGGGCAGGAGAGTGTCACAGTCACTCATGCTCACAGAGTTTAGCTAGGGAGTGGGGGAACATTGTGACTGTTCATACTCACCTGCCCCAGCCATGGAGCAAGGGAGCGCTGAAACTGCCCCCACTCTCTGGCCACAGGAAGTATCGTGACCACTCATCCTGGCCATCCCAGCAAGTGGTATGAGTGCCACATCTGTGCTCACCTGCCTGTGCTAGCAGTATATGTGGAGAATGAAGTAATGGTGTGAACCAACATCTTTGTCCATGGAATATCTCAGCTGTCCTCTGCCCTTACTGGCAATGCCCTCAGATCAGCAGATGAATCTCCCTCACAGATAGTCTAATCTCTTTTAAAACAGCTGTTTCTTTGCTGCATCATGGGGGCTAGTAAGACCACAAGCTGGCCCTCTGAAACAAGAATCTTAGTTTTCCGTAGCACTTTGGGATCCCCTGACATCAGCCCATTGGTTTTACAAGCCTCATGTTCTGGAGTCTTGTCTCTACAGATCTTGTCTTTCTGCTAGGGTACCCAAAGTGGGGCACCGAAACCTATCTCCTTTGAAAGAAACACCTGTCTGGTGAGATTCCTACTTATTGTGTGTCACTGAGAGGGAGGTTGGTTTTTTGCCAGATTGTCTCTGACTCTCCTGCCCATCTCAGCGTGATCCTTTTATTCTTTGTTGTGGGGTGCAGTTAATCCAGTTTTCAGAAGGAAATGAACGATGTGTAGTGGTAGATTTGGTGTGTCTGTGGGAAGAGGGGAGTTCAGGGTTTTCCTGTGCTGCCATCTTGGACTGCTTTCTCCATCTCCATTTGTATGTGAAAGAGTTTTTGTGATATAGATCCATTCAGGGTTTTAAAAGTAGAGGTAGTCCATAACTTACAAATGCATTGTATTTCAGAAGTATTTGTAAGTATAGTGTTAAGAACCCAGCCATTTTTATATGAAGAATATTTATTTTTTATTGAAGTGTATTAGCATACAGTGTTATATTAGTTTCAATTATGCAGCATACTGACTTGACAATTCTATACATTACTCATTTCTCACAATGATAAGTGTAGTCACCATCTGTGACCATACAATTTTATTACAATATATTAAAAAAAAATTTTGAGTATAGTTTAACATACAGTGTTAACATTAGTTTCAGAAGTACAGCATAGTAATTCAGCATCTCTATAGATAAAGCCACTCTCACTACAACTTTATTACTTACGCTGTACTTTTATTCCTATGACTTAATTGTTATGTAACTGGAAGTGTACCTCTTCATCTATATCAGTTTTGCGAATTGACTGACTCACCTCTCCTCTGGGAACAGTCAGATTGTTCTTTGTAATTAAGAGTGGTTTTTTGTTTGTTTTGTTTTTCGGATTCTACATATTAGTGAAGTCATATGATATTTGTCTTTCTCTGTCTGACATATTTCACTTAACCTCATATGCTCTAGGTCCATCCATGTTATTGCATATAGCAAGATCTCATTCTTTTTTATGACTGAGTAATATTCTGTTGTAAGTATATACCACATTTTAAAAATTTAAGTATGATTAACATACAGAGTTATATTAGTTTCTGGTGTACAATATAATGATTCAAAAATTTTATGCATTACCCAGTCACAATCCTCTTTATCTATTTCACCCATGCCCCCCGCTCACCTCCTCTCTGGCAGCCACCAATTTGTTCTTTGATTTTCAGAGTCATTTATTTTGTTCTTTTGTCTTTGCTTGTTAGTTGATTTCATTTCTTTATCCATTCAACTATCAATGGACACTAGGGTTGCTTCCATATCTTGGTTATTGTAAATGTTGTAGTAACATAGGTGTGCATATATGTTTTCCAATTAGTGTCTTCATTTCCTTTGGGTAAAAACAAAGTAGTGGAATTAATGGATTATATGGTAATTCTATTTTCAGTTTTTTGAGGAACTTCCATAGTGTTTGTCACCATGCCTACACCAATGTGCACTCCTCCTGACAGTGTATGAGGGTTCCTTTTCCTCCACATCCTCACTAACACTTGCTATTTCTCGTCTTTTTGTTCTAGCCATTCTGAACAGGTGTAAGGTGATATGTGCTGTCTCATTCTGATTTTGATTTGCATTTACCGGATGATTAGTGATGTCGAGCATCTTTTCATTTGCCTGTTGGGTGTTTATGTCCTCTTTGAAAAAAATGTGTCTTCAGGTCCTCTACCCATGTTTTAATCATGTTATTTTGTTTTTTGGTGTTGAGTTGTAGAAGTTCTTTATGTATTTTGGATATTAACCACTTGGTGGATATATCATTTGCAAACATTTTCTCCATTTGCAAAAATTTTCTATTCTTTCAGTTTCCTTTTTATTTTGTTGTCTGATTGCTGTGGATAGGACTTACAGTACCATGTTGAATAAAAGTTGTGAGAGTATAGCAGCAATGTCCACAATAGCTAAATTGTGGAAGGAGCCGAGATGCCCTTCAACAGATGACTGGATTAAGAAGTTGTGGTCCATATATACGATGGAATATTACTCAGCTATCAGAAAGAACGAGTTCTCAACATTTGCTACAACATGGACGGCACTGGAGGAGATAATGCTGAGTGAAATAAGTCAAGCAGATAAAGACAACTGTCATATGATTTCTCTCATCTATGGAACATAAGAACTAGGATGATCGGTAGGGGAAGAAAGGGATAAAGAAAGGGGGGGTAATCAGAAGGGGGAATGAAACATGAGAGACTATGGACTATGAGAAACAAACTGAGGACTTCAGAGGGGAGGGGGATGGGGGAATGGGATAGACCGGTGATGGGTAGTAAGGAGGGCACGTATTGCATGGTGCACTGGGTGTTATACACAACTAATGAATCATCGAGCCTTACATCGGAAACCGGGGATGTACTGTATGGTGACTAACATAATATAATAAAAAATCATTAAAAAAAAAAAAAGTTGTGAGAGTAGACACCCTTATCTTTCTTGTTCAAAGCTCTCAATTTTTCACCATTGAATATGATGTTAGCTCAGAGTTTTTCATACATGTCCTTTATTATATTGAGATTTATTTCCTGTAAACCTGCTTTGTTCAGAGTTTTTATCATAAATGGATGTAGTCCTTTGTCAAATGTTATTTCTGCATCTATTTTATCCTTTCTCTTTTTAACATGATGTATCATGTTGGTTGATTTATGGATATTGAACCATCCTTGCAACCCAGGAATAAATCCCACTTGATCATGGTGAATGATTTTTTAAATGTATTGTTGGGTTTGCTTCGCTAATATTTTGTTGAGGATTGTTGCATCTATTTTCATCAGAGTTATTGTTCTATAGTTTTCTTTTTTTGTAGCGTCTCCTGGTTTTGGTATCACGGTAATGCTGTCCTTGTAGAATGAATTTGGAATCTTTCCTTCTCTTCTTTTTTTGAATAGTTTCAGAAGAATAGGTTTTAACTCTTTAAATGTTCGGTAGAATTTACATGTGAAGCCATCTGGTCCTGGGCTTTTGTTTATTGGGAGTTTTTTGATTATTGAGTCAATCACATTGCTAGTAATCGGTCTCTTCAAATTTTCTATTTTTTCTTCATTCAGGTTTATATATTTCTAAGAATTTATCTGTTTCTTCTGGGTTGTCCAATTTATTGGTATATACTTTTTCATTCTCACAATTTTTTTGTATTTCTGTGTTGGTGGTGTTATTTCTCCTCCTTTGTTTCTGATTCTGTTGGCGTCCTCTCTTTTTTTTCTTGATGAGTCTGGCTAAAGGTTTATCAACTTTGTTTATCTTTTCAAAGAACTAGCTCCTGTTTTCATTGATATTTTCTATTTATTCTTCTACTCTTCATTTATTTTTGCTCCACTCTATTATTTCCTGCTTTTTACTGGGTTTGGGCTTTATTTGTTTTCTTTTTCTAGCTGTTTTATATGTACATTTAGATTGAGATTTTCTTGTTTCTCAAGATAGGCCTGTATTGGTATAATCTTCCCTCTTAGAGTAACTTTTGCTTCATCCCAAAGATTTGGGACTCTTCTGTTTTCGTTTTCACTTATCTCTGTGTATTTTTCTATTCCTCTTTAATTTCCTGGTTGACTCATTTCATTGTTCAGTAACATGTTATTTAGCCTCCATGTATTTGTGTTCTTTTCAGAATTTTTTCTTGTGATTGATTTCTTGTTTCATACTCTTGAGGTCAGAAAAGACGCATGATACGATTTCAGTCTTTTTAAATTTATTGGGACTTGTTTTGTGGACTGTAATGTGATATATTACAGAGAATGTACAATGTGCACTTGGAAAGAATATGGATCTCACAGTTTTTGGTTGGAGAGTTCTCTTCCTATATGTTAGGTCATTTGTTCTTATGTGTCATTTAAAACCACTGTTTCCATGTAGATTTTCTCTTTGGATGATGTATTCATTGATGTAAGTTGGGTATTAATGTCCCTTACTATTACTGTATTACTGTTAATTTCTTCCTTTATGTCTGTTAATAGTTGCTTTATGTATTTAGGTGCCCCCATGTTGGGTGCATAGATGCTTGTAATTGTTACATTCTCATTTTGTATTGTTCCCTTTATCATTATGTAGTAATGACAGATGTTCTTTGTCTTGTGCTGTGTGTTTGTTTTCAAGTGTATTTTGTCTGGTGTAAGTATTGCTGTCCTGGCTTTCTTTTTACTTCCACTTGCATGGTAAATGTTTTCCTTCCTTTCACATTCAATCCACATGTGTCTTTAGGTTTGAAATAAGTCTCTTGTAGATAGTATATAAATTTGTCTTGCTATTTTGTCAGTTCAGTCACTGTATTTTTTGATTTGAGCGTTTAGTCCATTTACATTTGAAGTAGTTAATGATAGGTATGTATTGCCATTTTGTTACTTGATTTATGGTGGTTTTTGTTTCTATTCCTTTCTTCTTCTCTTGCTCTCTTCCCTTGTGATTTGATGGCTTTCTTTAGTGTCATGCTTGGATTCCTTTTACTTTGTTTTTTGTATATATAATTGGTTTTTGATTTGTGGTTACCATTTGGTTCATATATAATATCTTATGTGTATAGCAGTCTCTATTAAGTTGATGGTTGGTTAAGATTGAACCCATTCTAAAATCACTGAACTTTCACTCCTTACCCCCACATTTTATGTTTATGGTATTATATTTTACATTTGTTTATTTTGTGAATCCCTTGACTGATTTTTGTAGATTTAATTGATTCTACAGCTTTTGCGCTTTAACCTCCATGCTGGTTTTATCAGTGAGCTGCCTTTTTTTTTTTTTTAAAGATTTTATTTATTTATTTGACAGAGATAGAGACAGCCAGCGAGAGAGGGAACACAAGCAGGGGGAATGGGAGAGGAAGAAGCAGGCTCTTAGAGGAGGAGCCTGATGTGGGGCTCGATCCCAGAACGCCGGGATCACGCCCTGAGCCGAAGGCAGACGCTTAACCGCTGTGCCACCCAGGCGCCCCTCAGTGAGCTGCCTTAGTGCCCCTGCTTGGTTCTTTTTTATATTTTCTCTCTGTGTTGAAGGTCTCACTGAGATACTCTATTCTTTTCTCAAGTCCACCCATTACTTTGTATTCTTTATTAGGCATATTGTTTATTTTTGTTTCACTTAGCTCTTTTGCTGTGGCTTTGTCCTGTTCTTTCATTGGGACATATTTCTCTGTCTTCTCACTTTGTATAGCTCTTGGTTTGTTTCTATTTATTAGGAATGTCTGCTACATCTCCTAATCTTTAAAGTAGTGGCCTCACTAAAAACAACTCTGTGGTTCCCTGTAATGCAGTGACCTCTTTTATAAGAACCAGATGCTGGTATGTCCTATGTGGGCTGCATTGGCTCTGCCTCAGTGGCTAAGTCACATTTACCCTCAGTCTAGTCGTGACAGTTGCTCACTTTGCCTGTTTGGGGCTCACTGAGCAGAATTTGTGCCTTTGTTGTTAATGGGCTTGTCTGGACATGTTGTAGGCTTGTTGTTGGGTGGTGTCATTGGTCAGAACAGATGCCTCCCCTTACTCCATCTGCCAGGGCAGCAGTCGCACTAATTGGCAGGATGGTCTCCCTGTGCTGCCTCCTGAGAGACTGTCATTGGTGGGCGTGGCCAGTACTCAGACCAGATTTCTGCCCCCACACTGTTTTTTGGGTTGCAGTTATGGGGAACTGTAGGATGCTCTCTCTGCGATGCCCCCTGGGAGTTTTTTGTTGGTGGGGCAGGGCAGCAGTCAGATCGGATGCCTACCCACAGTCCATCTGCCAGGGCTGCAGTCACCCCAAACTGCAGGGCACTCTCCTTTAGCTGCCAGGAATAAGATTCAGCTACTCAGACTGTGGGCTCACATTTGTATGTGGTCACCTTCTCCAGGGCGGGAGTTACTTCGTACTGGCACCGGTCACTTTCAGGGTTGATTGTTGGGTGTTTGGGGGCAGGAGCTACTTCAGAGGGATGCCTGCCAAGTGGGCCAAGTTGGATGGGGCAGATAGGCAGGGGAACTCGGGTGTGAGGCATGTGCTAGCAAGATAGATTGTTCTTGTTCATTCCTTGAAGTGTCTGGCCATCTAGCCTGGGGTTTGGGGGGAGAAAGCATGCTCGCTAGCACTTGTTCTTTGAGAAGTGAGCTAAAGATCCCTATCCCCACCAGCAAACATTCTGTAACTAATGAGTAAATGCCCTTCATATGTATCCAAGGTGCATTTTAAACTGCTGATTCTGTGGTGTGCCTTGGCTGGGTTATTTTTTATGCGGGCTCTTTAAGGGCAGGCACTCAGTTTCCTATGGCCCTCTGGCTCCTCTGGAGCTAAACCAGTTTTAAAGTACCCAGGGTTTATCGCCCTGTACAACTCATGAAGTTAAGCCTCACTGGTCAAGTCTCACTGGGGGTTTGGTTCTCAACTGCATCTCTGTCCCTCCTACCCTTTTTGATGTGACCTTTTCTCTAAGATTAACTATGGCAAGTCTTTTCTGTTAGTCTTCAGGTCATTTTCAGAGTTAGTTTCACAGGTGTAGCTGTTATCTTGGTGTGTTCACGGAGCAAAGTGAGCCCAGGATCCTCCTACTCTGCCGTTTTCCCAGTAGTTGAAGCCCATCTTTTTTATCTATTCACATCTATTGATGTACACTTGGGCTGTTTCCAAATCTTGGCTACTCTAAATAGCAGTGAAATAAACAAAGGGGTACATATATCTTTTCAAATTAGGTTTTGTTTTCTTTGAGTTCAGTATCCAGTAGTGGCATTGCTGGATGATACAGTATTTCTATTTTTAATTGTTTGGGGAACCTCCGTACTGGTTTCCACAGTGGTTGCACCAATTTATATGAAAAAGTTTTCTGTCTCCTTCTCTCTGTCTTATTCTAGGATTCCTATAATGCAAATGTTATTATGCTTGATGATGTTGCACTGTTCTCTTAGCTTATTCTCATTTTTTATTATTTATTCTTTTTGCTCTTCGGCTTGGTTACTTTCCATTACCCTGTCTAATAGATTGATGATTAATTCTTCTGCATCCTCTGATCTGCTGTTATTCCCTACAGTGTATTTTTTTTGTTCGGTTATTGAGTTTTTCAGATGTGAGTAGTTCTTTTTATATTTTCAGTCTCTTTTGAAATTCTCAATGTGTTTATCTACCCTTTTCTCAAGCCCAGTGAGTGTCTTTATGGCCATTATTCTGAATTCTTTATCAGGCATATTGCTTATCTCCATTTCATTTAACCTTATACTGTGATTTTGCCTTGTTTTTTAATTTGGGGAATATTTCTGTTTCCTCTGGGGTGGGGCATGCAGTGCTAGCAAGGTAGATGGAGAGTGTTTGTGCTGGCTCCTGCAAACATTCAGCTTTCTAGGCTGGGAGAGGGGAAGAGAAGTGGCACATGCCATCACTTTTGTTCCTAGAGAAACCTGCAGATCATTTCCTGTCTGTTATAAGATTAATCAGTTAATCTTCACTTATACCCCAGGTGCTTTTTAAACTGCTGCTTCTGTGCTGTGTCTCAAGCTGAGTTATTTAGTATGCTGGCACTTTAAGGCTACAGACTGGGTTTCCTGTCACCCTCAGGCCTCCTGGAGTTAAGCCCTGTTGGTATTCAAAGCCAGACTTGATGGGGACTTGTCTTCCCAGGGTGGGTTCCCAGTCATGAGGATCTGATCCTCTCCTTGTCACTGCTTGTGGTGTCCCCTCCCATTTGTGGTTAGTTGTGCTGGGGGTTTAGTTCCCAACCATGTCTCCATGCATTTTACCCTTTTCTATGTGGCCTTCTGTCTAGAATTAACTGTGGAAGGTCTGTTCTGTCAGTATTCAGGTGCTTTTCAGAGTTGGCACATAGGTGTAGCTGTTACCTCAGTATGTCTGTGGGACGGGCTGAGCTCAGGATCCTCCTTCTCTGCCATCTTCCCTGACTCTATTTGAAACAGTATTTTAAGTGAAGAGACTAGCCCTCAGAAGAAGTTAACCCATTATGTGACCGTTACTTTTCCTTTTGTAATGAAGGATTTTTAATAATCGGTGCTGATTTTCTCTGAGGATTAGGAAGCAGATAACATAGAAGAGCATGTCAGGGGTTTCTTTTTATCTGTTCTAAGCGTGGATACTGACTATACCTGTGTTCATTTTATTGTTTCTGAACTTTTTATATGCTTGAAATGGTCTATAATTTTAACAGTGCTATTTTAGTACTAGAAGTTCAGTTTGAATTTGAACAGTTTAAAAGTATTAGCCTTGAATCCTCATGCTTATGGGACAAGTTGATGAAAGAAGTTTAAAGAGATAGCTGGAAATTCTGACAGGGTTTATAGATACTTTCAAGGGTTATTTTATGGTAAGTTGTTTTAATTTTGACCAACAACACTTCAGAATGTATGTTTTTGCTATCAATTTAAATGTGTTACCAACATTCATCTGTTAGCCGTTGGCCATACATAGGCATCATTTTGAGAGGAAAGAAGAAGGTGGATAGTTATTTATTTGACGTAACTGAGCAACGTTTGAAAGTAAAAGAAGATTAAATTGCATATAAATGTGCAAACATGTACAAGATCTTCCTTGATGTCTCCTTACTTGAATTGGGAGATTATGGAAAACAGGAAATTTGAGGGTAAAGATTCCATGAGGTATGAGTATGGAGAAAGTCAGGGAGGGTAACAATTGAGTTAAGCCCCAGAAAGACACCAATGACAGTGGATGGCTTCTGGAGTTTGAGGATAGTGGAGTCAAGTAGGAGCTTGGGTTTGGCAAGTCAGTGTACAAACAGCTGTTACTATTTTTGAAATTTTTATAATTCAGGGTATGTATTATATATTCATAAACATACATAAGCAGGAATGTACTACTGTTCATTACATTTTGGAAAACAGCAGAGTTAAGTTTCTCAATAATCTGGTTAGCTCTTTTGTATATGGATGTTATTTTTTGGGTAATTTAACCTTTTTCTGTTTTGCAGTGTATAACATTAACATTCATATTGAGACATTAAACCATTTGTACAATGTATTTATAGCTAAAGGAAAGCCTAAGTATTATCTGCCATTTAGGAGAGATTTGACCTAAAAACCACATTTCATCCTCACTAAATTGATGGTACATTTCAGAAGGATGTGTGTCCATTTTACAGATGTCTCTGGTATTACCATGGAGACATTGTTTATTGTGCCTGCTTTCAACTCCATTTTTTTAAACATTATTAAAACAAATACTTGGCCCAAGGAATCTTTCATTAAAGTCCATCTGCTAGTTATGTAGAAGTATTTGGCAAAACTGATCTTAGGACCACTCTTTGAAGTTAGCATTTAGATTAAGACTAAACAGGGAACAGATGCAAAGTAGAACATAATAAAATACAGTAAAGGGAGTTAGTAAGAGTGTTTGAAAAGTGCATAAAAGTCATTTAAGAAAGAATTGAGTTTGAAGACTTTGAGGGTTTTAGGAAAAAAAAGACAAACCTAGATTAAAAGAAGGAAAAAAGAAAATACAATTTGACACTTTAAATAAGTGATACAATTTACTTTATACCTGAACCACACATTTTATTTTTTTATCTTTTTAGGCATGTATAAAAGTGTAATAATCTCTCTAATATTGGTTGTGGTTTTGGATTTAAGTATATTTATGGGCAATAAAAGAAATCTTTTAAGTTTATTCCTAGATACCTTATTCTTTATGGTGCAGTTGTAAACGGGATTGTTTTCCTAATTTCTCTTTCTACTACATTATTAGTGTATAGAATTGTGAGAGATCTCTGTGTATTTTGAATCCTGCGACGACTGAATTTATCAGTTCTAGTCATTTTTTGTTGCTTTGGGTTCTTTTATATATAATATCCTGTCATCTGCAAATAGTGAAAGCTTTACTTCTTTCTTACCAATATGGATGCCTTATTTATATTCTTTTTGTTCTTTGATTGCTGTGGCTAGGTCTTCTAGTGCTATGTTGAATAAAAGTGATGAGAATGGACACCCTTTTTTGTGTTGTTCCTAATCTTAGAAGAAAAGCTCTCAGTTTTTCACCATTGAGTATGATGTTAGTTTTGCATTTTTCATATATATCATTTATCTTGTTGAGGTATGTTCTCTTTAAACTTACTATTGAGAGTTGTTTTTTTTAAATATTTTTTTATTATGTTAGTCACCATACAGTACATCCCTGGTTTTTGATGTGAAGTTCGATGATTCATTAGTTGCGTATAACACCCAGTGCACCATGCAATACGTGCCCTCCTTACTACCCATCACCAGTCTATCCCATTCCCCCACCCTCCTCCCCTCCGAAGCCCTCAGTTTGTTTCTCAGAGTCCATAGTCTCTCATGCTTCACTCCCCCCTCTGATGACCCCCCCTTTCTTTATCCCTTTCTCCTCCTACCGATCTTTCTACTTCTTATGTTCCATATCAGTGAAACCATATGATAATTGTCTTTCTCTGCTTGACTTATTTCACTTAGCATTATCTCCTCCAGTGCCGTTCATGTTGCAGCAAATGTCGAGAAATCGTTCTTTTTGATAGCTGAGTAATATTCCATTGTATATATGGACCACATCTTCTTAATCCAGTCATCTGTTGAAGGGCATCTCGGCTCCTTCCACGGTTTAGCTATTGTGGACAGAGCTGCTATGAGCATTGGGGTGCATATGGCCCTTCTCTTCACTACGTCTGTATCTTTGGGGTAAACACCCAGTAGTGCAATGGCTGGGTCATAGGGTAGCTCAATTTGTAACTTTTTAAGGGACCTCCACACTGTTTCCCAGAGCGGCTGTACCAACTTGCACACCCACCAACAATGTAGGAGGGACCCCCTTTCTTCACATCCTCTCCAACAATTGTTGTTTCTTGCCTTGTCAATTTTTGCCATTCTAACTGGCGTAAGGTGGTATCTCAGTGTGGTTTTGATTTGAATTTCCCTGATGGCTAATGATTTTGAACATTTTTTCATGTGTCTGTTAGCCATTTGTATGTCTTCATTGGAAAAGTGTCTGTTCATATCTTCTGCCCATTTTTTGATTTGTTTATTTGTTTCTCGTGTATTGAGTTTGAGAAGTTCTTTGTAGATCTTGGATACCAGTCCTTTATCTGTAGTGTCATTTGCAAATATCTTCTCCCATTCCGTGGGCTGCCTCTTAGTTTTTCTGACTGTTTCCTTGGATGTGCAGAAACTTTTAATCTTGATGAAGTCCCATAAATTCATTTTATCTTTTGTTTCTCTTGCCTTTGGGGATGTGTCATGAAAAAGGTTGCTTTGGCCGATGTCATAGAGGTTGCTGCCTATGTTCTCCTCTAGGATTTTGATGGATTCCTATCTCACATCGAGGTCTTTCATCCATTTGGAGTTTATTTTTGTGTATGGTGTGAGAGAGTGGTCAAGTTTCATTTTTTTGCATGTAGCTGTCCAATTTTCCCAGCACCATTTATTGAAGAGACTGTCTTTTTCCCACCGGATGTTTTTTCCTGCTTTATCAAATATTAGTTGCCCAAAGAGCCGAGGGTCCATTTCTGGGCTCTCTATTCTGTTCCATTGGTCTATGTGTCTGTTTTTGTGCCAGTACCATGCTGTCTTTGTGATCACAGCTTTGTAGTACAGCTCGAAATCCGGCATTGTGATGCCCCCAGCTTTGTTTTTCCTTTTCAACAGTTCCTTGGAGATTCGGGGCCTTTTCTGTTTCCATACAAATTTAAGGACTGTTTGTTCCAGTTCTTTGAAAAATGTCCTTGGTATTTTGATCGGGATAGCATTGAAAGTGTAGATTGCTCTGGGTAGCATGGACATTTTAACTATGTTAATTCTTCCGATCCATGAGCATGGAATATCTTTCCATCTTTTTATGTCTTCCTCAATGTCTTTCAAGAGTGATTTATAGTTTCTAGAATATAGGTCCTTTACGTCTCTGGTTAAGTTAATTCCAAGGTAACGTATGGTTTTTGGTGCTATTGTAAATGGGATGGATTCCCTAATTTCTCTTTCTTCGGTCTCGTTATTCGTGTATAGAAATGCAACTGATTTCTGAGCATTGATTTTGTATCCCGCCACGTTACTGAATTGCTCTATAACTTCTAATAGTTTGGGAGTGGCTTCTTTTGGGTTTTCCATATAGAGTATCATGTCATCTGCAAAGAGAGACATTTTGACTTCTTCTTTGCCAATTTGAATACCTTTGATCCCTTTTTGTCGTCTGATTGCTGTTGCAAGGACTTCTAGTACTATGTTGAATAATAGTGGCGAGAGTGGGCATCCTTGTCGAGTTCCTGATCTTAAGGGAAAGGCTTCCAGCTTTTCCCCATTGAGAATAATATTTGCAGTAGGCTTTTCATAGATGGCTTTTATGAGATTGAGAAATGTACCTTCTATTCCTACACTCTGAAGGGTTTTAATCAGGAAAGGATGCTGTATTTTGTCAAATGCTTTTTCGGCATCGATTGAGAGGATCATATGGTTCCTGAGTCTTTTCTTGTTGATATGATGTATCACGCTGATTGATTTGCAAATATTGAACCACGCTTGCATCCCAGGTATGAATCCCACTTGATCGTGATGGATAATCCTTTTAATGTACTGTTGGATTCTATTAGCAAGTATCTTGTTGAGGATTTTGGCGTCCATATTCATTAGGGAAATCGGTCTGTAATTCTCCTTTTTGATGGGGTCTTTGCCTGGTTTGGGGATCAAGGTAATATTGGCCTCATAGAATGAGTTTGGTAGCTTTCCTTCTGTTTCTATTTTTTGAAATAGCTTTAGGAGAATAGGTATTATTTCTTCTTTGAATGTTTGGTAGAATTCCCCAGGAAAACTGTCCGGGCCTGGTGTTTTGTTATTTGGAAGGTTGTTTATCACTGACTCAATTTCTTCATAATTAATTGGCCTGTTTAAGAAATCAATTTCTTCTGGTTTCAATCTTGGTAGTTTATAGGTTTCCAGGAAGGATTCCATCTCTTCCAGATTGCTTAGTTTATTGGCATATAACTGTTGATAAAAATTTCTAATAATCCTTCCAATTTCAATGGTGTTCGTCGTGACCTCTCCTTTTTCATTCAGAATTTTAATAATCTGGGTCCTTTCTCTTTTCTTTTGGATAAGTCTTGCCAGTGGTCTGTCAATTTTATTGATTCTCTCCAAGAACCAGCTTCTAGTCCTGTTGATCTGCTCTACTGTACTTCTGGTTTCTGCTTGATTGATTTCAGCTCTAATTTTGGTCAACTGCTTCCTCGTGCGTGGATTAGGCCTGTCCCTCTGTTGCTGTTCTAGCTTCTTGAGATGAGAATATAAACACTGCATTTTAGATTTTTCTATTCTTTTTAGTGAGGCTTGGATGGCTATGTATTTCCCCCTTAGGACTGCCTTTGCAGTATCCCATAGGTTTTGGACTGTTGTATTTTCACTCTCATTGGTCTCTATAAATTGTTTAATTTGATTTTTGATTTCCTGGTTTATCGAGTCATTCCTGAGCAGGATGGTTCTTAGTCTCCAAGTGTTTGAGTTTCTTCCAAATTTTTCCTTGTGGTTGAGTTCCAATTTCAGAGCGTTGTGGTCTGAGAATATGCAGGGGATAATTTCAATCTTTTGGTATCAGTTGAGACCTGTTTTGTGTCCCCGAACATGGTCTATTCTTGAGAATGTTCCATGGGCATTAGAATAGAATGAGTATTCTTTGGTTCTGGGGTGTAGTGTTCTATATATATCTATGGGGTCCAACTCGTCAAGTAATGCATTCAAGGCCTTTGATTCTTTGCTTAGTTTTTGCCAGGGTGTTCTGTCTATTTCTGATAGTGGAGTGTTGAGGTCCCCTACTATTAATGTATTTTTATTTATATGTCTCTTCATTGTGGTTAAGAGTTGGCTTGTGTATCTTGCTGCTCCCCTGTTGGGGGCATATATATTTATAATTGTCATATCCACTTGTTGAATACTTCCTTTAAGAATAATATGGTGCCCTTCTGCATCTCTAACTGTAGTCTGTAGTTTAAAATCCAATTTATCTGATATGAGAATTGCTACCCCAGCTTTCTTTTGAGGTCCATTTGCGTGAAAGATGGTACTCCATCCCCTTACTCTCAGTCTGAATGCATCTTTGGGTTCGAAATGAGTCTCTTGTAGACAGCAAATGGATGGGTCATTTCTTTTTATCCAATCTGCAACCCTGTGGCTTCTTATGGGAGCATTTAAGCCATTAACATTAAGACTGAGTACTGAGAGATATGATTTTAATGATGCCATGTTGCCAGTAAAGTCTTTGTTTGTATTGGCTGTGACTTTCTGTTCTGTATCACTCTTGGGGCCTTTTTACTTTTATAGAACCCCTCGTAATATCTCCTGTAGGGCTGGTTTCGTGGTTCTGAATTGGTTGAGTTACTGCGATTCTGAAATGTCTTTATTTCTCCATCAATTCTGAATGACAGCCTTGCTGGATAAAGGATCCTTGGCTGCATGTTTTTCTCTGAAAAGAGCTTTAAATATGCTCCCCAAGCCCTTTCTCTCATTCCAGGTCTGTATAGACAGGTCTGAGCTAATTCTGATGCCTTTGCTTGGTACGTGAGAGATTTCTTTGCCCTGGCCGCTTTCAATACTGTATCCTTGCATCTAATATTTCTGCGAATGCACTATGACATGACGTGGCGTAGGTTTTTGGTGTTGGATGAGCTTGGGAGGGGTCCTCTCTGCCTCTTGGACACGAATGTTTGTTTCCCTGGCTAGATTAGGGAAGTTTTCAGCTACAACTTGTTCAAATATCTCTTTTAGACCTCCCGTTTTCTCCACCCCTCGGGGATGCCGATGATTCTAACATTGGATGTTTCATTGAGTCAGTATCTCCCGTAACCTACATTCATGGGCTTGGATTTTTAAGAGCAGCTTCTATTTTGGTTTTTCCTCTATTAACCCATCCTCCAATTCACTAACCCTTTCCTCTCGCACCTGCTGACCGCGTCAGAGCCTCTAGTTTTGCCTGCATTTGGCTCATAGAATTTTTAATTACTGTCAGATTCGCTCTCATTTCTGTCCTTAGGGATTCTGTATTCTCAGTAACCTTTTTTTTAATAGTTTTTTCAATTCTACTCATCATTTTGACCATCGTTACTCTGAATTCCATTTCTGATACTTTGGTTACATCCATATCCATTATTTCTGTGGCAGAGGCCCGCAGACTCACCGTCTTTTTTCTTTGCTGGGGGGACTTCTCCTTCTTGTCATTCTGATGAGGAGAGGTTGACGGGTTGTCCAGAGCCCAAATTATTGACTGGGTCCCAGGCGTGCCCTTGTTTTATAGGGATCTTAGGGATTTGGGCTTCTTCTTTAAAGATTTTATTTATTTATTTATGTGGCAGCCAACCAGCGAGAGAGAGAACAGAAGCAGGGGAGTGGGAGAGGAAGAAGCAGGCTCCCAGCCGAGGAGCCCAATGAGGGACTCCTTTCCGGAACGCTGGGATCACGCCCTAAGCCGAAGACAGGCGCTCAATGACTGCGCCACCCAGGCGCCCCGGGTTGTGGGCTTCTTGATTTTTCAGCCTGCCTTCTGGGGGAGGGGCCTGCCGTGCCGATACTCAGGCAACCCTGTTTGGGTAGAGTCTCTGTGTCCCCTGCGAGGGGGGATGGGGATGGGCACTCTCTGAGCCGCTATTTCCAGGCTTTTTTTCTCTGGCGGCTTTCCCTGGCGGTTTGTTGTGCCTCTTCTGAGAGTCAGAGCAGCAGCGGCCGAATTTCAGCCTCTGTCACAGAACAGAGGGATTGCGGCCCGTTCTCTACTAATGTTCTGGCCACTTTAACTCTCTTACTGTTGGTGCTGCTCAACCCTGCAGCGTCCCGGGATGTGCGCCCCACACCCGGAGTCCCGGCCCTCACTTCCAGGGCCGGCGCGTCCCTGTCCTTTGTGTTTCTAACGCTGCCAGCCGCCAGCCACCCCACGCGCGCTCTGGAAGCTCCCGGTCTCAGTCTGGATCCAGTGAGCGCACCGGGATTCCGGTGTTCCGCGAGATGCCTGGTGGCGTGCGCACCCGGCTCACGGTCTCGGTCTGCTGTTTTGCAGGTGCCGTCCGTGAGCCCCGCCCGCTCTCCCGTGCAGGTGGCTACTGCTTCCCAGCGCCCGAACGCGGCGGCTCCCTCCCCCTTCCGTTTATCTTCGATATCTGTGCGGTTTCATGGCTCCCGCTTGGTACCTCAATACTCAGCGTGGAGATGTTCATTTGTAGAG
Organism: Ursus maritimus; assembly: GCF_017311325.1. Classification (NCBI taxonomy): domain Eukaryota; kingdom Metazoa; phylum Chordata; class Mammalia; order Carnivora; family Ursidae; genus Ursus; species Ursus maritimus. The sequence goes on from NW_024423319.1 coordinate 65,313,177, forward strand.
ATCCAGATGCATCTTCCTGCGTCTCAGGCTGGTTCCGTGGTTGTTTAGGCTGGTCTGGTACCTATCCAGCTCGACTCGGGGGACCGGCTGAAAAAGGTGTCTCCTACTCCTCCGCCATCTTAACCAGAACTCTCCTGATGGCTAGTGATTTTGAACATTTTCTCATGTGTCTGTTAGCCATTTGTATGTCTTCATTGGAAAAGTGTCTGTTCATATCTTCTGCCCATTTAATGATTTGTTTATTTGTTTCTTGTGTATTGAGTTTGCGAAGTTCTTTGTAGATCTTGGATACCAGTCTTTTATCTGTAGTATCATTTGCAAATATCTTCTCCCATTCCGTGGGCTGCCTCTTAGTTTTTTTTTTACTATTTCCTTGGCTGTGCAGAAGCTTTTTATCTTGATGAAGTCCTACAAATTCATTTTATCTTTTGTTTCTCTTGCCTTTGGAGATGTACTATTGAGAGTTTTTATCACGAATGGATGTGGTCCTTTATCAAATACTTTCTGTCTCTATTGAAATGATCATATGGTTTTTATCCTTTCTCTTGTTAATGTGATGTATCTTGTTGATTTGTGAATATTGAACTACCCTTGCATCCCTGGAATAAATCCCACATGATCATGGTGAATGATTTTTTTAATGTATTGTTGGATTTGCTTTGCTGATATTTTGTAAAGGATTTTTACATCATTCATCAGGGATATTTGGCTTGTAGTTTTCTTGTTTGTGTTAGTCTTTATCTGGTTTTTGGTATCAGCTATGTCGCCCCCCCATGGAATGAATTTGGAAGCTTTCCTTTCTCTTGTTTTTATGAATAGTTTGAGAAGAATAGGTATTAATTCTGTTTTAAATGTTTGGTAGAATTTACCATCTGGTCCTGAGCTTTTTCGTTGGGAGTTTTTTGATTACTGATACAGTTTCCTTGCTCATAATCAGTCTGTTCAAATTTTCTCTTTCTTTCTGATTCAGTGTTGGAAGGTTATATCTTTCTAGGAATTTATCCATTTCTCTAGTTTGCCAAATTATTGGCATATAAGTTTTCATACTCTTCTCTTGTAGTCCTATATTTCTGTGGTGTCAGTTGTTATTTCTCCTTCAGTTCTAATTTTATTTGTTTGAGTCATCTCTCTTTTTTCTTGAGGAGTCTGTGCTAGGATTTATCAATTTTGTTTATCTTCTCACAGAACCAGTTCCTGGTTTCATTGATCTGTTCTATTGTTTTTTAGTCTCTATTTACTTTATTTCTGGTGTAATTTTTTATTTATTTCCTTCTACTTGCTTTGGGCTTTGTGTGTTCTTTTTGAAGTTCCTTTAGGTGTAGGGTTAGGTTGCTTAGATTTTTCTTGTATCTTGAAGTAGGCATCTGTTGCTATAAACTTTCCTGTTAGTACAGCTTTTCTGCATCTCAAAGATTTTATACTCTTGTGTTTTCATTTTCCTTTATCTTCATGTATTTTCTCTGATTTTCTCTTTGATTTCTTGGTTGACCCATTGTTTAGTAGCATGTTATTTAGCTTCCATGTATTTGTGTTCTTTTCAAATTGTTCTTGCTACTGATTCCTCGTTTCATACCATTGTGGTCAGAAGACATGCATAACAACTTCAGTCTTTTAGAATTTGTTGAGACTTGTTTTGTGGCCTAGCATGTGATTGTCCTGGAAAATATTCCATGTACACTTGAAAAGAATGTGTATTGTGCTATTTGTGGATGGAATTCTCTATATATATTATGTATATTATGTGGGAAGCCCCATAAAGCTGTCAAATGATTTCTCATCAGGCACATTGCAATTAATAAGAAAGTGGCATGATGTATTTAAAGTGCTGAAAGGAAAAAAATCTGCAACCAAGAATACTTTACCCAGCAAGGTTATCATTCAGAATAGTAGGAGAGATAAAGTGTTTCCCAGATAAACAAAAATTAAAGGAGTTCATAACCCTTAAATTGGCCATCAAGAAAAATTAAAGGGAACTCTTTCAGTGGAAAGAAAAGGCCATAATCAGGAGTAAGAAAATTATGAAAGGAAAAAATTTCACAGGTAAATGCAAACATAAAAGTAATAGATTAATAACTTATAAAACCAGTATAGAGGTTAAATACAAAAACATTCAGGTCAGTTATATATTCAAAAATCAGTCAAAGGATTCACAAAATAAAAGGATGTGTAGTATGACATCATATACATAAAACGTGGAGGTGCTAAAAAATTGAGTACTTTTAGAATGGGTTTGATCTTAAGCGACCACTAACTGAATATTGACTGCTACACAGTTTAGATATTATATATGAACCTAATGGTAACCACAATTCCCAAACGTGTAGTAGATACACAAAAAATAAAAAGAAAAGAATCCAAGCGTAACACTAGAGAAAGCAATCAAACCACACGGGAAGAGAGCAAAAAAAGAAAGGAAGAGAGAATAAGAGAATAACTACAAAAACTGTAAAACAAGTAACAAAATGGCAATTAAGTACATACCTGTCAATTTATTTAAATATAAATGAACTGAATGCTCCAATTAAAATACATAGGGTGAGTGAATTGACAAAATTGCAAGACCCATCTGTATGCTTCCTATAAGAGACTCCCTTCAGACCTAAAGACATATATGGATTAATGGTGAAGGTATGGAAAAACATTTATCATGCAAATGAAGTGAAAGGAAAGCTGGGGTAGGCGTACTTAGACAAAATACACTTTAAAACAAAGACTGTAATAAGATACAAAGTAGAACACTACATAATGATAAAGGGAACAATCCAGGTTGAGAATATAACAATTATAAATATCTATGCACCCAACATGGAAGCACCTAAATATATAAAGCAACTATTAAAAGACATAAAGGAAGAAATTGGTAGTTATACAGTAATAGTAGAGAACATCAGTACCCCGCTTACATCAGTGAATAATAGATCAACCAGTCAGAAGGTCAAGAAGGAAATAGTAGCTTTCAAGGACTTTTTTGGCCAGATGGACGTAACAAATGTATACAGGAGAATAGGGGAAATCTTTTAATATTAATTGTTTACTCTGAAAATTTTTTTCCTTTTTTCTCTTCTGCAGGTCCCAGAGTCATTAAGACATACTACGTGGCAGAGACTGGGAAAAGGCAACTCAAGACAGATATTAGATGTTACCAGGGTAAGATTAAGTGGATACTTCTACATATAACTCAAAAGATTTGCAAGCCCTTTGAGCGGTTTCAAATTTATACTACATATTTGTGTTTCTCATTTCTTTCTAAATACTTTTCATTTTTTTTTTTACTAAATACTGAAAGATGAATAAGAAATCATGTTCCTGCTAGTAGAAGTAGGGGTAGATATCTTGATTATTTTTCTGCTTCTGGAGAACTCTGTCAGAATCTCTTGAGATCAGTGCCAGATACAGTAACATTTTTAGAATGCTTTTATAAATGTAATGGCAGCTTGTTGACACTTAAATTTTTCCCAGTAATTTGTATGTGATATATGGAATGCTGTAAGCTTTTCAAGTGAGTAAAGTTCCTTTACCTTAGAAGATGTTCAGATGGCAGAGTGTCAAGGGACTCTAAGCTTATTAGAGCCTGATACTTAGTTTTTTAGTTGATAAGGGTTATTTTTCATTGCTAATGTAAGTGAAAGACAACTTTAAAATTTCTCAGTGCTCTAAAATTACACAGCAATTCTCCAAGTTAGAAAAAGGCTAGAAAATTAGAAGACAGCCTAAACCCTGAGTACTTCCTTTATTTTTTCATTTTGATTAACAATTATTTGCCATTACAAGGTACAAGGCATTGTTCTAATTTACGCAGAGGCTGTAAACGTGAATTACATTTCAATCTTTTGCTTTGTCGAAGACCTCATTATCTTGTGTGGTATTCATCAGACCCCTTGGTATAATTTGTTACTTTTAGTCTTTTAGACGGAAAAAATGCCACAAAAAGATATTGTCAGACTAAAATTTGTATTTTGATGTTTTCCCTTTAAAAATGCTTTGAGATTGTTGATCCAAGAATCAATAACCCATTTATGGCAATTATTTTTTTGTTCTGAACTGGTGTGAATAAGAAGGCACTTTTGCTTTTTGTTTTTTGTTTTTTTTTTTAAGATTTTATTTATTTATTTGACAGAGAGAGACAGCCAGAGAGAGAGAGAACACAAGCAGGGGGAGTGGGAGAGGAAGAAGCAGGCTCCTAGCAGAGAAGCCTGATGTGGGGCTCGATCCCAGAACGCTGGGATCACGCCCGGAGCCAAAGGCAGACGCTTAACGACTGAGCCACCCAGGCGCCCCAGGAAGAAGCAGGCTTATAGCGGAAGAGCCTGATGTGGGGCTCAATCCCAGATCGCCGGGATCACGCCCTGAGCCGAAGGCGGAAGCTTAACCGCTGTGCCACCCAGGCGCCCCTTACTTTTGCTTTTTGTGATTACATTTTCATAGCTTGGCCCAAAGCTCATACTGTTATGATTCGGCATTGATAGACATTTGTGTTTGTAAAGAACTTGCCCTTCATTAATTCATTAATATGGCTGCTGAAGAAGCATATTATTATGTGCATTTATTTCATTAAGTATCTTTTTTTTAATTTTAATGTTATATTATGTTAGTCACCATACAGTACATCCCCGGTTTCCAATGTAAAGTTCGATGATTCATTAGTTGCCTGTAACACCCAGTGCACCATGCAATACATCCCCTCCTTACTACCCATCACCAGTCTATCCCATTACCCCAACGCCCTCCCCTCTGAGGCCCTCAGTTTGTTTCTCATAGTCCATAGTCTCTCATGCTTCATTCCCCCCTTCTGATTACCCCCACTTTCTTTATCCCTTTCTTCCCCTGTCGATCTTCCTAGTTCTTATGTTCCAAAGGTGAGAGAAATCATATGATAATTGTCTTTCTCTGCTTGACTTATTTCACTTAGCATTATCTCCTCCAGTGCTGTCCATGTTGCAGCAAATGTTGAGAATTCGTTCTTTCCGATAGCTAAATAATATTCCATTGTATATATGGACCACAACTTCTTAATCCAGTCATCTGTTGAAGGGCATCTCAGCTCCTTCCATGATTTGGCTATTGTGGACAATGCTGCTATGAACATTGGGGTGCATATGGCCCTTCTCTTTACTACGTCTGTATCTTTGGGGTAAATACCCAGTAGTGCAATGGCTGGATCACAGGGTAGCTCAATTTGTAACTTTTTAAGGGACCTCCACACTGTTTTCCAGAGTGGCTGTACCAACTTGCATTCCCACCAACAATGTAGGAGGGATCCCCTTTCTCCACATCCTCTCCAACAATTGTTATTTCTTGCCTTGTCTATATTTGCCATTCTAACTGGCATAAGGTGGTATCTTAGTGTGGTTTTGATTTGGATTTCCCTGATGCCTAATGATTTTGAACATTTTCTCATGTGTCTGTTAGCCATTTGTATGTCTTCATTGGGAAAGTGTCTGTTCATATTTTCTGCCCATTTTATGATTTGTTTATTTGTTTCTCGTGTATTGAGTTTGAGAAGTTCTTTGTAGATCTTGGATACCAGTCCTTTATCTGTAGTGTCATTTGCAAATATATTCTCCCATTCCGTGGGCTGCCTCTTAGTTTTTTTGAGTGTTTCCTTGGCTGTGCAGAAGACTTTTATCTTGATGAAGTCCCACAAGTTCATTTTATCTTTTGTTTCTCTTGCCTTTGGAGATATTCGCATGTTTTTCTCTGAAAGAGCT
>NW_024423319.1:65318894-65327708 GCF_017311325.1 Ursus maritimus
CAGGGCCGGGCAGGTAAAAAAGAAATAAGTGAAAGGAGTATTCTATTTATATACAGGGAGCTGAAACAGCAAAAATCATAGTACGGTGGGCCAAAAACAAATGCATAAATAAAAACTGGAAGCATCTGACCAAATAGGGTATAAGTGAAAGCCACAAACGTAGCCGCGATATGCAGCAGAACTGAATTAACAGTATGACCTGACGGGAGATGTAGTCTAACAGCCATAAGTGCTATTAGTGAATACCATACTTAATAACTATGTGGATAGGGCACAAACAAGAATAAAAAATCCAAAACACATCTGAGCAACTCACTTGGTAGAATTTTAAGATATTGAAGAAAATTGCGTACTAATAAGCTAAGCAACTATGTGTTTTGCTTTCAGGTCAGTAACTTCGATCTTACAACAGAAAAGGTGTTGTCAAGCACTGAAGCAAGAACAATTTTTTCTACCAAGAGTCCACTGCTTTCAAGGGTGTGCAGCTCACTGGGCTTTGATATGAAAAATAAAAGAGTAAGAAAAAGAGAAAATGATCATTTGATAAAGGTAACAAAAAATAACCCTTTTCTCTTTAACTGATATGTGACGTATTAAGAACTCCTGGTTTTAAAGACATTCCTGGAATTGAGGGGCACCCAGGCTGCCCTCATGTCAGTAGAGCATGTGACTTGATCTCTGGCCCACGAGTTTGAGCCCCATATTGGGTGTAGAGATTACTAAAAAAAAAAAAAAAAAAAAAAAAAAAAAAAAGACATTCCTGAATTCTAGAGAGCAAGAAATGTTCTAATTCTAGATCAAGGACTAGTTAATAAAGAAAGTACTTGGGGGCAAAATCTGTGGTGGTAGAGAGAGAATAAAATATATACTAAAAACTTTGGATGCAATTTATTTTGTATAAATGTACACTATAGACTGAATGTTTTCTCCCTAAAGAACCAATTTAGCAGCAGATAATTTGAGTGCCCAAACTGACAGTGGAAACTGTCCAGAGAAGAGAACTCCTTGTTTCAATCCATGCTAAAGGTAACTACCTGCAATTAAAGGAATAAATTCAGGCCACTATTCTCAATATTGTTGTACAGTGGTTTGATGCAAGCTAGGTCAAAAAAGACAAGCATGTTGAAAGATGTGTCTAATGGAAAAAATCAAGGATAACTGAAAAACTTTTCCAATATTATTGAGATATAAGTATATAGTAGTTTATGGATGGGAGATGAAAGATACATTGTCAGAAAAAAGCTTGTTACTATTATTGTTACTTATACCATAAGGTTTGTTTTCTATACTTTGTTGGTCTGATACCACAAATAAGAGTCTTATCTAGCATCGAAAAGCGGCTCTAAACAGTTTATGGTACATAAGGAGATGCATCTGTACCATAAATCAATTTAATAATATAGAATAAAAAAAAATACAAGCTGACTGATATTCACATTGACAAGTTAATCCCCTATCCCAAAAGTGGAAGTCAACTGGAAAAATTAAAGATCATAAGGTTACTTTGATGATGAATAAAATCAGAAGCTAGAAACAGCCTTCCACGTCATCCAGGTATTCTTGTCCATTGATCTAAGTGTCCACTCATCTTAACGAGCCTGAGATTCATTATTCCATTTTCTTCCCAGACTTCAATTTTTTATTACTCCCAAATTGCTGTTCCACTCTTGATTATATCAAGATTTGTACCAAAGCCTCCCATTGCTCTATTAAGTGCTAACTCTCTTTAATACTACTAGCTTACTATATCCACGAGGATCTGTTGCTAACATAAATAAGTATGTCATAGAAAGTCCAGAAAGTCGTCCTTATTTTAAGTTCATTACTCATGTTATAATGAGCACAGATTGAACTAAATTTACTTATAGATGATTCTTCAAAAGCAGCACAGTAAAAAGTTTAACTGCAGGAATATAGCACTAAAATTCTTCAGGAAATCTGAAGACTGTATTATAAAACAAATAATTTCTTATGTATCTATTTTAAAAAAAGAGCTTCCAAATACTGAAACTTACTTTTTTCACAATCCTTTTACTACAGGATTGGGTAAACAGATGATTTAAATACCTTCTGAGCAGCATTATTAATTTTATTAGTAGTGTTAAGACAGACAAGTGGTAGCCCACTGTGGAAAACAGTACGAGGTTCCTCAAAAGTTAAAAATAGAACTATTTACTTCATCTGGCAGTCTCACAACTGGCTACTTATATACAAGGACAAGAACACTAATTCAAAGGGATATAGTGCACCCCTATGCTTCTAACAGCATTACTTACAATAGCCAAGATATGGAAGCAGCCCAAGTGTTCACCAACTGATGAATAGATAAAAGAAAATGGATATATATATATATATGTATACAGATATATATATACATATATACATATATATATGTATATGTATACATATATATATATATGATAATATACACACACATACACACACACACACACACACACAATGGAATATTATTCAGCCATGGCAATGAAACCTTGCCATTTGCAAAGACATCCATATAGCTAGAGAGTATAATCCTAAGTGAAATAAGTCAGTCAGAAAAGACAAATACCCATATGAGTCCACTTATATGGAATTTTAGAAACAAAACAAACACGCAAAGGGGAAAAAAATAAAGAGAGAGAGAAAGACAAAGCAAGAAACAGACTTGTAATTATAGAGAAGAGACTGATGGTTACCATAGGGGAGGGTGGGGGAATAGGTTAAATAGGTGATGGAGATTAAGGAAGGCACTTGTTGTGATGAGCACAGGTAATGTGTGGAAGCATTGAATCACTATACTGTACACCTGAAACCAATATAACACTATGTTAACTAACTGGAATTATAAAAATATTTTAAAAAGAATAAGGATATAAATAAATGGATTAGGTAAACGGAGGATTTATCAGGAAGCAATGGGACATTCTAGGATCTTTCTAAAACTAAGTGCATACAAGGGAAAAACCCCAAACACACACACACACACACACACACACACACACATTGCTTAAGTGTTAAATCTAATTTACCTATTTATTAATAAGGCTGGATTATATTCAAATAACCTCAACCAATGCATTTTATTTATTTATTTATTTAATGATTTTATTTTATTTATTTGACAGAGAGAGAGAGACAGCCAGTGAGAGGGAACACAAGTCAGGGAGTGGGAGAGGAAGAAGCAGGCTCCCAGCAGAGGAGGAGGCCTAATGCGGGCTCAACCCAGCACCCTGATCACGCCCCTGAGCCGAAGGCAGACGCTAAAGACTGAGCCACCCAGGCGCCTCATCCAATGCTATTTTAAATAAAGAACTAAAATGTTTAGGTTGATAACTTTTTTCTTTTTAGAAAATCATGGAATTTTTGTTTGTTTTAAGCCAAGAGAATCTCATCCATATATAACCACGGTCAATTCATAAGGTTTTGCATTTAAAAACCTGCCGCTATGAGTCAAGCAAAATATTCTGGAAGATAATACTTGAACACACGCGTGCGCGTGTGTGTTGCATGCGTATGTTCCATGCAAGTACAATCATGTATTAAGAATTTCCAGTTACTTGTTATTCGCTCTTACCCCTTCTTTTGGGTCTGTGAGTCCTCCTGCATGACCATGCCAACATGTCCTCTTTTCTATCAGTGGCCAGGCCTGGAGAACCTAGTTGAAGATGACACCAAGTTATCCATTAGCTATTATAGAATTTCAGATCTTTAAAACTCTGACTTAGACAGCTTAATCTATGTCCCATACAAATTATAGGCATAGTCTTTAGCTTAGAGAACAAAGAAAAACACCTTCAAAATTAGCTTACAGATACACTTACACAAAGAATATTGAACTATAATACTCATACAGAAGTTACTTGTTCTAAAACAGCTTTCGAAATGTTTGAAAACTTACATTACACTTCTACAAGATTTATACCAGCTTTCTTACTGTCATTTGCTCTTACGGTACTCTGTAATCTATTACTTATCACTGGCAAGCAAAGTATATCATACGGTTAACCTATTATACCCCACTTGCTTCCCACATGTATACATTTTTTTGCTTTATAATTTAATATAGTTCATTTTACATGCTAATTCTTTTCCTTATTCTTGCTCATATGTGTGTGTGTCTTTTTAATATTTCCTGTCTATCATATGCTATAGTAATATGCATGCATATTTTGTCTTTCTTATTACATGGCAAATTTCTTGAAATTAAAGATAGTCTCTTTTATCCCTGTATGTCCATGGCCTATACCAAAGCCCAGAAGTGGCAGAGTAGATTTCAATGCCTAATGCATTAGCTTATAAAACTGAACTATCCATAAATCTCCAACAAGCCTTGAAATATGCACACATCTTGTCTACTTTTAAAAAGAGGCTTAAGATTAATTCTTAGGTTAGATAAATATAAAACTTTTACTGGAGAAAATATAATAGTCATTTGAGAAAATAAAACAGTTAATAAAGACAGTAAAGATGAGGCTCAAAATTTAAGCTTGCTAATACTTAAAAGTTTTCCTCAATTAAAAGATACTTAATGAAGAGGAGTTAAGATGGCGGAGGAGTAGGGGACCCCTTTTCCAGCCAGTCCCCTGAGTCGAGCTGGATAGGTACCAGACCAGCCTGAACATCCACGGAATCAGCCTGAGACGCAGGAAGATACATCCGGATCTCTACAAATGAACATCTCCAGCGATGAGTATTGAGGTACGAATCGGGGAGCCGTGAAACCGTGCACAGATACCGGAGATAAACGGAAGGGGGAGGGAGCCGCCGTGTTCAGACGCCAGGAAGCGGTAGCCAGCTGCACAGGGGAGCGGGCGGACTCCCGGACCGGCACCCGCAAGAGAGCAGACAGAGACGACTGTGAGCCGGGAACACGCGCCACCAGACTGAGGGCCGGAGCTTCGGAGCACGTGGGGGAGTATGGCGGCTGGTGGTATTAGAAACACAAAGGACAGAGACCCGCCGGCCCTGGAAGTGAGGGCTGGGATGTCGGGTGTGGGGCGCACATCCCGCGATGCTGCAGGGTTGAGCAGCACCAACAGAAAAAGAGTTAAAGTGGCCAGAACATCAGTGGAGAACGGTCTGCGATCCTTCTGCTCTGAGACAGAGGATGAGATTCGGCCACTGCTGCTGTGTCTCTCAGAAGAGGCACAGCAAACCTCCAGAGAAAGCCGCGCCAGAGAACAAAAGCCTGGAAATACCGGCTCACAGTGTGCCCATCCCCATCCCCCTCGCAGGGGACACAGAGACTCTACCCAAACAGGGCTGCCTGAGTACCGGCGCGGCAGGCCCCTCCCACAGAAGGCAGGCTGAAAAATCAAGAAGCCCACACCCCTAAGGTCCCTATAAAACAAGGGCGCACGGCCTGGGTCCCGGTCAATAATTTAGGCTCTGGAAAACCCCGCAACCTCTCCTCATCAGAATGACGAGGAGGAGAAGTCCCCCCCACCAGCAAAGAAAAGACAATGAGTCTGTGGCCTCTGCCAAAGAACTCATGGATATGGATATAACCAAATTACCAGAAATGGAATTCAGAGTAACAATGGTCAAGAGGATGTGTAGACTAGAAAAAAGTATTAACGAAAATGTTAATGAGAATATAGAATCTCTAAGGGCGGAAATGAGAGCCAATTTGGCAGAAATTAAAAATTCTATGAGCCAAATGCAGTCAAAACTAGAGGCTCTGACGGCCAGGGTGAATGAGGCAGAAGAACATATCAGCGAACTGGAGGATGGATTAGTAGAAGAAAAGCTAAAATAGAATCTGGACTCAAAAAAATCCACGCACAGGAATGTAGGTTACAGGAGATTACTGACTCAATGAAACGTTCCAATGTCAGAATCATTGGCATTCCCAAGGGAGTGGAGAGAAACAGAGGTCTAGAAGAAATATTTGAACAAATTGTAGCTGAAAACTTCCCTAATCTAGCAAGGGAAACAAACATTCGTGTCCAAGAGGCAGAGAGGACCCCTCCCAAGCTCAACCACGACAAACTTACACTACGTCACATCATAGTGCATTTCGCAAATATTAGATCCAAGGATACAGTATTGAAAGCGGCCAGGGCAAAGAAATTTCTCACGTACTAAGGCAAAGGTATCAGAATTACGTCAGACCTGCCTACACAGACCTGGAATGAGAGAAAGGGTTGAGGGGGCATTTGTAAAGCTCTTTCAGAGAAAAACATGCGAATATCTCCAAAGGCAAGAGAAACAAAAGATAAAATGAACTTGTGGGACTTCATCAAGATAAAAGTCTTCTGCACAGCCAAGGAAACACTCAAAAAAACTAAGAGGCAGCCCACGGAATGGGAGAATATATTTGCAAATGACACTACAGATAAAGGACTGGTATCCAAGATCTACAAAGAACTTCTCAAACTCACACGCAGGAAACAAATAAACAAATCATAAAATGGGCAGAAAATATGAACAGACACTTTCCCAATGAAGACATACAAATGGCTAACAGACACATGAGAAAATGTTCAAAATCATTAGGCATCAGGGAAATCCAAATCAAAACCACACTAAGATACCACCTTATGCCAGTTAGAATGGCAAATATAGACAAGGCAAGAAATAACAATTGTTGGAGAGGATGTGGAGAAAGGGGATCCCTCCTACATTGTTGGTGGGAATGCAAGTTGGTACAGCCACTCTGGAAAACAGTGTGGAGGTCCCTTAAAAAGTTACAAATTGAGCTACCCTGTGATCCAGCCATTGCACTACTGGGTATTTACCTGGGGGATGGGGATGGGCACACTGTGAGCCGGTATTTCCAGGCTTTTGTTCTCTGGCGGCTTTCTCTGGAGGTTTGCTGTGCCTCTTCTGAGAGACACAGCAGCAGTGGCCGAATCTCATCCTCTGTCTCAGAGCAGAAGGATCGCAGACCGTTCTCCACTGATGTTCTGGCCACTTTAACTCTTTTTCTGTTGGTGCTGCTCAACCCTGCAGCATCGCGGGATGTGCGCCCCACACCCGACATCCCAGCCCTCACTTCCAGGGCCGGCGGGTCTCTGTCCTATCTCCGGTATCTGTGCACGGTTTCACGGCTCCCCGATTCGTACCTCAATACTCATCGCTGGAGATGTTCATTTGTAGAGATCCGGATGTATCTTCCTGCGTCTCAGGCTGATTCCGTGGATGTTCAGGCTGGTCTGGTACCTATCCAGCTCGACTCAGGGGACTGGCTGGAAAAGGGGTCCCCTACTCCTCCGCCATCTTAACCTGTATCGATAACTGCATTTTAAATATGAAAAGCAAGCTTAAATTTTGAGCCTCATCTTTACTGTCTTTATTAACTGTTTTATTTTCTCAAATGACTATTATATTTTCTCCAGTAAAAGTTTTATATTTATCTAACCTAAGAATTAATCTTAAGCCTCTTTTTAAAAGTAGACAAGATGTGTGCATATTTTCAAGGCTTGTTGGGAGATTTATGGATAGTTCAGTTTTATAAGCTAATGCATTAGGCATTGAAATCTACTCTGCCCACGTGCAAGATACTGGTATAGGCCATGGGACATACAGGGATAAAAGAGACTATCTTTAATTTCAAGAAATTTGCCATGTAATAAGAAAGACAAAATATGCATGCATATTACTATAGCATATGATAGACAGGAAATATTAAAAAGACACACACACATATGAGCAAGAATAAGGAAAAGAATTAGCATGTAAAATGAACTATATTAAATTATAAAGCAAAAAAAATGTATACATGTGGGAAGCAAGTGGGGTATAATAGGTTAACCGTATGATATACTTTGCTTGCCAGTGATAGAGTAATAGATTACAGAGTACCGTAAGAGCAAATGACAGTAAGAAAGCTGGTATAAATCTTGTAGAAGTGTAATGTAAGTTTTCAAACATTTCGAAAGCTGTTTAGAACAAGTAACTTCTGTATGAGTATTATAGTTCAATATTCTTTGTGTAAGTGTATCTGTAAGCTAATTTTGAAGGTGTTTTGCTTTGTTCTGCTAAGCTAAGAGCTATGCCTATGAATTTGTATGGGACATTAGATTAAGCTGTCTAAGTCAGAGTTTTAAAGATCTGAAATTCTATAATAGCTAATGGATAACTTGGTGTCATCTTCAACTAGGTTCTCCAGGCCTGGCCACTGATAGAAAAGAGGACATGTTGGCATGGTCATGCAGGAGGAGGACTCCACACAGACCCAAAAGAAGGGGTAAGAGCGAATAACAAGTAACTGGAAATTCTTAATACATGATTGTACTTGCATAGAACATACGCATGCACACACACACGCGCGCACGCGTGTGTTCAAGAGTATTATCTTCCAGAATATTTTGCTTGACTCATAGCAGCAGGTTTTTAAATGCAAAACCTTATGAATTGACCGTGGTTATATATGGATGAGATTCTCTTGGGCTTAAAACAAACAAAAAATTCCATGATTTTCTAAAAAAGAAAAAAAGTTATCAACCTAAACATTTTAGTTCTTTATTTAAAATAGCATTGGATGAGGGGCGCCTGGGTGGCTCAGTCTTTAAGCGTCTGCCTTCGGCTCAGGGCGTGATCCCAGGGTGCTGGGATTGAGCCCCGCATTGGGCTCCCTCCTCTGCTGGGAGCCTGCTTCTTCCTCTCCCACTCCCCTGACTTGTGTTCCCTCTCACTGGCTGTCTCTCTCTCTCTCTGTCAAATAAATAAATAAAATCATTAAATAAATAAATAAATAAAATGCATTGGTTGAGGTTATTTGTTATATAATCCAGCCTTATTAATAAATAGGTAAATTAGATTTAACACTTAAGCAATGTGTGTGTGTGTGTGTGTGTGTGTGTGTGTGTG
>NW_024423319.1:65327715-65379233 GCF_017311325.1 Ursus maritimus
TGTGTGTGTGTGTGTGTGTGTGTGTTGAGGTTAACATTTCCCCTTGTATGCACTTAGTTTAGAAAGATCCTAGAATGTCCCATTGCTTCCTGATAAATCCTCCGTTTACCTAATCCATTTATTTAATTATCCTTATTCTTTTTAAAATATTTTTATAATTCCAGTTAGTTAACATAGTGTTATATTAGTTTCAGGTGTACAGTATAGTGATTCAATGCTTCCACACATTACCCTGTGCTCATCACAACAAGTGCCTTCCTTAATCTCCATCACCTATTTAACCTATTCCCCCACCCCCTCCCCTATGGTAACCATCAGTCTCTTCTCTATAATTACAAGTCTGTTTCTTGCTTTGTCTTTCTCTCTCTCTTATTTTTTTCCCCTTTGCGTGTTTGTTTTGTTTCTAAAATTCCATATAAGTGGACTCATATGGGTATTTGTCTTTTTCTGACTGACTTATTTCACTTAGGATTATACTCTCTAGCTATATGGATGTCTTTGCAAATGGCAAGGTTTCATTGCCATGGCTGAATAATATTCCATTGTGTGTGTGTGTGTGTGTGTATGTGTGTGTATATATATACATATATATATATATGTATACATATACATATATATATGTATATATGTATATATATATCTGTATACATATATATATATATATCTCACATTTTCTTTTATCTATTCATCAGTTGGTGAACACTTGGGCTGCTTCCATATCTTGGCTATTGTAAGTAATACTGTTAGAAGCATAGGGGTGCATATATCCCTTTGAATTAGTGTTCTTGTCCTTGTATAAGTAGCCAGTTGTGAGACTGCCAGATGGTAAAGTAGTTCTATTTTTAACTTTTTGAGGAACCTCCGTACTGTTTTCCACAGTGGGCTGCACCACTTGTCTGTTCTTAACACTACTAATAAAAATTAATAATGCTGCTCAGAAGGTATTTAAATCATCTGTTTACCCAATCCCTGTAGTAAAAGGGATTGTGAAAAAAGAGTGACAGTTTCAGTATTTGGAAGCTCTTTTTTTAAAATAGATACATTAAGAAATTATTTGTTTTATAATACAGTCTTCAGATTTCTGAAGAATTTTGGTGCTATATTCCTGCAGTTAAACTTTTTTACTGTGCTGCTTTTGAAGAATCATCTATAAGTAAATTTAGTTCAATCTGTGCTCATTATAACATGAGTAATGAACTTAAAATAAGGACGACTTTCTGGACTTTGCTTGACATACTTTTTTTATGTTAGCAACAGATCCTCATTGGATATAGTAAGAAGCTAGTAGTATTAAAAGAGAGATTAGCACTTAATAGAGCAATCGGAGAGCTTTGGTACAAATCTTGATATAATCAAAAGGAGTGGAACAGCAATTTGGAGTAATAAAAAATTGGAAGTCTGGGGAGAAAATGGAATAATGAATCTCCAGGCTCGTTAAGATGAGTGGACACTTAGATCAATGGACAAGAATACCTGGATGACGTGGAGAGGCTGTTTTCTAGCTCTGATTTTATTCATCATCAAGTAACCTTATGATCTTTAATTTTTCCAGTTGACTTCCCTTTGGGATAGGGGATTAACTGTCCAATGTGAATATCAGTCAGCTTGTTATTTTTTTATTCTATATTATTAAATTGATTTATGGTACAGATGCATCTCATATGTACCATAAACTAGTTTTAGGCCCTTTTCGATGCTAGATAAACTCTTCATTTGTGGTATCAGACCAACAAAGTATAGAAAACAAACCTTATGGTATAGAGAAAGTAACAATAATAGTAAAGCTTTTTCTGACAATGTATCTTTCATCTCCCATCCATAAACTTACTATATACTTATATCTCCAATAATATTGGAAAAGTTTTCAGTTATCCTTGATTTTTCCATTAGACATCTGTTCAACATGCTTGTCTTTTGACCTAGCTTTTGTCAAACCACTGTTATTTCTAACAATATTGAAGTAGTGGCTGAATTTATTCCTTTAATTGCAGGTAGTTACCTTTAGCATGGATTGAAACAAGAGTTCTCTTCTCTGGACAGTTTCCACTGTCCAGTTTGGGCACTTCCAAATTATCTGCTGCTAAATTGGTTCTTTAGGGAGAAAACATTCAGTCTATAGTGTACATTTATACAAAATAAATTGCATCCAAAGTTTTTAGTATATATTTTATTCTCTCTCACCACAGATTTTGCCCCCAAGTACTTTCTTTATTAACTAGTCCCTTGATCTAGAATTAGAACATTTCTTGCTCTTAGAATTCAGGAATGTCTTTTTTTTTTTTTTTTTTTTTTTTTTAGTAATCTCTACACCCAATATGGGGCTCAAACTCGTGAGCCCAAGATCAAGAGTCACATGCTCTACTGACTGAGGCAGCCTGGTGCCCCTCAATTCAGGAATGTCTTTAAAACCAGAGTTCTTAGATACGTCACATATCAGTTAAAGAAAAGGTTATTTTGTTACCTTTATCAAATGATCATTTTCTTTTTTCTTACTCTTTTATTTTCATATCAAAGCCCAGTGAGCTGCACACCCTTGAAAGCAGTGGACTCTTGGTAGAAAAAATTGTTCTTGCTTCAGTGCTTGACAACCTTTTCTGTTGTAAGATACGAAGTTACTGACCTGAGAAGCAAAACACATAGTTAGCTTATTAGTACGCAATTTTCTTCAATATCTTAAAATTCTACCAAGTGAGTTGCTCCAGATGTGTTTTGATTTTTTTTATTCTTGTTTTTGTGCCCTATCCACATAGTTATTAGCTATAGGTATTCACTTAATAGCACTTATGGCTGTTAGCGACTACATCTCTCCGTCAGGTCATACTGTTGAATTCATTACTGCTGCATATACGCAGTGCAGTTTGTGGCTTTCCACTTATACCCTATTTGGTCAGATGCTTCCAGTTTTATTTATGCATTTGTTTTTGGCCCACCGTACTATGATTTTGCTGTTTCAGCTCCCTGTATATAAATAGATACTCCTTTCCTTATTTCTTTTTACCTGCCCAGCCTCATAAGTCTTATGAAACTATATATTAATACCAAATAAGTAAATTTAAAAACCTGTGAGAAGTTATGATGACTTAATAAATCAAGTAATTGGTATACCTCCTGAATATAATATAAATAACAATTGTCCTCATGTGTTTAAGAATACATATGTTAATTTATTAATTGAATAAATATTTATTGAGCATTATTTCTGGTATCAGGTTTCTATTTGTGGCACCTGCTTTTTTTCTTTTGGCCCATCTTAGTTTCAGTCACTTTCATCTCTTCTTTGACAGCTCTCTTCTACTTTTTCTAGGATAAAAAGATATAATTTGTTACCATACAGAGGTATAGTGAGCCTATCTGAATTCTTTCTTGTATTACTTTTGTGTTTTCTTTCTGAATCCAATTGATTTCCTTTATTATGGCAAGCTAATTCCAGTATATATTTGAGACCTTTGTAAAAACGTTTATTCCTCATACTAACATAGTACTAGTTTTAATGGGGCTTAAAATGTCAGCTTCACATTTTAAATTTGAAGCTATTTAGCTGTAGCAAGAAGGCCTCATTGTATTTATTGTTAGCAAAGAAAAAGTAGATTCACTCCTACTTCTATAGGCCTTTTAATGATATTTCTATAGCATTCGAATTTAGGGAGCTTTCATTATCATGATATGTCCTTGCAGTTAGGTTTTTAAAATGACTTTTGAATTTTTCTTATTGTGATAATGATAAGCAGAAAAGTGGAAGAATTTCATGTTTTCTGTTTACATGTAAGTGAGGCTTAAATAAAAATTAGATATCAACCGTTGGTTGCTTCAGGAATTTTGACCCCTGAGAAAGAACTTCCTTCCTTAAATCATTTCTTTTCCTATCCTGTAATTACTCCTTACACAGTATGTTTTCAAATAAGTGAATTTCTTATCATACTCCTTGACCATTTCCTATATTTTCCACCCATTCTTTAAGAATGTGATCTTAAATGAGTATGTATGCTATTTGTGTTGCTTAGTCTGAAATGAAAAGTAAGTTGAAATGAAGGTGGTTTTGAATTCAGTCTCAAGCTTGTGGATTTATTTATTTATTTTTTTAATAATATTTTTTTATTATGTTAGTTATCATACAGTACATCCCTGGTTTCTGATATAAAGGTCAGTGATTCATTAGTTGCGTATAACACCCAGTGCACCATGCAATATGTGCCCTCCTTACTACCCATCACCAGCCTATCCCATTCCCCCACCCCCCTCCCCTCTGAAGCCCTTAGTTTGTTACTCAGAGTCCATAGTCTCTCATGCTTTGTTCCCC
The DNA here is from genome assembly GCF_017311325.1 of Ursus maritimus. Lineage (NCBI taxonomy): Eukaryota > Metazoa > Chordata > Mammalia > Carnivora > Ursidae > Ursus > Ursus maritimus. The sequence continues at coordinate 65,332,013 of NW_024423319.1, forward strand.
CTTCTGATTACCCCTCCTTTCTTTATCCCTTTCTTCTCCTACCGATCTTCCTACTTCTTCTGTTCCATAGATGAGAGGAACCATATGATAATTGTCTTTCTCTGCTTGACTTATTTCACTTAGCATTATCTCCTCCAGTGCCGTCCATGTTGCAGCAAATGTTGAGAAATAGTTCTTTTTGATAGCTGAGTAATATTCCATTGTATATATGGACCACATCTTCTTTTTTTTTTTTTTAAGATTTTATTTATTTATTTGACAGAGATAGAGACAGCCAGCGAGAGAGGGAGCACAAGCAGGGGGAGTGGGAGAAGAAGAAGCAGGCTCATAGCAGAGGAGCCTGATGTGGGGCTCGATCCCATAACGCTGGGATCACGCCCTGAGCCGAAGGCAGACGCTTAACCGCTGTGCCACCCAGGCGCCCCTGGACCACATCTTCTTAATCCATTCATCTGTTGAAGGGAATCTCGGTTCTTTCCACGATTTGGCTATTGTGGACAATGCTGCTATGAACATTGGGGATGCATATGGCCCTTCTCTTCACTACGTCTGTATCTTTGGGGTACATACCCAGTAGTGCAATGGCTGGATCATAGGGTAGCTCAATTTTTAACTTTTTAAGGGACCTCCACACTGTTTTCCAGAGTGGCTGTACCAATTTGCATTCCCACCAATAATGTAGGAGCTTGTGGCTTTAGATAACCCTTTTGTTTTTCAGGATTACCATTGTGTGTCCAGTGTGTGAATTATGGGTATCCACAGTATGATGATTCTGGTGATTTTGAAAGGTGGTATATGGTCTTTCAGGATCTGTATTGAGATCTCCAGTGTTATTTTACTCTTGTGCAGCAGGAACGAGTTGGTTTAAAATATTTTAGAAGTGTGCCTCAGCCTCTGATACACCTTTTGATTTGGACTTCACTTATTAAAAAAAGACATTTTTCAAACTTTATAGTGTATCTAACATATAACTGAAGTCATATACTTTATAGCTGAATGGACTTATAATGCATGATTACACAACTTCAGAACCCATTTTGTTAAATGAAATGGTGACATTTTATGCACTATTAAGCCAACTAGAATAATTTTCTTGCTCTTAGCCATAACTTCTCTGTGTCCTTATTGAAAAATTTGGGGGTGTGTTGTAGAAGGTTTTGACAGGAGAGAGTGTTTAGAAAGATATGCAGAAACAGGGCCTTTTTGTCATTATTCCATCAAGAAAAATAAGACAGATAAAACTTGTAAAATGGGAAAGTGGTTGAAGTGCCTCAATTTGTGTTATAATGCATTAAATTATATTTATTTAGTAATAGTTTGATTGAAAAAAGTGAATTTTTAAATTACAGCCTTATTCCCATTTTTAAAAATATCTTACTGGTTATGAGAACATATATGAGTATATGTGTGTAATAAAATAAAACATTAACAAGTGTACTTTCAGCATTTCATGTTTTTGCCACCTTATATCTTTAAAGCAGCCAGAAACATAGTCCTGTGTTTAGTACAATACGAATAGTTTTATTTCTGTTGCTCTTTACTCAATAAACTGGGACTTAAACTAGAAAAGTAGTTTGTTGAACTTTGGGGGCAATAACCATAATATAAAACTACCCTGTATAACATAATGTGTTGTCCTGGGTTTCTTACATGTTGACAGTTTTCCTCCATTCCTTGCTGTGTAAATCTACTTGAAATTGTGTAACTTTCCTCCCTCAAAATGAACTAAATTTTTTCTTATTATATGTGAACGACAGAAAATACAAGCAAGCGAAAAGAATGTAAAAAATTATCAATGATTCCATCTATTCACAGCTATTTATTTTAACACTTTTGGGGGTATTGCTTTCAGACCCGTTTGTTTACATGTGTAAACTCATACACACATCACTTTTTTAACATGAAAAATAAGTTTTGTACTTTGCTTTTTTCACTTTACATGTTTCTGTGTCACTACATATATTTCTGAATGGTTACACTTTGTTGTATACATTCTCTGTAAGTTGTTTGTACAGTTCTCCATTATTGATCATGTAGGCTGTTTCCAAATTTTTCTTGTTAAAACAGCATGAGAAGAAACATCCTATAGCTAAATTTTTCATTCCTTTATTCAGTAGATAGTTGTTGAGTACCTGCTGTATGTCAGCCACTATATTTGGTATTAGGTTACAACAGTGAGCACAAAACACAAAGCTGCTATTCACATAGAATTAAATTCTAACAGGAGAGCAGATGTTAATCAAATAATCACGCTTCTGTATATATAGTTTATAATTGAAATGGATGCTTTGGAAGAAGGAATACTCTTCTGTGAAAGAATACAGCCAAGGATCCTGACTGGGGTTAGGGAAGACCTCATTGAAGAAGTGCTGCTTGAGCTGGCAGTTAACTAATTGGAAGAGGTTGGAAAGTGCGTTGGTGTTTCACAGATGGAGATTATTTCAGACAGAATGAATGGTATTATGCAAATGTCCTGTGGCAGGAAAGTTTATAGCATATTTGTGGAACTAAAAGAAAAGAAAGCTAGTATGGCATGAATACTGAAAGCAGTGGTATATGACATCGTTAGAGATGTAGTCAGGGGCCAAGCCAAGCAGAGCCTCACAAGTGGTGTTATGGACTTTGATCTTCATTTTAAGAATGGTAGGATGCAACTGAAGGGTTTTAAACTATGAGTAATACCTGATTGCGGGGTGTACTAATTGAACAGGGAGGAGAGTAGTTTCAGAGAAATCATTTAGGAGGATGTTGCAAGTAGTTTAGGTGAGAGGTTATGATAGCTTGGATTAGGTTGGTAGTGAACATAGAAGTAGACAGATTGAAGAAATTTTTATGAAGTAAAATTGATTCTGCTTGGTGCATATTCTTAAGTATTTTTGAAGGCATAAGTTTATAGAAATGGAATTCTTGACACAAAGGGCAGATTATTTTAAAAAGCTGATGGTAGATATCAAAATGCTTTCTGGATAGATTGTTTCAGTTTACTCTCCCATTAATACTGTGTTAGAGTGCCCATTTCAATATAACTTCACCAGCAATGAGCATTAACTTTTTGGGGTTTTTTAAAATATCTATTCCAGAAAGTGAGTAGATACTTCAGTTTTTTTAAATGGACATTATTTTGCCAACTATAATAACAGTATTTTTGGAATATATATGTATTATCTTATTTTGACTTTACACAGTGTGGTTTTGATTCTTAATATCCTGCCTCTAAAAGCTGAAACTAAAACAAAAAGATTTCATGGGACTGTTGCCTCAGGAACTTGAGAGAAAGAAAAATGTAAGATGATTTAGGTCAGATTAAACATGACTGGAAAATTGTGTTTTTGTTGAAATTTTTAATAATGAAACTTCTGTAAAATTAATACCAAGACTCCTACTTTTCTAAACATTGCATTACAACTCTACTTTATCATGAGTTTTGACTGAGGGCTCCAGACTATTTTAAATAAACATATTGGTAAAGAGACCAAAAGTATGTAAAGATTTTGACCACAAAGATGGAAATATTGAAATATTTATTAAATTTTGTGTAATGTATTGATAGCTTAAGAGATGAGAAATAACTGTATAGTACATCTCCTCTTGTCCCCACTGAATAACTTTTTGGCAATATGAAGATGGCTGTAGCTGGAAGTAAAAAATTAAGGGATATAAGTAGCTTTTTAAAAGCAATTTATGTAATTTCTTTTTCTCCAAGGTAGTTTGAGTTTGAAAGACACTGACCTTAGATCCAGAATAAAAGTTACATTTGCAAATATCTTCTCCCATATCATTTTGGTTTTTTGATAGTTTCCTTCTTTGTGCAAAAGCTTTTTATTTTGGTGTAGTCCCAATAGTGTAATTTTGCTTTTGTTTCCCCTGCCAGAAGAGACACATCTAGGAAAACGTTTCTGCAGCTAATGTCAAAGAAATTACTGCCGATGTTTTCTTCTAGGAATTTTATGGTTTCTTGTCTCACATTTAGGTCTTTCATCCATTTTGAATTTATTTTTGTGTATAGTGTAAGAAAGCGGTCCAGTTTCATTCTTTTGCACGTAGCTGTCCAGTTTTCCCAGCACCATTGTTGAAGAGACTGTCTTTTTCCCATTGTATATTCTTGCCTCCTTTGTCGTAGATTGATTCACCATAAAAGTAAGGGTTTATTTCTGGACTCTCTAGTTCCGTTGACCTGTCTGTTTTTGTGCCAGTAGCATACTGTTTTAATTACTACAGCTTTATAATATATCTTGAAATCTGGGATTATGATACCTCCAGTTTTGGTCTTTTTTTTTTTTTAGTTTTTATTTTAATTCCAGTTAATTAATGTACAGTGCAGTATTAGTTCCAAGTGTATAATACAGTGATTCAGCAATTCCACATATCACCCCAGTGCTCATCATGACAAGTACCCTCCCCGATCCCCATCACCTCTTTTCATTCGTCTCCCCCACTCCCCTCCCTTCTGGTAACCATCAGTTTGTTTTCTCTAATTAAGAGTCTGTTTCTCTCTCTTTCTTTTTTTTTTTTCTTTTTGCACATTTGTTTTGTTTCTTAAATTCCACATGAATAAAATCATATGGTATTTGTTTCTGACTGACTTTCATTACACCCTCTAGCTCCATCCATGTCATTACAAATGGCAAGATTTCATTCTTTTAATGGCTGAGGCATATTCCATTGTATATATATACTGCTACTTCTTTTTCCATTCATTAATCAGTGGACAGTTGGGCTGCTTCCATAATTTAGCTATTATAAATAATGCTGCTACAAACATAGGGGTGCATGTATTCCTTTGAATTAGTGTATCTGTATTCTTTGGGCAATTACCGAGTAGCGTGATCACTGGATTGTAGGGTTGTTCTTCCTTTTCAAGATTGTTTTGGCTATTCAGGGTCTTTTGTGATTCCAAACAAATTTTAGTATTATTTGTTCTAGTTCTGTGAAAAATGTTGTTGGTATTTTGATAGGGATTGCATTAACACTGTATGTTAATTATACTTGAATAAAAGAAGTTATGTTTGTAATGTTTGCAAATTTTTCTCAAATATGTACATAATTCTACATTATTGAAATGCAGTTATATTTGAAATGACATGTTACTTACTGCTTTGTTTTCTCTCTTTCAACAGTTAAAAGATGTTGATACTCGGAAAATCATAAAAGCAATGCTTTCTTACGTGTGGCCCAAAGACAGGCCAGATCTACGAGCTAGGGTGGCCATTTCCTTGGCATTTTTGGGTGGCGCAAAGGTAAGAATAAGAGAAATTATACATTGTTTGTTGCTGTAACTAAGAAATAGTATGGCATTTTCTAATAGTGAAACTTGAGCTGATGTAAGCTACTTTGGGGGGAGCATTGTTAATTTTTAGGACCCTCATTTACATAACTATTTTATGCAATCAGAAATTATATGGTAATGTCCAGTTTATTTGTGGATCAGATTTAAGGGCCTCAACTTAATGGAATTCACTCTTGAAACCAGTGTAAGATACAGGATCATTAGTGGTAACAAAGCATAAAGAACTTTATAAAAGAATCTCCTCAAAGCCCTGGTGGCTCTTACTTAATACATATTTCTGGTAAGCTTGGTTCTCATCTCCCAGTAAATTGGAAAGAGGATGAAGACACATTTAGGCACACTGATAGCCATAAGTGGTAAACAGCAATGTGAAGGGAAATAAACAGGAAAACTTAAAAAAAAAAAAAAACCACCCACAAAAACTGGGCATTTTTGTACCACTCAGTATAAGAGCCCTCTATATCTTAGCAGCCTCTTCAGTTTATCTCTGTACTATGTGTAGCACATTTTAATAAGCAGTTATAATGACTCTGAACTTTAAGGGAAAAAAACCTTATTTTTAGTTTATTCAGATTTTAAAGTCAGTGAAGTTTATATTTTTAAGTGCAACATGTAGTCTTTGGAGTCAGAATTCCTGGGCTCTGGCACTTACTAATGTTGTAACATTGGGCAAATTGCTTAGTCTTCATGCCTCAGTTTCCCAAGTTGTAAAATAAGGTAAATATACTGTTGTTATAAGGATTAAATAAATTAGCATACAAAAGGCTTGGAACAGTGTTTGGCACGTAGTAAAACATATGTATTAAAATAAAAATAAATTAATTTAGATTTCCATCAAAAATATGGGGGAAAAAGTCTGCTGAAAAGTATAAATGAGGTTTGACTACCACTCTTTTGTTTAAGGGTTAATATATTGTTTTAGAATCCAGGTCATATCACTTATTTCTCCTCTATGTCATGTATGTTGCCTTTTATTTACTCATTCTTTTCCTTACTCTGAAAATAGGTTTTGAGAACTTGTCATACAAAGGACTGTTCTTGGCCCTGCAGAGTATTCAGACGTGAATAAAGCATATTTCTGGGGCACCTGGGTGGCTCAGTTGTTAAACGTCTGCCTTCGGCTCAGGGCGTGATCCCAGGGTCCTGGGATCGAGCCCTGCATTGGGCTCCCTGCTCTACTGGGAGCCTGCTTCTTCCTCTCCCACTCCCCCGGCTGTGTTCCTTCTCTCGCTGGCTGTCTCTCTGTCAAATAAATAAAATCTTTTAAAAAAAAAGCATATTTCTTCTCTCAAGTCATACAGGATAAGACAAGTTATATTTTATTGCTATGGTGCAAAGTAGGTCATAAATGATTTAAAAGAAGTACCATTCAGGGGCGCCTGGGTGGCGCAGTTGTTAAGCGTCTGCCTTCGGCTCACGGCGCGATCCCAGCATTCTGGGATCGAGCCCCACATCAGGCTCCTCTGCTGGGAGCCTGCTTCTTCCTCTCCCACTCCCCCTGCTTGTGTTCCCTCTCTCACTGGCTGTCTCTCTCTGTCAAGTAAATAAATAAAATCTTAAAAAAAAAAGTACCATTCACATATTGGGTGATTTCAAAGGAAAAAGCCACCAAATGGGGAGTCTGGAAAGGTTCCACAGAGGAGGTGATGTCTGAGATAGTCTTGGATTGAGGTGGGATTGTTACAGGTATAGGAGTAACATGGACAGAATGAGAGAGGACGTATAGCGTGTGTGGAGTAGTAAATAGTTCAGCTTTGCTCTTGTGAGGGGATAATGTTTCAGAGAAACTAGAAGTAACCTTGGAAAGATAGATGGAGCTCCTAATGTGAAATACCTTAACTGTGAAACAAAAATTTAATTACATTGGAAGTAGGAACATATATTTTGAGCAGAAGAGTAGTAAAGTTAGAGCTATATTTTAGGAAATTAATCTGATCCAGTTGTATAAGATGGATTAGGGCGGTAAGAGAACTAAAGTAGGGATACCATTGATTTTCATTTCATGTATTCATTCAGCAAATATTTACTGACCAGTTATGAGGCTGATGTAATAATCTAGATGAGAAGTAATAGCACTTTGTACTGGAGTAGTGGTAGAAATGGTAATATGGAGGGAAAAGATGCCAGAGATATTGTGAGGTAACGGAAGTAGAATCAACAAGACGTAGCAATGGATCAGATATTAGAAGTAAAAGAGAGGTAGGATTCAACGTTGATGCCGAGGATAAGAGAAGAAAAATGCTTATAACAGTAGGTAGGAAGTTGGGAGGTCTTGTTTGGGAAGATGAAAATTTAGGTTTGGGGCAAGTTAAGTTTGAGATGCTAATGGAATGTTGAGACAGAGATACTTAAATGATAATATAAAATGCAAGACAAGTTTAGGAAGGAGCCCCAGGCTAGAGAGATTAAGATGTAATAGTTGGGGGAGGGGGGAGAGGTAATAGTTGAGACAGTGCAGATCAGTTGACCAAGAAATAGAGCAGAAATAGAAGATGACTACAGAGAGAACCTGTGATAAATGTGCTCCTATAGGGTAATAAACAGCAATGGAAACAGGAAAGGAGTGATTGGAAAGTAAAACTAGAATAATTCAGTCTGACTGTTCATTGTCTTTTCTTCTTTCTCGTCTGTGGGTTCTGTTGAGTACTCTCCCAATGAACCAGACCCCTTCCCTGGGAGAAGACTAAATCAAGATACTGAACAACAGACCAAGAATCCATACTTTATTCTGTTTGTTTAAGCTGAACAGAGAGGATAATATTATAAATCTAATTTTGGTAGCTAATGTTGAAATTCTTTTAACTCTTATAATTTTAGCACAGTACTGGTTGCTGAATTGTCTTTTACCTACAAATTACTTAAGGATAAAGATTATTCTGAGCTCTTGTGTGAGGCAGAATTAGCAAATTGGCCTTTATTAGCTGAATGAAAGTATTTTGCTGACAAGTTAAAGGCAGATTGTTTTCTGGACTTCGTTTTGAGTCGAAGAGAACAGGTTAGAACATGACTAATTAGGTTAGTCAAAGGGAGGAATGTTAAATAATTTGTATTAGATTTTATTTTTGGAGTGAATTTCAGTTGTTCAAAATACAGATTTCTGTTGCTTGGTGACAGGTCAATGTCAGGGTATAAAAACTAGGTCAAGGTAACTTTCTTAAGGACTGAAATACTTTTAGAAGGCTAATATTTGATTCTTCTCTCAATAAATACTGAGCACCAATAGGATGGATAGTGCTGTACTAGCCTCCTATAAACTAATGATAAGTAAACAGAAGTGAATATAGAAAAATCAGTCCTTAAAAAGTATGTTGGATTCCTTTTGAGTCAGGAAAAGACATAGATTACCTGATGTTATAATGATTGCATGCTTGTACTTTCAGAACATATAGAAAAACAGTTTACTTTTCACTAGACAGGAACTAGACCATAGGATAAATTTAGGAATGTATAGTAGTAGCATTTAACCATTCCTAACATCATTTTTCTAGCTTCTCTACTGTGTTTAAAAGTGATTACTCTCCCAATCTTTAATACATGGTCATTGTTTAATTTTGGTAGTATTGCAGGTATGATTTATACTTTGCATGCAAATATGGATCGTTACCCCTTTCATTCGTTGGCTTCCTATTTTTTTTTCAACCTGATTACATGCTTTGGCATATAAGCACTTTGGACGGATCTATTCCCCTTTATACTGTGGTCTTCCCTACCTCCTCCGCATACTTGTGGGAATCTTAGGGCAGGGTTCAGGAATCTTCTCAGCTATAAATGAATGCCACCCAGCCATCTGAGCAGCATGTGGTGGTTTCACAGCAAGGCCAGAAGCATCCGTGAGGGAGAAGGAGGACAGAAAGAGAGAAATGTCAAGTGAGAAGAAGAAAAAGGGAGGAGGATTTCTGCTTAACATATGGGGCCACAGCATACCATCTGCTTACTTATTTGTCTATTAATGCTCTTTTCATTCTGAAGGTCTTAAGGCTATCATTGTCTCCAGCAAAGATTTTTTAAGATAAACTGCATTATGTAAAGATGCCTTGCAGCCCAGAGAAACCCAAGAAGGATGGGTTGGTATTTCTTCTGAATTGCAGAAATTCTATTTTTAATATGTTGGAGTCCTATATAAGATATATTTTAGGGGTTCTGCTGCCAAGAGAGAGACAGAGATAGAGACAGACAGAGATAGAACACTATTTGCCTTCAGTCCTTAAATCCTTACAAATCATATGCAGTGCCTTTTCTTACCATCCACACATATATCCTAGGAGTATCACATTTTCATTAATCAGAGGATTTTGAGATCTAAGAATTTTTTTTAATTTAACCTATTAGTATATCACATGCAGCTGTGCCAGGATTTAAGGAAAATGTAAAACATATTTACTAAAGCCATCTGTTTACATAAAATAAGTTTATTTTAATGTTATAAAAAAGTTTACTCATCTTCTCTAACCAGCACCATCTTTGGAATGACTTAGTTGACAGAGAACTTAAAGTATCAAGTACAAAAGGATATCTCAATTAAAAACCTGTTACAAATGAAAATAAGCTTTATTTAAAATTATAAAATAATTTCAAGGGAGAGGGTATTTTATAAAAATATATCCCTTTTCTTCAAGAGTGCATCTATTATATAAAGTAAGGAATAATTTTTGTGTCTTAGTCTGTTTACACTGCTATAAAAAACACCATAAACTAGGTGGTTCATAGATGGCTGTCTTTTTGTTGTAACCTACATCATGTAAGAGGTGAAAGGTCTTTGGGGACTCTTTTATAAGGGTACTAATTCCATAAGGGCCTGATCACCTCTTAAAGGCCCCACTTCCAGTATCATCACTCTGGGGGGTTAGGATTCAACATGTGAATTTGGCAGGGGGACGTTCAGATCATAGAAGTATGTATTGAGCAACATTTGTTGAGTGGCTGTTAGGTACAAGATGCTGTTCTAGGCAACTGGGAATGCAAAAATGAATAAAATGTGGGCCTTGCCTTCCCTCCTAGAGTTGCAGTGTACTGAGGGAGAAAAATACACAAATAATATATATATATATAACATAAATATCCATAAGGGAGTCACAAATGAAGATATATGGGAGTTCCAGCGATTAGGCATTTAAGGAAGGCTTCATGGAAGAGCTAGAATTTTCCAGTAACTACTGTCTTGACATTTGTAACTTCAGAAGATTCGTGCATTTTTTGCTTAACTTTGATTCTTTAAAAATTTTCTGAAAAACACTTTTTAAAATGAAACAATGCTACCTAAAGCCTTTTGTTGAGAAGTATGATTTATATCTTGGAATAGTTTTTTAATTAAAAGACTTTATATTTTAGAGAAGTTTTAGGCTTACTGAAAAATTGAGCAGTAAGGACAGAGAATTCCTATACATCCCCGCCCCAATCCCACTCAATTTCTTCTGTTACTAACATCTTGCATTAATATGGTACAGTTGTTACAATTGATGAACCAATTATTTAAAAATATATTATTCTTATTAGCTAAGTTCATAGTTTACATTAGGATTCACTCTTTGTGTTGGACACTTATTATAGGTTTGGGGAAATGCATAGTCTCATGTATCTACCATTGAAGTATCATACAGAAGAGTTCTACTGCCCCTAAAAATCCAGTGTATTTCACTTGGTCATCTCTCCATCCTCCCAAATCCCTGGCAACCATTGATCATTTTACTATCTCTGTTGTTTTGCCCTTTTCCATAATGTCATATAGTTGGAATCATACAATATATAGCTCTTATAGACTGGCTTTTTTCACTTAACAATATACATTTCAGAGTCATTTATGTCTTTTTTATGACTTGATAGTTCATTTATTTTTATTGCTGAAAAGCATTCCATCGTATGGACATACCATATAATGTGTATATCCATTCACCTTTTGAAAGACATTTTGGTTGCTTCCAGATTTTGGCATAAAATAAAGTTGCAATAAACATTTGTGTGCAAGATTTTTGTGTGATATAAGTTTTCAGCTCATTTGGGTAATTACTGAAGAGTGCAATTGCTTGATTATATATTAAGACTATGTTTAGTTTGTGAGAAACTGCCAAACTGTCTTCCAAAGTGGCTGTACCATTCTGCATTCCCACCAGCAGTGAATAAGAGAATTTCTGTTGCCCCACATCCTTGTCAGTATTTGCTGTTGTCAGTGTTCTGGATTTTAGTCTAATAGGCGTGTAACGCTATCTCATTTTTGTTCTAATTTGATATTGCCTAATGACGTGTTATATTGCACATGTTTTCATATGCTCTTGGTCATCTCTATATCTTCCTTGGTGAGATACCTGTTAAGTCTTTTGCCCATTTTTAAATTGGGTTGTTCATTTTCTTATTATTGAGTTTTAAAGAGTTCTTTGTGTATTTTGACTACCAGTCCTTTATCAGATAGATTTTTTGCAAATATTTTCATGCAGTCTGTGGCTTGTATTTTCCTTCTTTTAACAGTGTCTTTCACAGAAGTTTTAAAATTTAATGTAGTCCAACTTACCAGTGTTTCATGGATTGTGCCTTTAGTGTTACATCTAATGTCATTGCCAAACCAAAGGTCACTTAGATTTTATTTTAAGTTATCTTCTAGAAGTTTTATAGCTTTGTGCTTTACATTTAGGACTGTGATTCATTTGGAGTTAATTTTTGTGAAAGGCCAATGTCTAGATTTTTTTTTTGCACGTTCAGTTGTTCTAGCACCATTTTTTTGAAGACTATTTTGCCTCCATTGGGTTGCCTCTACTCCTTTGTCAAACATCAGTTGAATATATTTGTGTATATTTATCTATTTCTGGACTCTGTTCTGTTCTATTGATATATTCTTTTGCCAGTGCCACACTTAATTATTGTAGCTTTATGGTAAGTCTTGTAATCAAGTAGTGTCAGTCCTCTGACATTGTTGGGTTTTTTTTCCCAATATTGTGTTGGTTATTCTGGGTCTTCTGTTTTTCTCTGTAAAGCTTAGAATCGGTTTGTCCATATCTACCAAATTGTTTGCTGGGATTTTGATTGGGACTGTATTGAATATATAGAGCAAATATAGGAACAGCTGACATCTTTATAATATTGAGTCATTCCATCCATGAACATGGAATCTGTTCATTTAGTTCTTTTTTGATTTCTTTCATCAGGGTATTATAGTTTTCCTCATATAAATCTTAGACATGCTTTGTTAGATTTATACCTAATTATATCATTTTGGGTACTAATTTAAGTGGTATTATTTTTTTAAATTTTTAATCATATATTTTTCACTGGAGATATAGAGGAAAGCAATTGACTTTTGTATATCCTGCAGCCTTGCTAGAGTTTCAGGAGGGTTTTTGTTGTTTTGTTGTTGTTGTTGTTGTTGTTGTTGTCGTTATTGTCAGTTCTTCTGGATTTTCTACATGGATAATCATATCATCTGCAAAATGATTTTATTTCTCCTTTCCTAATATGTGTGCCTTCTATTTCCTTTTCTTACTGTATTATCTAGGACCTCCAGTACCGTGTTGAACAAGAGCAGTAGGAGAGGGCATCTTTGCTTTGTTCCCAAATTTAGGGGTAAAGCATCTAGTTTCTCATCATTAAGTATGTTGTAAGCTATAGGGTTTTTTGTAGGTGTCCTTAATCAAGTTGAAGAAGTTTCTTTCTATTCTCTTCCCAGTTTCCTGAGAGTTCTTATCATGAATAGGTGTTGGATTTTGTCTAGTGCTTTTTTTTTTTTTGCCTCTATTGATACCATATGATATTTTTTCTTTAGCCTGCTGATGTGATGGATTACATTAATTGATTTTCCAATATTGAACTAGCTATGCATACCTGGAATGAATTCCACTTGGTCATGTTGTATAATTATTTTATACATTATTGGATTTGATTTGCTAATATTTTGGTGAGAATTTTTTTATCTGTAATCATGAGAGATAGTGGTCCAGAGTTTTCCTTTCTTGTGATGTCTGCCTGGTTTTGGTATTAAGGTAGTGCTGGCCTCCTAGAACAAGTTCAGAAATTTTCCCTCTATCTCTGTTTTCTGGAAGGGATGGTATTTACAAATTGAGTATTTTGCCTACTTTTCTTTTCTCCTTGTTTTGCCTTGCTAATCATATCTCCCTTTAGTGCTCTTGTCCTTTATATTCTTTCTCTCCTTCTGATCCTTTTGAGACTGGAGAGGTACACAAACAAAATTCTCTTTTACCTATTCACATATATTGGGCCCTTCTTGGCAGCACTAGTTACAGAGTCCTTAATTATCAGAGGCTGCTGTGAAAGAGATTAATTATTGAGGAATTTAGGTATTAAAAAGGTCTGGAAGAATTGGGTTCCTCAGATAACATAGATAATACTTGCATGACCAAGAAGGGAAAAGTCACTTTAAAATCTAGAGTTTGAGACCCTCAGCAGACTGCTCATGTGGACCAGTAAATTTGGCATCATATAGATACAGCATACTTTTGGCTGTCCTTTATGGTGATTGTACTTTTTCCTTAAGTTTGTTATTTAATTTATGTCCCAAATCTTGCATTTCCTAGTTAAAATTAAACAAATTCAGTTTCCTAATTATATACCAGTTTCTGAAAATTCAAGAATTTTGAAGATTATTTATATATTTGATTCGAACTTTTGATCTAGGAAAGAAAAAAAATTGTGGTAATAAGTCCTTTTATTTCTCTTATACTTAAATTAATGGTAAATTAATGAGCATGCTGCAGTTACAGATGAAACATAACTTTTGTCACATGATTATAATCCGGTAAAAACAGTTTATCAATATTTAGAAAACAACAGGGGAATTAAACTCTGTACTGAGTCAATTTTGATTAAAGTACATTAACATTTAGCCTTAGTTTTAGACCTCTCCAGCCTATAGGGAGCCAGGTTTGGTGTGACCTGAGACACTGGCTTTATTTTTAAAATTTTACTTTTAATATACATGCAGTAAAGGGTACTCTTTTATGATTTTTAATACATGGATATATTCATGTAATTACTGCCACAGTCAGGATACAGAATAGTGCTACCACCCCAAAAATCTCTTTTGTATAACCCCTTTGTCTATATATCCTCTTCAGACCCCTAACTGCTGGATACTACTGATTTCTCCTATCTCATTATAGTTTTGTCATTTTGAGAATACCATATAAATAGAATCGTATAGTATATAACCTTTTGAGCTGGCTCTCTTAAACAACATAATGCCTTTGTCATTCATCCAAGTCACTAAGTATATCAGTAGTTCATTTTTCTTTTTATTGCTGAGGTGTATTCCATAGTATGGATGTAATATATTTATCCACTGGTGGACATTTGGTTTCTTTCCATCTTTTGGCAATTATAACTAGAGTGACTATAAATTACACTTAAGTATGGGTTTTTGTGTGAACTTGAGTTTTCATTTCTCTAGGATAAATATCTAGGAGTGGAATTTTTGGGTCATGGTTAGTATATTTTTAACTCTATAAGAAGCCACCAAACTGTTTTCCGTAATGGTTATTTTTGTCTTCCCACCAGCAAGCAGTGTATGAGAGTTCCAGTTGCTTCACTTCCTTGCCAACACATGATATTGTCAGGCATTTAGTGGTATTTTGTGGTTTCAATATACATTTTCCTAATGGATAATGTTGTTGGATATCCTTTCATGTGCTTAGTTGCCAGCCATATATCTACTTTGGTGAACTGTCTGTTCAAGTGTTTTGTCCATTTTTAGTTAGGCTGTTGTTTTTACTGTTTGGTGAGTTATTTATACATTCTGGGTATGAGACCTTTCTTAGATATATAATTTGCAAATATTTTCTCCCATCTGTAGCTTTTTAAAAAATTCCCTTCGTAGTGCTTTATATAGAACAAGAGTTTTTAATTTTGATAGGTTCCAGTTTATCATTTTTTTTCTTTTATGGATTATGTTTTAGTTGTTATGTCTAAGAACTGTTTGCCTAACTCAAGGTCATTACGATTTTCTCCTGAGTTTTCTTCTAAAAGTTATATTTTTACCTTTTATGTTTATATTTATGCTCCATTTTGAGTTAATTATTGTATCCAGTTTGGTTGAAGGTTCATTGTTTTGTCCAGTTGTTCCTAACATAAAGGCTATACTCTCCCAATTGCATTTCCTTTATATCCTATTGCTGCTGTAAAAACTTTTCACACTTGATAGCTTAAAACAACACATATGTATTATTTTGTAAAGGTCAGAAGTCTAAAATTAGGTTTCCTGGGTCAAAATAAAAGCATTTGTCAGGGCTGCGTTCCCTTCAGAGGCTCTTGGGGGAGAATCCATTTCCTTGCCTTTCTGTCTACATTCCTTGACTTGTGGCCCCTCCCTCCATCTTAAAGCCAGTAGCATCTTGAGTCTCTCTGAATCTGACTCTTGGCCTCTATAGTAAATCTTTTCTCTTGACTTTGGATCCCCCCCCACCTCCCTCTTATAAGGACCCTTTTGATAACACTTGGCCCTCCAAGTAGTTCCTAATACTCTCCCCAGCTCATATTCTTTAGTTTAATCACATGCAAAGTTTGTTTTGCTATGTAAGGTATCATCTTCGTAGGTTCTGGAGATTAGTACATTAGTACATGGAGATTTTAGGGAGCCATTATTCTCGTGTACCATAGAGAGTGTGTGTGTGTGTATCTTTTTCTGGACTTTGTTCTTGTCTGTTGATCTATATGTTTGTGTCTCTCCATTCATCAACACCACATTGACGTTATTGTTGTAGCTTTATAGTAAGGTGTAAAGATAGATAGTATGATTCCTCCAGGGATTTTTAAAATTGTTTTGGCTATTCCAGTTTCTTTGTCTGTCTATATAATTTTAGAATCTTGTCTATAGCCACAAAGAAGCCATATAGGATTTTTAAATGGATTTTAATTAAATCTCTAGACCAACTGGGGAGAATTGACATCCCTACTATGTTGAGTGTTCCAGTCAGTGAACATAGAATATCTCTCCATTTACTTAGATCTTATTTGATTTATTTCAAAGCACTTGTAGCCTTCAGCATACAGACACTGAACATGTTTGATTAGACCATTAGTTTCCAACCCTTCAGGGGAGATTTGGCACTATCTGGAGACATTTTTGATGGTCACAGTTGGGGATGAGGGTGCCACTAGCATATAGTAGGTAGATGTTAGGGACACTCCTAAGCATCCTAAAGTGCACAGAATATCTCTTCCCATAAGCAAGAATTATCTAACCCAAAATGTCTGTAGTGCTGAAGGTTGAAAAATCCTGGGTGCGGTTTATACTTAAGGATTTCTTTGGGGGGATATTGTAATTTTTTAAGATTTTATTTATTATTTGAGAGAGAGAGCATGAAAGAGCACAAACGGGGGGAGGGGCAGAAGGAGAGGGAGAAACAGACTCCCCACTGAGCAGGACCCTGGGATCATGACCTGAGCCGAGGGCAGATGCTTAACTGACTAAGCCACCTAGGCACCCAGCTATTGTAATTTTTTTTTTTAAAGATTTTATTTATTTATTCGACAGAGAGAGACAGCCAGCGAGAGAGGGAACACAAGCAGGGGGAGTGGGAGAGGAAGAAGCAGGCTCATAGCGGAAGAGCCTGATGTGGGACTCGATGCGGTAACACCGGGATCACGCCCTGAGCCGAAGGCAGACGATTAACCGCTGTGCCACCCAGGCGCCCCCAGCTATTGTAATTTTTAAAAATGTTCGTTTCCAGTCATTCATTGCTAGTATATTGATACATTAATAATTATTTGCTTACGTTGGTCATTATAATTTGTTGATAATTATATTGATAATTATTGATAAATTTGGAGTTTGGCCTACCATTTTATTATTTATTTTATGCCAGTTTCCTCTTTGGTTACTCTGTTTCACCTTTCCTGCCATCTTTTGTGTTATTTAAGCATGTTTTACTCTCCCGCTTTAATTTATCTATTGTGCCTTTTAGTGTATCTATTCGTATAGTTTTGCACAGGTACTTAGTATTTCTGTTGGTTTCCTTCATTTCTGATGTTCCAGGCTTCTGGCTGCTTCCATTTCCCATGTGTATGAAGAGTTTCCTTTAGCAGTTCTTTTAGAGGTCTGCCAGTGACTAATTTTTAGTTTTCCTTAATCTGAAAAGGTCTTGATATTCCTTTCATTCCTGAAGGCTAGTTTTGCTGATTAAAGGATTCTAAGTTGACAGTTCTTTTCTTTTACCATTCGAAAAATGTGCCACTTCCTGTTGGCCTCCCTGGAAATCTGGTTTCTTCAAATTGTTTTTCCCCTTATACATAATGAATTGTTTCTATCTGGCTGCTTTTAAGATTTTTAAATTTGTCTTTAGCTTTTGGAATTTTAATTATAATGTGTCTTGGTGTGAATTTCTTTGGGTTTTCCCTATTCAGGGGGTTGCTCATTTTCATGAATCTGTAGATTTATGTCTTTTGCCAGATTTGGGGAATTTTTAGTCATTATTTCTTTGAATACTTTTTCCAGCCTCACACTTTCTCTCCTAATCTTCTGAGACTCTAAAGAGGAGTGATATATCCTTTTTTTATAGTACCATAGATCCCAGAGTGTTGTACCCTCTCCCACTTTTTTAGTGTTTTCTCTCTCTTGTTCATACTCAATATATTATTTTATTGTTCTGTTTTCATGTTGACTGATTCTTTTGTTCTCTCCATTCTGCATGGAGCCCATACAGTCTTTTTTTTCCAGTCATATTTTTTGGTTCTCGATTTTTTCATTTGGTTCTTCTTTACGTTCTCTATCTGGGGAGACATTCTGTTTTTTCATTGTTTGAAGCATGTTCATAAGTGCTCCTTAAAGCACTTTCATGATGGCTATTCTGAAATCCTCATCAGGTAGTTCTAACATTTGTGTCTGTTGATTGTATTCTTTTATTTGAAGTTGATATCTTAGTAGTCCTTGGTATAATGAGTGATTTTTTTTTATTGAAACCTTGGATATTTTGGATATTATGGTATGAGACTCTGGCTTTTTAAAAAATCTTTTGTTTAGCAGGCCTCCTATGATACTGCTCCAGTGGGGATGAGCTGCTGCCTCATTACTTCAGGAAGGGTTAAAAGTCCAGGTTCTTGCCGTGGCTTCCATTGACTCCTAAAGGAAGCGACTCCTTATGGCTGCTGGGGGGGAGGGTGGAAGTTTAGGCTCCTCAGCAGGATGAAAGACAAGCTGCACACCAGGAGAAATATTTGCAAATTACATATCCAACAAAGGCCTTTATATCTAGAAAATATATAGAGAACTCTTAAACTCAGTATCAAAAGACAAAAACAAAAAACCAGTCCAGTTACAAAATTTGCAAAAGACATGAACAGATACTTAACCAAAAAGGATATATGAGTGGAAAATCAGAATATGAAAAGATGTTCAACATCACTGCTGTTAGGGAAACACAAATTAAAACCAGAAGATATAACTATACACTTATTAAAATAGT
This sequence comes from Ursus maritimus, assembly GCF_017311325.1. Classification (NCBI taxonomy): domain Eukaryota; kingdom Metazoa; phylum Chordata; class Mammalia; order Carnivora; family Ursidae; genus Ursus; species Ursus maritimus. The sequence goes on from NW_024423319.1 coordinate 65,350,697, forward strand.
TTCAACATAAAGGGGTGCCTGGGTGGCTCAGTCGGTTGAACTTCTGACTCTTGATATCAGCTCAGGTCTGGTGTCAGGGTCATGAGTTCAGGCTCCACATTGGGCCCCAGTGTGGAGCCTACTTAAAAAAAATAGCTTCAAAATAAAAAATAGTGATGATATCAAATGTTGGTGAGAATGCAGAGGAATTGGATCACTCATATTTTACTGGTGGTGGGAATAGAAAATGGTACAGCCACTCAGAAAGATTATGGCAGTTTCCTAAAAAGTTCAGTGTAGACTTACCATATGATTTACCCATTACTCTTGGGCATTTATCCCAGAGAAATGAAAACTTATGACCACCTGTATGAAAATTTCTACAGCGTCTTTTTATTTGTAGTCCAAAACTACAAACAACCAGATGTCCTTCAGGGGTGAATGGTTGAATAAACTTGGTACATCCATGGAAGAGTACTTAGCTATAAAAAAAATGAGCTATTGAGGGGCATCTGGGTGGTGCAGTTGGTTAAGCATCAGACTCTTGGTTTCCACTGAGGTGATATCAGGATCATGAGATCAAGCCCCATGTTGGGCTCCATGCTCAGCACAGAGTCTGCTTAAGACTCTCTCGCTCGCTCGCTCCCTCGCTCGCTCCCTCTGTCCCTCCTCTCCCTGCACTTGTGTGCTTTTTCTCTCTCTCAAATAAATTTTTAAAAATAAGCTATTGATACATGTATCATCCTTGATGAACCTCAGGGGCATCATGCCGAGTGAAGAAGAAGGTCAGTCTCAGAAGATTGCAAACATATATATAATATGCTCAAAATGACTAAACTATAGAGATCAAGCCCAGATTAGTGGTTGCCAGGGGACAGGGATTTAGGTGTGGGGCGAGGTGGGATGGGAGTGAATGTAAAGAGGTAGCACAAGAGATTTCTTTTGTTGTGATGGAGTAGTTCTGTATCTTGATTGGAGTAGTTCTGTATCTTGATTGTGGTGATGGTTACATGGATCTGAAGATGGGATAAAATAGCATAGGACCATATAGGCAACGCATACAATCCCCACACATACATGAATATGGAAAAAACTGAGTGAGTTCTGTAGTCTAGTTAATAGTAATGTGCCAGTATACATTTTTGGTCTTGATATTGAACTACAGCTATATAAGGTGTCATCAGTAGGAGACACTGAGTGAAGGATTATGAGTCTCTTTGTACTACTTTTGCAACCTCCTTTGAGTCTGCAATTATTTCAAAAGAAAAAGTTTTAAAAATTCACATTTCTCTGAGATGGTTTAAGTGTAGTTCTTGTGAAAGCAGGGTATTAGGGAAAACCAATATTTGCCACCCCCTGTGCTCAAAATACAAGGCCAGTGCAGCAAATACACATGTACTAATAAAAACATCTATACATAATATACTCCTTTCAATTTCTTTGGTGTTTTTAAATTTCTTTCCTTTCTAAAATTACTTTTTTGGGAAAGCTGGAAGTAATCAACAGTTATTATTAGAGGTAGTCATGTTCTTAGCAGTGTGCTAACTGCCTTTTTTCTGTCAGTAAAAATACAGGGCAGATGATACCTACATTCTTTACACATTTACAAGGATGCTCCCAAATTTGACCAAACTAACACGTTTTCAAGAAAGTAAAATAACAAAACTTTCTTGGTAATACATTAGTTTCAGTCACTACTCACCCTGGCTGTGGCAAAGATATAATAGGCTTTAAGTTATGAGAATTGTGTGCTAGCTGTAACTATCATTTTTTCTCCCACTCAAGAAGTTGTGTTAGAATGCAAGTGAGGGGATGTGGTCTTATTATACAGAAACCCTGGAATCTGGTCAAATTTTTAAAAATTACTTGTACCATACTTTATAGCTGGTTTCAACAGCACATTTGAGAGCATCTGCTTTAGGGTACAAATGAAGTAGAATGATATGGTCCCTTGCTTTATGAGCTGCTAATATGGCTATGGTATACTAGAAAAAAATTCTGAATTACAAGTCAGTCTTGGATTTTAATCCAGCTCTGCTGCTTACCGGATAGGTCATTAAACCTCATGGAACCTGAGTTTCCTCAATTACAGGGTCGTCCATTGAATAGAATTGTTAATTTCATTCAGCTGTGACCTTTGTGAAAGGTACCTAGCACCATATAGGACTCTGGTAGCTGTTGTTCACAAAATGTTTGTTTTGCCACAAAAGGTTTGTGAACTGAGGTTGAGAAACCAGTATATCCATGAACATTGCACCTAGAAAGCAAATGATAAATATATAGTAAAAAAGACAAATACAGAGGTATAAACTGTGAAAAAGAGGAGTTGGAAGATGAAAAGTGCCGAATGGGCTGCAGGTCTCAGAGAAGGCATCTTGATGGAAATGGTATTCAGAGTGGTTTTTAGAAAATGGAGAGGAAGAAAGGTAAATCAGGCAGGCAGACCATTTCAGGCAGAAGCAGGAACTTGAGGTTATATGATTATATAGAAATCAAAACTGAGAAAATTATCATACGTCAAACCTGCTATTATATTCAATTTTAGAAGTTAGAAAAATTTTAAGCAATTTCTCCCATAGTGTTACATTCTTAAAAGTGTTCCAACATCTGCTGTGTATTTTAATGCTATTGTTGAACCTCCTTGGTTGCTAGGACACTTGTATACTTTACTTTGAAATGGTGATTGGTAAGATTTATGTAGCTCCTATCAGCTGTCAGCTAAACTTAGGCTTGTTGACAATATTTTTTATGTTTAACAAAGATGAATGATACAATAATGGGACATTAACAAGAGCTGGGGTTTCATTGTTTTTATTAAGCCTTATAGAATTACTTTCGGGGTGCCTGGGTGGCTCAGTCAGTTAAGTGTCTGCCTGTTGCTCAGGTCATGATCTCAGGGTCCTGGGATTGAGCCCTGCTTTGCGCTCCCTGCTCAGCAGGGAGTCTGCTTCTCCCTCTCCCTCTGCCCACCCACTCTGCTCATGCTATCTCTCTCAAATAAATAAATAAATAAAATCTTTAAAAAAAGAATTGCTTTCACATGTTATTAATGTACATGAATTTAATTTCTTTAAAGCTTTGGCAGTGTTTTTGATACTGTAACCTTGCAGAAAATGTGAAATGTGAGTGATTGAATATTTGCCTTGAATATATGAAAGCAGTATTCATATTCATATTCATATTTCTTGGTGTATTCTCGTGGAGAAATAGGTTGGTTTTTGAAAGCTTAGCTTGGTGTTTAGTGGGTTTTGTTTAGTATTGGAGCAAAGGAATCTTCTTAAATTTTTATTATTGAGCTATAGTTGACATACAGTGTCGGTATTAGTTTCAGGTGTACAACAAAGTGATCCAAAAATTCTATACATTATTTCGTGCTCACCACAAAAATGTAGTAACCATACAACATTTTTACAATGTTACTGACTATATTTCCTCTGCTGTACTTTTAGTCTCCAAGACTTATTTATAACTGGAAGCTTGTACCTCTTAATTCGCTTCACCAATTTCACTCATTCCCCCATCCCTTCTCTGACCAAAGGAATCTTTTTGTGGGGCAAATAGATCTACCAGTGTTGTGGGTTGTTTTTTTTTTTTTTTTTTCGTTTTCTATTTTTTTTAATTTATTTATTTTATTAAAGTTCCATGATTTCTTACTTACGTATAACACCCAGTGCACCATGCAATACGTGCCCTCCTTAATACCCATCACCAGCCTATCCCATCCCCACCCCCTGAAGCCCTCAGGTTGTTTCCCAGAGTCCATAGTCTCTCATGGTTTCTTCCGCCTTCTGTTTACCCCCCCCCTTTCTTCTTCCCTTTCTTCTCCTACTGATCTTCCTACTTCTTATGTTCCATAAATTAGTGAAACCATATGATAATTGTCTTTCTCTGCTTGACTTATTTTGCTTAGCATTATCTCCTCCAGTCCCATCCATGTTGCAGCAAATGTTGAGAAATCGTTCTTTTTGGCGGCTGAGTAATATTCCATTGTATATATGGACCACATCTTCTTAATCCAGTCATCTGTTGAAGGGCATCTCGGCTCCTTCCACGATTTAGCTATTGTGGACAGAGCTTCTATGAACATTGGGGTGCATATGGCCCTTCTCATCACTATGTCTGTATCTTTGGGGTAAATACCCAGTACTGCAATGGCTGTATCACAGGGTAGCTCAATTTTTAACTTTCTAAGGGACCTGCACACTTTTCCAAAGTGGCTGTACCAACTTGCATTCCCACCAACAATGTAGGAGGGATCCCCTTTCTCCACATCCTCTCCAACATTTGTTGTTTCCTGCCGTGTCCATTTTTGCCATTCTAACTGGCGTAAATGGTATCTCATTGTAGTTTTCATTTGAATTTCCCTGATGGCTAATGATTTTGAACATTTTTTCATGTGTCTGTTAGCCATTTGTATGTCTTCATTGGAAAAGTATCTGTTCATATCTTCTGTCCATTTTTTGATTTCTTTATTTGTTTCTTGTGTATTGAGTTTGAGAAGTTCTTTCTAGATCTTGGATACCAGTCTTTTTTTCTGTAGTGTCATTTTCAAATATATTCTCCCATTCCGTGGGCTGCCCCTTAGTTTTTTTGTGTTTCCTTGGCTGTGCAGAAACTTTTGATTTTGGTGAAGTCCCACAGGTTCATTTTTTCTTTTGTTGCTCTTGCCTTTGGAGATGTGTCATGAAAGGTTGCTGTGGCCAATGTCGTAGAGGTTGCTGCCTATGCTCTCCTCTAGGATTTTGATGGATTCCTGTCTCACATCGAGGTCTTTCATCCATTTGGAGTTTATCTCTGTGTATGGTGTGAGAGAGCGGTCAAGTTTCATTCTTTTGCATGTAGCTGTCCAGTTTTCCCAGCACCATTTATTGAAGAGACTGTCTTTTTTCCACCAGATGTTTTTTCCTGCTTTATCAAAGATTAGTTGCCCAGAGAGCCGAGGGTCCATTTCTGGGTTCTCTGTTCTGTTCCATTGGTCTATGTGTCTGTTTTTGTGCCAGTACCATGCTGTCTGTGATCACAGCTTTGTAGTACAGCTTGAAATGCAGCAATGTGATGCCCCCAGCTTTGTTTTTCCTTTTCAACAGTTCCTTGGAGATTCGGGGCCTTTTCTGGTTCCACACAAATTTAAGGGCTGTTTGTTCCAGTTCTTTGAAAAATGTCATTGGTATTTTGATCGGGATGGCATTGAAAGTGTAGATTGCTCTGGGTAGCATAGACATTTTAACTATGTTTATTCTTCCGATCCATGAGCATGGAATATTTTTCCATCTTTTTGGGTCTTCTTCAATGTCTTTCAAGAGTGATCTGTAGTTTCTAGAATATAGATCCTTTACGTCTCTGGTTAAGTTAATTCTGAGATAACGTATGATTTTTGGTGGTATTGTAAATGGAATGGATTCCCTAATTTCTCTTTCTTCAGTCTCATTGTTCATGTATAGAAATGGAACTGATTTCTGAGCATTGATTTTGTATCCCGCCACATTACTGAATTGCTCTATAAGTTCTAGTAGTTTGTGGGTGGGGTCTTTTGGGTTTTCCATGTAGAGTATCATGTCATCTGCGAAGAGAGACAGTTTGAACTCTTCTTTGCCAAATTGGATACCTTTTATTCCTTTTTGTCGTCTGATTGCTGTTGCAAGGACTTCTAGTGCTATGTTGAATAATAATGGCTAGAGTGGGCATCCTTGTCCTGTTCCTGATCTTACGGGAAAGGATTCCAGCTTTTCCCCATTGAGAATGATATTTGCTGTAGGCTTTTCTTGGATGGCTTTTATGAGATTGAGGAATGTACCCTCTATCCCTACACTCTGAAGGGTTTTAATCAGGAAAGGATGCTGTATTTTGTCAAATGCTTTTTCTGCATCAATTGAGAGGATCATATGGTTCTTGACTCTTGTTCATATGATCTACCACACTGATCGATTTGTGAATGTTGAACCACCCTTTCATCCCAGGGATGAATCCAATTTGGTCATGATGGATAATCATTTTAATGTACTGTTGGATCCTATTAGCTAGGATCTTGTTGAGAATTTTGCGTCTGTATTCATCAGGAATATCGGTCTGTAATTCTCCTTTTTGATGAGGTCTTTGCCTGGTTTGGGGTTCAAGGTAATACTGGCCTCAGAGAATGAGTTTGTTAGTTTTCCTTGTGTTTCTATTTTTTGAAACAGCTTCAGGAGAATAGGTATTATTTCTTCTTTGAATGTTTGGTTGAATTCCCTGGGGAATCCATGGGGCCCTGGGCTCTCGTTTTCGGGGAGGATTGTGATCACTGCTTCCAATCTCTTCATAATTAATCAGTTAATTTAAATAATCAATTTCTTCTTGTTTCAGTCTTGGTAGTTTATAAGTTTCCAGGAAGGCATCCATTTCTTCCACGTTGTTTAATTTATTGGCATAGAGCTGTTGATGAAAGTTTCTAATGATCCTTCCTATTTCATTGGTGTTGGTTGTGACCTCTCCCTTTTCATTCCTAATTTTATTAATTTGGGTCCTTTCTCTGTTCTTTTGAGTAAGTCTTGCCAGTGGCTTATTGATCTTATTTATTCTTTCAAAGATCCAGCTTCTAGTTCTGTTAATCTGCTCAACTGTGCTCCTGTTTTCTAATTCATTGATCTCGGCTCTAATCTTGATCAACTGCTTTCTCGTACATGGATTAGGCCTTTTCTTCTGTTCCAGCTCCAGCTTCTTGAGGTGAGAATATAAAAACTGCATTTTAGATTTTTCTATTCTTTTGAGTGAGGCATGGATGGCTATGTATTTCCCCCTTAGGACTGCCTTTGCTGTGTCCCATAGTTTTTAGACCGTTGTGTTTTCATTCTTGTTGGTTTCCATAAATTGTTGAAATTGATTTTTGATTTCCTGGTTTACCCAGGAAAAATCATTCTTGAGCAGGATGGTTTTTAGTTTCTAAGTGTTGAGTTTCTTCCAAATTTTTCCTTGTGATTGCGTTCCAATTTCAAAGCATTGTGGTCTGAGAATATGCAGGGAATAATTTCATTCTTTTGGTATCGGTTGAGACCTGTTTCGTGACCCAGCATATGATCTATTGTGGAGAACGTTCCATGTGCATTTGAAAAGAATGTGTATTCTGTTGTTCTGGGGTGTGGTGTTCTATATATATCTGTGAGGTCCATCTGGTCTAGTATGGCATTCAAAGCTCTTGTTTCTTTTTTTGATTTTCTGCTTAGGTGATCTGTCTATTGCTGAGAGTGGAGTGCTGAGGTCCCCTACTATTAACGTATTTTTTTCTATATGTCTCTTTATTCTGGTTAAGAGTTGGCTTGTGTATCATGCTGATACCCTTTTGGGGGCATAGATATTTATAATTGTCATATCCACTTGTTGCATACATCCTTTAAGAATAATATAGTGTCCTTCTGTATCTCTAACAACAGTCTGTAGTTTAAAATCCAATCTGTCTGAGAATTGCTACCCCAGCTTTCTGTTGAGGTCCATTGGCATGAAAAATGGTTTTCCATACCTTCACTTTCAGTCTGGATGTATCTTTAGGTTCAAAATGAGTCTCTTGTAGACAGCAAATGGATGGGTCATGTCTTTTTATCCAATCTGCACCCTTGTGGCGTTTTATGGGAGCATTTACGCCATTTACACCGAGAGTGATTATTGAGAGATATGATTTTAATGATGTCGTGTTGCCTATAAAGTCTTTGTTTCTATAGATTGTAAATTTCTGTTCTGTATCACTCTTGGGGCCTTTTTACTTTTATAGAGCCCCCCGTAATATCTCCTGTAGCGCTGATTTTGTGGTTACGAAATTGGTCAGTGACTAGCGATTCTGGAAGGTCTTTATCTCTCCATCAATTCCTAATGACAGCCTTTCTGGATAAAGCATCATTGGCTGCATGTTTTTCTCTGAAAGAGCTTTACAAATGCCCCCCCAACCCTTCCTCTCATTCTAGGTCTGTGTAGACAGGTCTGTCATAATCCTAATATTTTTGCCTTTGTACGTGAGAAATTTATTTGCCCTGGCCGCTTTCAATACTGTATCATTGGATCTAATATTTGCAAAATGCACTATGATGTGATGTGGCGTAGGTTTGTTGTGGTTGAATTTTTGAGGGGTCTTCTCTGCCTCTTGGACATGAATGCTTGTTTCCTTTGCTAGATTAGGGAGGTTTTCAGCTACAATTTGTTCAAATATTTCTGCTAGACCTCTCTCTTTCTCCACCCCCTCAGGGATGCCGATGATTCTGACATTGGAACCTTTCATTGAGTCAGTAATCTCCTGTATCCTACATTCTTGAGATTGGATTTTTTTGAGCTTAGTTTCTGTTTTAGCTTTCTCTTCTACCATCCCATCCTCCAATTCACTAATTCGCTCTTCTGACTCATTTACCTTGGCCGTCAGAGCATCTAGTTTTGACTGCATTTGATTCATAGCATTTTTAATTTCTGCCAGTTTTGCTCTCATTTCCGCCCTTAGAGATTCTCTATTCTTGTTAATATTTTCAGTAACATTGTTTTAAGTCTGCACATCATCTTGACCATTGTTACTCTGAACTCCATTTCTGATAATTTGGTTATATGCATATCCATCAGTTCTGTGGCAGAGGCCACAGACTCGTTATTGTTTCTTTGCTGGGGGCGATTTGTCCTCGTCTTTCTGATGAGGATAGGTTGCATGGTTTCCCATAGCCCAAATTATTGACCAGGACCCAGGCAGTGTGCTCTTGTTTTATAGGGACCTTAGGGATGTGGGCTTCTTGATTTTTCAGCCTGCCTTCTGGGGTGTGGCCTGCCACGCTGATATTCAGGCAACCCTTTTTGGGTAGAATCTCCCTGTCCCTTGCGAGGGTGGATGGGGATGGGCACAATGTGAGCTGGTATTTCTGGGCTTTTGTTCTCTGGAGTTTTTCCCTGGCGGTTTTCTGTGACTCTTCTGGGAGTCAGAGTAGCAGTGGCCGAATCCCAGCCTCTGTCTCAGAACAGAGAAATCGCAGTCGCTCTCCACTGAGCTCTTCCTGCCTCTTTAACTCTGTTTCTGTTGGTGCTGCTAAAAACCCTGCAGCCAGCATCCCAGCCCTCTCTTCCAGGGCTGGCATGTCTCTGTCCTTTGTGTTTCTGACACCGCCAGCCGCCCCCGCGCGTGCTCCCGAGCTCCCTGTTTCAGGGAGGTTCGCGCACACTCTGGAGCGCAGGTTTTCAGTCTGTTCGCGTGTGCGCTTCTGAGCTCCCGGTCTCAGTCTGTTCCAGTAAGCGCTCTGAAGCTCCGGTTTTCAGTTTTGACGCATGCATGTTCCCAAGCTCAAGGTCTCAGTCTGCTCTCGTGGGTGCCTATTGGCCAGTCCAGCCTTCTCCGCAGTGCAGGTGGCTACCGCTTCCCGGTGTCAGTGCGCGGAGGCTCCCTCCCCCTTCCGTTTATCTTCCGATATCTGTGTGGGGTTTCACGGCTCCCTGCTTCATACCTCAATACCCAGCGCTGGAGATGTTCATTTGTAGAGATCCAGATGTGTCTTCCTGCCTCTCAGGCTGATTCCGTGGGTTTTCAGGATGGTCTGGTACCCATCCAGCTCGACTCAGGGGATCAGCTGAAAAGGGGGACCCCTACTCCTCCGCCATCTTAACCACCAGTATTGTTTTTTTCCCAAGTGGTTAATCAGCCACAGATGCTTGTAATTTATCTGATTTTGAGATATGTTTTTGCTAAATAATTTTATTTATACTCTTATTTTGGTTAACAAATAATTTTACGTATTTGATGAATACCTACTAAAAAAGCATAGTAGTTCTCAACAAGCGTGGGACAAAAAAAGGGAATATGATACAGATCATCAAGGATATACTAGGAAAGAAAAATGTATACATAAATAATGATAAGGCAGTTTGCCTTAAGTGCTGTAAGCTCTGTAACGATTTCAGATAATGGAGAGAACATTTTGAGTGGATGATCAGGGATTATTTCGTGGAGGCATGAGTATTTGACGAATGCATGTAGCTTATAAATGAATATTAACATGGCAATCAGTGCGAGGTAGGAATTCTGAAATGACAGCTCTCCAGTGCCAAAGATTTTATCTTTATAAACTGGGAAAATCATTTCATTACTAGTAAGTGATTAATATCTGGACATTCCCATAAATACTAACTTAAGGTAAATATTTATACTTTTAGAAAATACATTTGTATATGGTGGGTAATTGCTGCTTTTGTATTTTTAGGCCATGAATATTGTGGTCCCCTTCATGTTTAAATATGCTGTAGACAGCCTCAACCAGATGTCGGGAAACATGCTGAACCTAAGTGATGCACCAAATACAGTTGCAACCATGGCAACGGCAGTTCTGATTGGCTGTATGTGTGATTCTTTAATCTGTCTACAGGTGTTGCCTTTCTTCAGGAGGGTTTCATCATATTTTAGCAGATGACCTTTTCACCACAAACACAACTTAGCATTTTGGATACTTATCTTTTATGTGAGATTTTTGATACATAGTTTTTAATTCTTTTTATGATATACCTTCTAAAAATTCTGTAACAGCCTCATTTTTCAAGTTCTAGAAAAAAATAACATGAAGTAAGACATAGAGTTCATAACAACCACTTCCAGTGGTCTCTTTATCAGATAACCTTTTCAGTAATTCTAGTTATTCTCTTGCTGTTGTTTAATGAGAAGTAGCTAAATAATGATATATGTACAGTAATGCTTTATTAAATTATATCCAATAGCCATGACACAAATTTACCATTTTAAAGAACAGAACATGTTGCTTTGTTCCCTTATGCGTTAGAAAGGACACTTTTTGAGACTCAGGAGACTTGAACACGGGCTTGTTTTAGTCAAGGCACTTGATTTTTCAGGATCTTGATTTTATCATTTGTTATTTAGGGGAATTGAAGTAGATTAGAATTTGTCCACAGTAAAGCCATATGGACTGCTATTTATTAAAAAGTATTTAGTTGGAAAAAAAATCTTTCAACATCTGGAATTTATAGAGGAAAATAACACTGAAAGGGATCCTTGGTGGTGGAAAGATTGGTACTCACTAGGCTAGATGCTTGCTTTCTAGGTTTCTTTTAATGTAAGTATTCAGTGATGTATTCATTTATTGTATAAACACTTTATTACTTACTATGTACTTATCATTTTACACTCCTATGATCCTAATGTTTTTACAACGTATTTTTTCCTTTTGAATGTATTGCTAGATGGTGTATCAAGAGCTGGAGCTGCTTTTTTTAATGAAGTTCGAAATGCAGTATTTGGCAAGGTAGCCCAAAATTCAATCCGAAGAATAGCCAGAAATGTCTTTCTCCATCTTCACAACCTGGATCTGGCTTTCCACCTGAGTAGACAGACAGGAGCTTTATCAAAGGCTATTGACAGAGGAACAAGGGGTATCAGTTTTGTCCTGAGTGCTTTAGTATTTAATCTTCTTCCCATCATGTTTGAGGTGACTCTTGTCAGTGGTATTTTGGTAAGTAAAACATTTTTCATAACAAGCTTTTATCATTCTCATTGGTAGCTATTTAGTACTTGAAGCTGTTGTGCTATTGAATGCTCATGGTTTGAAAGCAAAATTCCACAGTATCAGAAGGGTTTTACAGTTAATTTAGTTATTTTGCCACAAGCTTCAAGGGACTGTCCAAAATCTTTATCATGTTATTGTAAAGAGCTGTTCAGTTCTACATATGGATCAGTCATTTAACTAGTGCTTGTAATTTTTTTCATTGGCAGAAATATTTGTATATGACTTGGACTGGTATGCTCAGATTATCTAGATTTTTATTCACGATTTATAACATTCTAAGCAATTTCATATTTTGTAATTAAAAGTGTGTATATGCTCTTTATTCCTTTTAAGGCTTATTGCATTATTTTTTTATCAGCATTTGACAGTAGTATCAATGTGGCAAGTGTAGTTTGGCTTTCTTCCCTTGCTACCTAAAGTAGCTTTTCTGAAGTATTTGATTCCTCACACAGTTAATTACTTATACAGCTTCCCATCAACATATTTTTTATTAAAATCTTTGGTATTTGCTGTTGTATATTATAAACTATTTGTCAAGAACAATGACTGTTTATCATTTCTTCTTTTGGCTTCTCCAGTATTATAGATGTGGTGCCCAGTTTGCATTGGTAACCCTTGGGACACTTGGTGCATACACAGCATTCACGGTTGCTGTTACACGGTGGAGGTAAAGTATTTCCCAGGAGCCAGTCAAGGTTCAGAAATTAGTTATGCTTTTATAGCAAAAATTTCATGCCTGTGCACATCTTTGTCTTACAGAACTAGATTTAGAATAGAAATGAACAAAGCGGATAATGATGCAGGTAATGCTGCTATAGACTCGCTGCTGAATTATGAAACTGTGAAGGTAATATGTTTAATTATACTTTCCTCTGCCTTTCACACTGCACAAAGATTTGTTCTGCCATTTAACTGAATAGGTGCTGTTAAGTTAGAGCATCCGATTAGGATAGGATCTCCAGGTATGATGGAGTAATTGTATTTTATTATTTTTCTTTATTTGGAAATTGGCCTCTTTTTCCACCTCCATTTTTGCGTGGCAGCATCAGAATTTTACCTTCTGAATTAACTTATAAGTAAGAAGAGTATAGTTAACACCTTGATTCAGAATGAACACTAAGCTAATCTAACTGACATGTAAGTTCTTGACTCTCTCTACCTCAGAGTACCTAGCATAGTGCTTTTCATTGTTTCATTTATGTGTTCATCTTTCCATTTATCAAATACTTCTGAATGCTTCTTATGTCCAAAGTACTATGCTAGGTCTTGTGATGGGGGAGGGTGGTAAAAAGTGATTAATATTTAATCCTTGCCCTCCCAGAATTAACTCCATCAAGTGGGAGAATTAAAGTAAGTATGCAGGTGACTATATAAGAAGGCATAATGGTGGTGGGGGCAATGAGAACTGTCAGTTCAGTTTCAGGGGACCAGGGGAAGGCTTTGGGAAGGAAATGCTATTAACAGTTTGTTTTTCTAAGATTTTATTTATTTTAAGTAATCTTTACACCCATTGTGAGACTCGAACTCAAAACCTAGAGATCAAGAGTCATCTGCTCCACCATCTAAGCCAGCCAGGCATCCCCATTAACAGCTTTTTTAGATCTGGGTTTAAATTAACCAGGCATTCATCAAAATGAGGTGAATTTTATGGACTTTTCAAATACAGTTCATTGTGGAAAACTGCAGGAGTACCATAGTCCAATGTATTGAAAGTCACTTTTTAAAAATGAAGTATGCAGTATAAAATTGTATCCATACATAAAGTCTGATGAAAAGGATACTGATCACTTAAAATAATAAATTCTAATTGTACTTGCATGTAATTACTATTTTTGTATATTTTGTAGTATTTTAATAATGAAAACTATGAAGCTCAAAGATATGATAGATTTCTGAAGACATATGAGACTGCTTCATTGAAAAGTACCTCTACTCTGGCTATGCTGAACTTTGGTCAAAGTGCTATTTTCAGTGTTGGTTTAACGGCTATTATGGTGCTCGCCAGTCAGGGAATTGTGGCAGGTAATGGATCTGCAGTTTTCACATTTACAGATGTTTTTCTTAACCTTTATAAATAAAGATTAATGAAAGGAATGTGTATATTAGTCTTACTATAAAGCATATTCAGTAAGGTGCTTTAACATCCTTGTAGTATTTTCCTTTTTGTATCAGAATATGTTTTCTTAATTGTATGATAATTTTTTTAACTTCCTTTTGTTTGACACTACAAGGTTAGCACTAGCTCCCTCAGTAGTTAGGACTGCTACATACTGATTCTTTCAGGAGTAACTTCTTTTTTTTAGCATCTAATATTTCTAATTTCTCTTGTGGACCTGGAAAGCAATGTAATTAATTTAGTGTTTAGTCCAAAGGACCAAAATGCAGACACTTTTTTTTTTAACAATTAGTAGTTACACTTTAATCTAGAAAGATTCATTTGTAAAACATTCAGAAGTAAATAATGTCTCTGCCTCCTTTCTGTAACCTGCCTACTCAGGATTTATTCATTCACTGTGACCTTAATACATGGTTTATCATTCCCATCGTGATACTCATTTGTTCCAATTTTTTAATATATACTTTTTAAAAAATTTTCTATTTCACATTGCAAAGAACCTTGCTAGTGTCTTAGGAAGGAGAGATTTCTAGCCATCCATTTCTATCTTCCCTTAAACCAGTCTTTTTTTTTTTAATATTATGTATAGTATATGGGTGAGTGGTTCCCATTCTACTTACATCAAGTACCCTATATTCCTAAATAATGGATTAAAATGCTTTGAGATTTGAGTAGACTTAAGAGTTGCTTGTTATATGCATTTTGAAGTATATTCCAGAATAATAGACTGTAAACTTTCTATCTTAAGCTGGAAAAGTTTATAACATCTAAAACACCTTTTTTTTCTTCTGCCAACTACATATTAAGGTACCCTTACCGTTGGAGATCTAGTAATGGTGAATGGACTGCTTTTTCAACTTTCATTACCCCTTAACTTTCTGGGAACTGTATATAGAGAAACGAGACAAGCACTCATAGATATGAACACCTTGTTTACTCTACTCAAGGTAGACACTCGAATTAAAGTAAGTAATCTATTCAGTACCTTTTTAAAAGCATGTGAGCATCATCCCATTAATAGGATTATTCTAAAGGAATATTTACATCACCATGTTAGCAAACTGGTTTCTTTTTTGTAGGAATTGGAGCTATCATGTGTATTAAGAGGTTGTTAGAGCTTTTACTTCCATGTTTAGAAACCTTACAGTGTTAGCAAATATTATACCTTAAGCTAAATTTTGTTAACTTGAATTATTTGTACTTGCACTTGATTTACTTCTGCTAAAAATGATATAAAATGTGATTGCCTTTCCTCACATCCTCAACTTCCTTACGCCCCTGCCCACCATCTCCCTACCTGCCCCCCAAAATTGCTCAAAAACCAAAGCATTTAAGAGTTTTTGACCTTAGGAGTGAAAAAAACCCAGATCTTCAAAAGCATGGTTGGAAGTGGTCTAACTCTACTTATAAACCTTCTCTTTCCCCATTATTTACAATTTCCCAATGTGAATTAGAAAATTGCCTGCATGGCTGTACTCTACATGGTGTATAAAGTGGCTTTTTTTCTCTTCCCTACTAGGACAAAGCAATGGCATCTCCCATTCAGATCACACCACAGACAGCTTCGGTGGCCTTTGATAATGTGCATTTTGAATACATTGAGGGGCAGAAAGTCCTTAGTGGAATATCTTTTGAAGTCCCTGCAGGAAAGAAAGTGGCCATTGTAGGAGGTAGTGGGTCAGGGTGGGTAATTCACTTATTTATAAAATTCTGCATCATTGATTGATTATTCCCAATGTAATATTTTTTCTTTATCATAATAAAATGATTACAGTGGTTTTAAACAGGGGTTTCCTAATGCCAGTAAGAGCTAAATAACCTTTCCTTGTCTCCAATTTCAGAAAAAGCACAATAGTAAGGCTATTGTTTCGCTTCTATGAGCCTCAAAAGGGTAACATTTACCTTGCTGGTCAAAATATACAAGATGTCAGCCTGGAAAGCCTTCGGAGGGCAGTGGGAGTGGTACCTCAGGTATTTAAAAAAAAGAAAAAAGCTATTTGGGGGAAGATTTACTGGGTTGGTAGATCTTATGTTAGAATAATTTGAATTCAGAGAGTCAATATAGGGGCACCTGGGTGGCTCAGTCGGTTAAGTGTCTGACTTTTGATTTCGACTCATGTCATGATCTCAGGGATCATGGGATCGAGCCCCATGTTGGGCTCTGGGCTGGGTATAGAGCTTGCTTGGGATTATCTCTCTCCCTCTCCCTCTGCCCCTCCCTGCTCTGCTTGTGTACGGGCTCTCTCTCTCTCAAAAAAAAAAAGAAAAAGGAAAAAAAAAACAAACGGTCAATATATGCTAAGTAAGTAGAAAGCATTAGGCCCTGCAGTTTCAATTCTGTTACCAAAAAGACTAAAAAAATGTGAATGGAAAATCTGCATGATGGTAAGATTGTTTTTTGTCTTAGATAGCGTAATATAAAGGAAAGAGCCCAGACTAAAGACAAACAGATCTAGATTCTAACCCCAGCTTTAACGCTTTTAAGTTGTGTGGTCTTGGTCCTCAGTATCCTTATCTTTAAAATAATGGTAATAACCATTGGTCTTACAGGATAGAATTATGAATTAGAGATAATATCTTATAAAGCACCAAGCACAATGTCCATCACATAATTGTTTA
The DNA here is from genome assembly GCF_017311325.1 of Ursus maritimus. Lineage (NCBI taxonomy): Eukaryota > Metazoa > Chordata > Mammalia > Carnivora > Ursidae > Ursus > Ursus maritimus. The sequence continues at coordinate 65,366,909 of NW_024423319.1, forward strand.
GTAAATGAAAATTATTACTGTAATTTTGAACAATTTTTGACCTAGTGAAGCAGTTTGGCTGTCTGCTTCCATGTTTGTATGCCGTGTTTACCACTGTCCTCTTTGTACCAACATGTCCTCTTTGTGCCTGACCTGTAGTAAGTAGTTAGTATTTGTTGAACGACTTTGGAGGACAAAATCTGAGAAGACAACAAGGATGCCTTATAGGATATGATTTTTTCTTATGCTAAAAGCCAATAGAGAGACCTGGGAACAAGTTGCAGCCTAGAATCTGAATTAAATTCTTGGGAGAACTGTAAGAAAGTGATCAGACAGGGATATGTAACTTATAAAAGGTCCCCAAATGAACTGACACTGTGCACTGTCCTCCCCCTTCACTGAGAATCCCATATGTTCGTGTGCCTGTATTGCCTAGGGAGGTATTGAAATTCCAGCTCTTTCACACACCTTAGTTCTGGTTTTGGATGGCTGTGTAGGCCCCAGGAACCTGCATTTTTTAATGTGCTTCCTAGATGACTCTGATATAGGTTATCCATAGAGTCTATGTTGAGAAACACTGACCTAAACTGTGTATCCAGTAAATTGAATTCTGGGCTGTGTCTGCTTAGGGCCCAGTGTCCTCATCCATTCAACTAGATTGCTGCCATTTCTCTTAAGCTGTATAACAGTTACCCTTGACCTTTTGAAAAATAAAACATTTGTATTCACTAAGGAAAAATACACGTGGTTAATAAATGAAAGAAAAGATGCTGATCCTCACTGGAGGGCTTACCAATACAAATTAAATCAACAATGGAATACCGTTTTTCACCTGTCAGCAAGGATTTTAGAATTCATATCTAGTTTGGGCAAGGCTGTGTAAAATGGCTAGTCTGTTGTTTGGTGGAAGTATACAGCTTTCCTGACAAGCAACTTGGCAATATGTATCAAGTGCCAGAAAAAAATTGCTACCCTTTATTCCAATAATTCTGCCTCTAGGAAGTTGTAGTAAGGAAATAAACAGAGATGTGAACAGATTTTTATATGCAAAGATGTTCATTACACCATTATTTATAATATCAGAAGTTGAAATTCACAGTGTGAATATCCAACAATAGGTAGATGGTTAAATTTATCACCATAGGATCAAATGTCATACAACCATTTATAAATATGCTGCTTGTAAAGAATATTGAGTGTCATAGAAAAATACTCAGATACAAAGGTTCTTAAAAAGAGGATACCAAGCAAAATATAACATCCCAATTTTATAATACTAAATGAATACACGTAACTAGAGAAGAAAGGAGAAAATCAACCAAAATGTTGATAGTAGTTATTGATACATGATAGGATTATGGATTATTTAATACATTTTTATTTTACCATATCTTTTTGTATTTTTGAAGTTTCCAGTTAGCATTTGTTAGCTCTTTTTTGAATATAAAATATTTAAAAATAAGTATTTTCTCTTTATAGAACTTGAAGCTTATTGGGTTTAAGTACCATTTCAATATAAGAACATTTTATATTAGTAGTTGGTATAAAATGGTTAAAATACTATTTGAAGTAATATCTGAAACTGAGGCTGATTGTGATGTTAAAGAAGATCTTAATTATCTTGGTTAATGTGAACTAATGAAGCCATTTTATTTCATCTTACTGACTGTTGCCTTCCAACCATTTAGAGACTAAAAGGAAAGTGGGAGATGAATGTTCACTTTAAGTAAATTAACTTCAGTGTGCTATGTCAGAATGAAATGAAATATCAAATGCATGCTTGCAGTGACCTTTCTCCAGAAAATATCTATAGTGTGTAAATCCTTTGTTTTCTGTGTCCAAGTAAAAAACTTGTTTTGTTTTGTGTGTCCCAATTTAAAAGCTTCTGAGAAACATATAACATATTCAGCCTCATTAGTAATTAGGGAAGTGCTAATTTAAACAGAAATCACATTTTACCCCCTAAAGTAGCAATAACTGAAACTTATTAATATGCTGGGTTGTTGAAGATACGGGGATCTGACACCCTCATACACTATGGGTTGGAGAATGTATACCGTGGAGCATTTTGGAAGACAGTTGGGCAATGCTATCAAAGGATAAATGTATGCTTACCTTTTAACTCATCAGTCTATTCCTAGGAGTCCTTCTTAAAGAAATATGCAAGTATACAAAGTCCTATATACAATGATATTTTATTCCAACCTGGTTTGTAGTAGCAAAAATTTGGAAATTACATTAATGTCTGTCAATAGAGAAATAGATAAATAAATACATTGTTAGTATCATACAACTGTTGAGAAAGTGAGGTGAGGGAGTGCCTGGGTGGTTCAGATGGTTAAGCGTCTGCCTTATGATCTCTAGGTCCTGGGATTGAGCCCCATGTCAGGCTCCCAGCTCAGCGGGGAGTCTGCTTCTCCCTCTCCCTCTTCCTCTCCCCCTGCTTGTGCTCTGTCTGTCTCTCTCTTTCTCAAATAAATAAATAAAATCTTTAAAAAAAAAAAAGTGAGGTAGGATTCTGTTACTGACGTGATCAGTTTCCAGGGTATGTTAAGTGAAAAAAAGCAATTTATAAAATAATATGTATAGTATGATCCCACTGTGTTGAAGAAAAAAAGTATAGGGCATATAAATGCATCACAAAAAGTCTGGACTGATATTCAACAAATTGTTCATGGTGATTAGAGCTCAGAAGGGAAATGGGATTGCAGGGTGATAAAGGAGTTATGTTTTACTCTTTATGTCTTTACTAAGTTGTTTGAATTTTTTGTAATAAATCTGCTCCAGGATGCTGTCCTCTTCCATAATACTATTTACTACAACCTCTTATATGGAAACATCCATGCTTCACCTGAGGAGGTGTATGCGGTGGCAAAATTAGCTGGACTCCATGATGCAATTCTTCGAATGCCACATGGATATGACACACAAGTAGGGGAACGAGGACTCAAACTTTCAGGTAATCAGAGATTTTAGATCTGCTCCCACTTGTGTACCCCCTAGAGCCCAAAACGTAATGACAGAGTATACACCTAGTGCTCATCAAGTCACTTTCAACAAGGTCCCAGTCTCAGCCATCACTGTAAATAATTCAACATGTTGGAAATAACTGTTCTCAAGTCATGCAGGTCTCTCTCTCTTTTTTTTTTTTCACTTGCAGCCACAAACTGTAAGTGCTTAACAGTAAATTACAAATACATGCTCAGGTCAGTGTTAACTTATCATCCATAATTTTGATATTAAAGGAAAGCCAACATCAGTATTCACGGGAGAAAGTAGTAAGAGTAGGGAAAGTAATTTGATAATAAATAGTGTATCTCATCATAATTTCCTAGATCATTATGGGATGTTTTCAATACTTTAGACTTCCTTATACTTGATATACTTAACTGCTGTACTTTCATTACAGCCACTTTCATTTTCATGTCCTTGTTGGTTCAGTGGTCAAGTAAATTTGGGGGCTTGTAAATTTCTATATAAGTGTTTAATTATGAGATTGATAGGTTTAATAATTATCCTATAATGACTGAATTTTTTGGAGGATCCATAAAAATGTTTTTTCACCCAAAATAATTTGAAGTCCAAAAGTATGGTATCTATACCTGAAAGTATTAATGTAACTCATATAAACACACTATATCCTTTACATTTATTTTTTATTCTAGTTTAATTTAGGGAGGAAATATATAATTAAGGGCTGAAGGTGAGGCCAAAAGAGAATGAAGAATACTCTGTGTGAATGGTAATGAGTCCCCATTCCTTTTCATTACAAACTGGCTTCATTTATTCACAACATTGATTAGGTACATACTATGGAACAAATATGGGCTTGCACACTATGATAGGAAGAGCATTGAACTGGAGTCAGGTCTAGTCCAAATTCCTCTGGAAGTTGCTCTGTCATCTTGGGCAAATCACTAAACCTTTCTGGGCCTCTGTTTCCTTTCTGTTTTAAAATTCTGCTCTTCTGGAGACCCATAGCAAATAGGTAAGGTGAAATAAGAGGTATCTAGTGTATACCTTTAACTTCAAAGAGTGCTGTGAAAAATAGTATCTGTCAAAAGAGTCCTTGAGAAGGATACTGGCTGAATGGTACATTTTTGTTAAGAAATAAATGTAGATGTTCATAGTTTCATGTCTTCAAGTTGCCTGGTTTCAGATATTGAATTTGTTTTTGGCTTTGTTGATTCTCTAATATTGAAATTTTTCTATCTGTGGTTGCTGTCCCTTGGGAAGTAATATAAAGTAACACATGTAGTGGAATCAAAGCTGTTACTTCTCTTCCTTATTCTCTTCGCCCACCACAAAGTCAGAATCCAGAATTACATTGATGTTCCAGAAAGTATAGTTTGTTGAAGGATATCATATATGAACTTAGGCTCTTCCGAGTAAACTAAACAGTGGTCAGAGTAGAGGCACATGTTGAAGGCATTGCTTCGTGGTTATGATCAGTGGAAATACTAGAAACATAAAAGATGTCTTTATGTTATACTTCCTTAAACTACATTTTTCTTTACCAGGAGGAGAAAAGCAAAGAGTAGCAATTGCAAGAGCCATTTTGAAGGACCCCCCAGTCATCCTCTATGATGAAGCCACTTCATCATTAGATTCAATTACTGAAGAGGTAAATGATGATGAAAATGCAAAGCTTTTCAATTCTCAACGCTTAACTTTTCTTCTTGGAAGTTTCAGTAAAATGGCTACATTCTTTTGTATTTTGAATGAACTTCAGTAGGAGGTACTGTAGGGCAAAATACCTGGCCCTTTGTCCCCATATAGCAAGTGTTGATAACAAGAATGCCAGGTTGCACTGAACTATTACATTGCTAAGTCCATTTGCAAAAGTGTCTCCTTTTGGAACCTTCTGACTATTGTATTATCCTTGCATCTTGCAAAGCTTGTAAGAATTGCCTAATCTGCTGACAAAGGAAGAAGGTTTTAGTCTTTCTGCCACTTAACAGTCATGAAAATAGGTCACGTAAGTGATTGTGACACAGTATACAACAGAAAACCTTTCACTTATCATGAAGCAACTCACTGAAGTACAAGTCAGGCACGCACAGCCTGTGGAGCTGGTGTAAATTTATATTAATTTCACAAAAAATACTGCACAGCACCAAGATGTTGTGACACTTGATGTTGTGATACAATTCAGCAACTACATTAGACTTCATAACAACATCTTTGCATTAAATATAAAAGTCTTAACAGTAATGATTTCATGGACGGATCCCCTTAATCTAGAACTGAAGATAGGCAGATATTATCTGTCATTTACCTCCATTCATCTACATTTTACTTAAATATATAGGAAAAACCCAGCGTTGAAAGGTAGACTTAATTTCGCTTTGCAGCATGCATGGCATAATATTTGCATATGTCATTAAGTTTCAGGGCATATTATTCGATCTTCCATATGTTTAAAACAGTTAAATATCTAAGTGACTTGTTTAGCATAAGGATTTGTTGTATTTAAAAGGAAGCTTGGGGTACCTGGATGGCTCAGTCAGTTAAGCGTCCAACTCTTGATTTTGGCTCAGATCATGATCTCAGTGTTGTGAGATGGAGTCCTGCATCGGGCTCTGCAACGGGCGTGGAACCAGCTTAAGATTCTCTCTCTCCGGGGCGCCTGGGTGGCTGAGTCGTTAAGCGTCTGCCTTCGGCTCAGGGCGTGATCCCAAAGTCTTGGGATCGAGCCCCATATCAGGCTCCTCCACTAGGAGCCTGCTTCTCCCTCTCCCACTCCCCCTGCTATGTTCCCTCTCTCACTCTCTCTCTCTCTCTGTCAAATAAATAAATAAAATCTTTAAATAAAAAGAAAAAGATTCTCTCTCTCCCTCTCCTTCTCTTTCTATCCTTCCTGCCCTCTCCTATTCATAGGCAGAATAGGAGTCTGCTTAAAAGAACTTTATACCTACAAATGTATTATCCACATATACCACAAATTCAAAGTCCTGACAGTCATTATTTGAGTCATGTAGCTTTATTATATCATAGAGCATAACCCATTAACAGCTAATAGACAATCTCCCAATGGAATGAGTTACCAGAAGATTTGGTTAAATTTTAATGGGCCTTTTTAAAAGGTCCAGGGCACTTAGTAGGATGTCAGAGCTTAAGTTCTTGAGAATAAGGAAGATGAGTCCCCACAAATAAAATTGGCCCTGCATTTGATTTTCCATCTGCCTTAGTAAAATATAAGGTCTTCTCTTCCTGGGTAGCCATCAACTCTTCATAATTTTATTCCTTTAATAAATACAGTGTTTAGAAATATCTGTAGGGAGCCATTGGGTAGATGCCCAACCCCACACTGCTATTTCCATCCTGCTAGCTATACTTAGACCTGGGTTTCTAAGTATAGCTGAATATATATACAACTCTCTTACATTTTAAAGGCAATAAACAACAATGTGTTTCCCAAACAGATTCTTTTTGTTATGTTAGTCATCATTAGTTTTTGATGTAGTGTTCCATGATTCATTATTTGCATATAACACCCAGTGCTCATTACAACACGTGCCCTTAAATACAGATTCTTAAATACAGAGAACAAATTCGTGCTTGTCAGAGGTGAGGTTGGTGGGAGGATGGGTGAAATAAAGGGGATTAAGAATACACTGATCATGAGCAGTGAGTAATGTATAAAATTATTGAATCATTATATTGTACACCTGAAATTACAATACTGTTAATTATACTGTAATAAAAAATGTTTTCCAGAATTCATTAAGAAGTCAGAATACCCCCGCCCCCCCTTTCCTTCTTTGTGCTCTTTATTTAGTTGGCTGTTCAGGGCCAGTGTCTCAAGAGTCATCCCTTCTGTTTATAACTGGGGAGGTTGGCTCATTTCTTCTGAATCTTGGATATTTTGGAGGAAAAAAAGCATTCTAAAAACCTGCTCTTCAGAATTATTTTGACAAAGATAGTCCCACACCATTTCAACGTGCCCTGCATAGAATGCTTGTGTTCAGGAAAGGCCAGAGGTGTTGGGAGGAAGCTGTCCTTGCTTCTGGGGCAAGGGGAAATGGAGCTAGACATTTCATTCTCAGCGTTATCACATTGTCCTTTAAAATGACAGCTTTGCTCTCTGTATAGCCATTTCCATCCTCTTGCTGTTTTTCTTTTTTTTCTTTCTCATTTCATTATAAGGGTTTTTGTTCTTTTTTTGTTTTATTTTAGTTCCAGTATAGTTAACATAAGAGTGTTATATTAGTGTCAGGTGTACAATACAGTGATTTAGCAGTTCCATACATTATTCAGTACTTATCACGACAGTTGTACTCCTTAATTCCCATTACCTATTTCACACATCCTCCTTCTCACCTCTCCTCTGGTAACTATTCATTTCTTTTCTGTACTTAAGAGTCTGTTTCTTGATTTGTCTCTGTCTCATTCTTTCTCTCTTTTTTACTTTGCTTGTTTGTTTCTTAAATTACTCTTATGAGTAAAATTGTATGGTATTTTTTTCCTGACATATTTCACTTAGCATTATACTCTCTACCTCCATGCATGTCATTGCAAACGGCAGGATTTCTTTCTGTTTTTATGGCTGAATTATTTTCCATTGTATATTTAAATAAAAACTTTCTAATTTTAAAAATGGGCAGAAGACGTAAACAGATATTTCTCCAAAGAAACATCCAGATGGCCAACAAACACATGAAAAGATGCTCAACATCACTTATCATCAGGGAAATGCAAATCAGAACTACAATGAGATCTCACCTCATACCTGTCAGAATGGCTAAAATCAAAAACACAGGAAACAACAGGTGTTGGCGAGGATGTGGAGAAAAAGGAACATTGGTGCCCTGTTTATGGAAATGCAAACTGGTGTAGCCACTCTGGAGACAGTATGGAGGTTCTTCAAAAAGTTAAAATAGAACTGTACGATCCAGTGATTGTGCTACTGGGTATTTACCCCAAAAATACAAAAACACTAATTCAAAGTAAAACATGCACCCCGGGGGCGCCTGGGTGGCACAGCGGTTAAGCGTCTGCCTTCGGCTCAGGGCGTGATCCTGACATTATGGGATCGAGCCCCACATCAGGCTCCTCTGCTATGAGCCTGCTTCTTCCTCTCCCACTCCTCCTGCTTGTGTTCCCTCTCTCGCTGGCTGTCTCTATCTCTGTCGAATAAATAAAATCTTAAAAAAAAAAAAAAAAACATGCACCCCGGTGTTTATAGCAGCATTATTTACAATAGCCAAGATATGGAAGTAGCCCAACTGTCCATCAATTGATGATGGATAAAGAAGTCAGAATACTTTTGAAAAGGAAGTTTGCTCAAGTTACCATACACAGTTGTCTTTGTTGCCCTTTCTGTCCTCTGAGTTTGAACTAATGGAAAGCAAATGTTCCTGGACCCTTTGAATCTCCTTTCTATTGATTTGAAATTTTCTACATCCTATCACTTGAGTCTTAGCTCATTTTACTTTTGTTCTCATTGGCCAGATAAACATCATAACTGACTATGTTCCTGATATCACTGGATTCATCATTATTGTTTATTTTTTATGTTTAAGTATAGAAATCTCCACCTTCTCCCAGTCTTTCTAATTTAAAGAAATGTTGCCTATCCAAAAGATCATTTTTTCCCTGATGATGTGGTCATATTTGCCTTCCTTTTTTGATCAATTTTCTCCTCTTCATAATTATTAGATTAGGTCAAATATTTGGTAGTGATATGAAGTTTATATAATACAGCATTCATTGGCATTTTATATGTTCCTTTAAGAAATGTATGATTGTTTTAATTTGCATTTACCTAATCTTTTTTCTCTACTCTTGTCAAACTTGCAGACTATTCTTGGGGCCATGAAGGATGCAGTCAAACACAGGACTTCTATTTTCATTGCACACAGATTGTCAACAGTGGTTGATGCAGATGAAATCATTGTCTTGGACCAGGTAAGAGATTTAACTTCAAAGTTTAGTATGTGGGGGATTTTTGGGAAGATGGCAGAATAGGAGGATCCTGAGCTCACCTGATCCCACAGACACATGTAGATAATCACATCAGTGCAACTAACACAAAAACACCCTGGCAGAAGAGACTTTGTAGCTTATTGCAGACAGGAGGCCACATTGAAAAGGGCAGGAGGGGCAGACACAGTCTGGAACCAAAATTCCACCAAGACTAACCACGAATGGAAGGAACACCACAAGCATGGAAAAGGGAGAGGAGCAGTCCTCATACCAGTCACCTTAGGTGGGGGTGGGGGAGAGCTACAATAGAAAGACACATCCCCAAAACATTAGTCTTTAAAAAGTCATGGGGCTTAACTTTCTGAGTTTCTACAATCAGTGGGACTTAATACCAGGTGCTTTAAAAATCAGCTGGCTTAGCTGTGGGAGACCCACAGGGCAATTGGAAACTGAGGCTTGGACCTTAAAGAGCCAGCAAAACCAAAAAAAAACCCACCAAGATAGCATAGAAGCAGCAGTTCGACGGTGCCTAGGGTACACATGAAGGACCTTTAATTACTAATCTCAGAATGTGTGCTGGAGGGGCAGGGATCTTTAGGAGATTTCTCTAAGAACAGAAGAGCTAGTGAGCACCATTTCTCTCCTCCCTCCACCCCCAGCCTAGATAGCTAGACAGTCGCAGGAATCAGCAGGAACACTCTTCCACCTATCTTACCAACACAACTTACACCACATTCTGCATTCTGAGGGATCCGCCCCACTTAGCAAGCCTCCCTCCAAAGCAGTTCCTGCCAAGACACACACTGCAAGCAGCCCTGGCTGGACCTGCACCACTCCAAAGTGACTCCTATCCTGGGAAGAGGAGAAGATAACCACATACAGCAGTGCAGCTACAGCAACGGCAGACAGACTGGGCAGGCATGTGGTTTGACTGTTGGCCCCACTCACCATCAAAAGCCTCTCAGGAAAAGGCAAGAAGAGCACCTTGAAGGTTGATGCTACTGAAGCCCTAACAGATGAACTGGGGGCAGGCATCTGGTTTGACTACAGGCCCCACCCACCAATGAAAGCCTCTCAGGGGGCAACAGAGGGAGAGCACCCTGCAGTTTGGTGTGACTGCAGCCCAGGCACAGAGCTGAGAGCAGGCATCTGATCTGGCTGCTGACACTACTGAATTACAAGCCCACAGTGGCCCCAGACTCTTCCCCTAACAGCACAGGGACCAACCCTGCCTGGTACACCCAGAACATGAAAAGTGGACCATTGCATCTAATGACTGAAGGCAAACACAGCTTAGCTGCAACAGTAGGGTATGCACAGCCCACTAGAAGATACCTCTGAAGCTCCTGGTTCTGGTGAATGGTGGACATTATGCTGCAGGACACCACAGGACCTCTTCTTCATAAGGCCACTACTTTCAAGATCAGGAGACTTTAGCAGACTTTCCTAATACATAGAAACAAACACAAAGAGGCAAAATGAGGAGACAGATGAATATGTCCCAGATGAGACAAAAGTAAAGCAAGAGAACTAATTGAAACAGAGATGAACAATATGTCTGATAAAGAATCCAAATTAATGGCCATAAAGATACTCACTGAACTAGACAGAAGAGTGGAGAATCTCAATGAACCTTTAATAAAGAGATAGAAAATATAAAAAGAACCAATCAGAGATGAAGAACTTAATGACTGAAATTAAAAGTACACTAGAGGGGGGGCACCTGGGTGGCTCAGTTGGTTAAGCGTCTGTCTGCAGCTCAGATTGTGATCCCAGGGTACTGGGATCAAGCCCCACATCAGGCTCCCTGCTCAGCGGAGAGCCTGCTTATCCCACTCCTGCTGCTGCTCTCCCTGCTTACGCGTTCTCTCTCTCTCTCTCTCTCTCTCTCTCTCTCTCTCTCTCTCTCCCCCCCTCCCCTTCCCTCCTTCTCCCTCTCCCTCTCCCTCTCCCTCTCCCTCTCCCTCTCCCTCTCCTCTCCTCTCCCTCTCCCTACTTCCCTCCATCCCTCTCTCTCTGTCAAAATCTTTTTTAAAAAGAATACATTAGAGGGAATCAGTGGCAGATTAGAGGAGACAGAAGAATGGATCAGTGAACTAGAAGACAGTAATAAAGAGAAATCAAGCTGAACAACTAAAAGAGAAAAACAATAAAAAATAAGAATAAATTAAGGTAACCCAGGGACATCATTAAGGATTATAACATTCACATTATAACAATCCCAGAAGGAGGAAAGAGAAGGGTGCAGAAAATTTATTTGAAGAAATAATAGCTGAAAACTTCCCTAACCTGGGGAGGGAAAGAGACATCCAGATTCTGGAGGCACACAGAACCCACAACAAAATCAACCCAAGAGGTCCACACTAAAACACATAATAACTAAAATGGCGAAAAAGTAGTGATAGAGAATGTTAAAAGCAGCAAGAGAAAAAACAGTTACATACGAGGGAAAATCCCATAAGATTTTCACCTGATTTTTCAGCTGAAACTTTGTAGGCTAGAAGGGAGTGGCATGGTATATTCAGACTACTGACAGAAAAATAACCTGTAACCAAGAATACTCTACACAGTAAGGCTATCTTCAGAATACAAGGAGAGATAAAGAGTTTTCCAGGCAAATTAAAGTTCAAGGGGTTCATCATGATTACACCAGCCTTCAAGAAAGGCCATAATTAGGAGTAAGAAAATTATAAAAGGAAAAAATTTCACAGGTAAATGCAAACATATAATAAAAGTAGTGTATTAATCACTTATAAAACCAGTATGGAGGTTAAAGTGGAAAAACAATAAATTATATCTATAAAAATAAGAGATTCACAAAATAAAAGGATGTAAAGTATGATATGTAAAATGTGGGGGAAGTACAATTTTACTACTTTATAAATGACTTCAAAGTTAACTGACCCTCAACCTAATATAGACTGCTATATGCATAAAATATTATATATGAACCTAATGGTAACTACAAATCAAAAACCTATGGTAGATACACAAAAAGTAAAGAGAAAGTAATCCAAGCATAACACTGAAGAGAGCCATCAAATCACAAGGGAAAGGGGACAATGGGGGAAAAAAGAGAACTACAGAAACAGCCATAAAACAAGTTACAAAATGGCAATAATTACATACCTATCATTAATTACTTTGAATACCAATGGACTAAGTACTCCAATTAAAACACATAGGAGGAAAAAATACACGTAGGATGATGGAATGGATAAAAAATACAAGCTCCATCTAAGTGCTACCTATTTGAGACTCAGTTTAGACCTAAAGACGCATGGAGATTGAAAGGAAGGACACAAACATTTACCATGTAAATGGAAGTGAAGAGAAAGCCAGGAGAGCAATACTTCTGTTGCACAAAACATGCTTTAAAACAAAGATTGTAACAAGAGACGAGGATGCTACATGATGA
>NW_024423319.1:65379243-65439720 GCF_017311325.1 Ursus maritimus
CCCTCTCCCTCTCCCTCTCCCTCTCCCTCTCCCTCTCCCTCTCCCTCTCCCTACTTCCCTCCATCCCTCTCTCTCTGTCAAAATCTTTTTTAAAAAGAATACATTAGAGGGAATCAGTGGCAGATTAGAGGAGACAGAAGAATGGATCAGTGAACTAGAAGACAGTAATAAAGAGAAATCAAGCTGAACAACTAAAAGAGAAAAACAATAAAAAATAAGAATAAATTAAGGTAACCCAGGGACATCATTAAGGATTATAACATTCACATTATAACAATCCCAGAAGGAGGAAAGAGAAGGGTGCAGAAAATTTATTTGAAGAAATAATAGCTGAAAACTTCCCTAACCTGGGGAGGGAAAGAGACATCCAGATTCTGGAGGCACACAGAACCCACAACAAAATCAACCCAAGAGGTCCACACTAAAACACATAATAACTAAAATGGCGAAAAAGTAGTGATAGAGAATGTTAAAAGCAGCAAGAGAAAAAACAGTTACATACGAGGGAAAATCCCATAAGATTTTCACCTGATTTTTCAGCTGAAACTTTGTAGGCTAGAAGGGAGTGGCATGGTATATTCAGACTACTGACAGAAAAATAACCTGTAACCAAGAATACTCTACACAGTAAGGCTATCTTCAGAATACAAGGAGAGATAAAGAGTTTTCCAGGCAAATTAAAGTTCAAGGGGTTCATCATGATTACACCAGCCTTCAAGAAAGGCCATAATTAGGAGTAAGAAAATTATAAAAGGAAAAAATTTCACAGGTAAATGCAAACATATAATAAAAGTAGTGTATTAATCACTTATAAAACCAGTATGGAGGTTAAAGTGGAAAAACAATAAATTATATCTATAAAAATAAGAGATTCACAAAATAAAAGGATGTAAAGTATGATATGTAAAATGTGGGGGAAGTACAATTTTACTACTTTATAAATGACTTCAAAGTTAACTGACCCTCAACCTAATATAGACTGCTATATGCATAAAATATTATATATGAACCTAATGGTAACTACAAATCAAAAACCTATGGTAGATACACAAAAAGTAAAGAGAAAGTAATCCAAGCATAACACTGAAGAGAGCCATCAAATCACAAGGGAAAGGGGACAATGGGGGAAAAAAGAGAACTACAGAAACAGCCATAAAACAAGTTACAAAATGGCAATAATTACATACCTATCATTAATTACTTTGAATACCAATGGACTAAGTACTCCAATTAAAACACATAGGAGGAAAAAATACACGTAGGATGATGGAATGGATAAAAAATACAAGCTCCATCTAAGTGCTACCTATTTGAGACTCAGTTTAGACCTAAAGACGCATGGAGATTGAAAGGAAGGACACAAACATTTACCATGTAAATGGAAGTGAAGAGAAAGCCAGGAGAGCAATACTTCTGTTGCACAAAACATGCTTTAAAACAAAGATTGTAACAAGAGACGAGGATGCTACATGATGATAATGGGAAAAATCCAGCAAGAAGATAAAATAGTTGTAAATATTTGTGCACCCAACACGGGAACACCCAAAAACATAAATCATGTGTTAACAGACATAAAAGAAGAAATTAATACAACAATAATAATTGACTTTAACACCCCATTTACATTAATGGGTACATCATCTATACAGAAAATGAAGGAAACAGTAACTTTGAATGACATATTGGACCAGATGAAATTAACATCACATATATTCAGAACATTCTATCAAAAAACAGCAGGATATACTTATTTTCAAGTGCACATAGAGCATTCTCCAGAATAGATCACATGTTAGGGCAAAAACAAGTCTCTGTGAATTTAAGAAGATGAAACCACATCAAGCATCTTTCCCAAACAAAACGATATAAAACTAAAATTAATTGTGAGAAAAATATGGAAAAAAACACTAACACTTGAAAGCTTAGCAACATGCTACTGAACAACCAATGGATCAACAAAGAATCAAAGAAGAAATCAAAAAATACATGGAGACAAACGAAAATGAAAACACAATGGTTCTAATTCATTAAGATGCAGCAAAAAGTGTTCTAAGGTGGAAGATTAGACCAATATAGGCCTATCTCAAGAAAGAATAAAAATCTCGAATAAACAACCTAACCTTACACCTGAAGGGGCTAGAAAAGAAAAAACAAAAAAAGGCCAAAGCCAGTAGAAGGAAGAAAGTAATAAAAATTAGAGCAAAAATAAATGAAATAGGGACTAAAAATACAAAATAGATCAATGAAACCAGGAGCTAGTTATTTGAAAAGATCAATAAAATTGATATACCTTTAGCCAGACTTACCGAGAGAGAGAGAGAGAGAGAGAGAGAGAAAGGACTCAAAGTCAGAAATGGAGAAGAAATAATGGCCGAGAACTCTGAAATACAAAAGATGATAGGAGAATACTATGCCAACAATTTGGACAACTAGAAGAAACGGATAAATTTATAGAAATATATAACCTTCCAAAACCAAATGAGGACATAATATAAAATTCGAACAAACCAGTTACTAGCAGTGATATTGAATCAGTAATCAAAAAACTCCCAACAAACAAAAGTCCAGGACCAGACAGCTTCACAGGTGAATTCTGCCAAACATTTGAATAAAAGTTAATACCTATTCTTCTCAAACTATTCCAAGAAATAGAAGAGGAAGGGAAGCTTCCAAATTCATTTTATGAGGCCAGCATTACCCTGATACCAAACCCACATAAAGACACTACAAAAAAACCAAACTACAGGCCAATATCTCTGATGAATATTGATGCAAAAATCCTCAACAAAATATCAGCAAACCAAATCCAGCAATACATTTAAAAAAATCATTCACCACAGTCAGGTGGGACTTATTCCCAGGATGCAAGGTGATTCAATATTTGTAAATCAATTATTATAATAGGTCATATCAATAAGAGAAAGGAACAAAACCATATGATATTCTCAACAGATGCAGGAAAATCATTTGCAAAGTACAACATCCATTGATGATAAAAATTTTCAACAAAGTAGGTTTAAAGCAAACATACCTCAACATCATCAGGCCATATATGGAAAACCCACAGCTCACATCATACTCAGTGGTGAAAAACAGATTTTCCTCTTAAGAACAGGAGCAAGACCAGAGTGTCAACTCTCACTTTTATTTAATAGAGTACTAGGAATCCTAGCTACAGTAGTCAGACAAGAAAAAGAAATAAAAGGGATCCAAACTGGTAAGGAAGTAAAATTTTTCACAGAAATGAATTCAGTGAAGTCACAGGTTACAAGATTATTGTACAGAAATTTTTCACATTTCTACACACTAATAATGAAGTAGCAGAAAGAGAAATTAAGAAAACAATCCCATTTACACTTGCACCAAAATTAATAAAATACCTAGGAATAAACTTAAGGAGATGAGAGTTCTGTACCACGGAAACTATAAAGTATTGATGAAAGAAATTGTAGATGACACAAATGCAAAGATATTTCTTATTCATGAATTAGAAGAATTAATATTGGTGAAGAGTCTGTACTACCCAAAGCAGTCTATACAGATTCAGCGTAATCCCTGTCAAAATACTAACAGCATGTTTCTCAGAACTGTAACAAGTTATTTTAAAATTTGAATGGAACCACAAAAGACCTCAAATAGCCAAAGCAATCTTAAAAAAGAAGAACAAAGCAGGATGTATCACAATCCCTGATTTCAAGGTACATTACAAAGCTGTAGTAAGTATGGTACTTGCACAAAAATAGACACATAGATCAATGGAAGTGAATAGAGAGTCTAGGAATGAACCCACACTTATATGGTCAGTTAATCTATGACAGAGGAGGCAAGAATATACAATGAAGAAAGAGTCTCTTTCAACAAATGGTGCCAGGAAAACTAAACAGCTACATGCAAATGAATGAAACCAGACCACTTTCTTATACAGAAAAATAAACTCAGAATGGATTAAAGACCTAAATGTGAGACTTAGAAGAAAACATAGGCAATAATTTCTTTGACATGGGGCATAGAAACTTTTTTTTTTTTAGGCAAGTCTTTTCAGGCAAGGGAGACAAAGGCAAAATTAGACTGCTGTCAGTACAGCAAAGTAAAACGCTTTTGCATAATGACAGAAACCATCAACAGAACTACAAGGCAGCCTACTGAATGGGAGAAGATATTTGTAAAATGATATATTTGATAAGGGCTTAATACCCAAAATATATAAAAAAACTTATACTAGTCAACACCCAAAAAACAAATAATCGGATTAAAAAATGGGCAGAGGACATGAATAGACATTTTCCAGAGAAGCCATATAGATGGCCAACAGACTCATGAAAAGATGCTCACCATAACTAATCATCAGGGAAATGCAAATTAAAACCACAATGAGATATCACTTTATACCTTTCAGAATGGCTAAAATCAAACACACACAAGAAATAAGAAACGTTGACGATGATACAGAGAAAAAGGAACCCTCATGCACTGTTGCTGGGAATGCAAATTGGTGCAACCACTGTGGAAAACAATATGGAGGTTCTTCAAAAATTTGAAAATAGGTAATTCCACTACTGGGTATTTACCTAAAGAAAATGAAACTGCTAACTTGAAAAGCTATATGCACCCCTATGTTTATTACAGCATTATTTACAATAGCCAAGATATGGAAGCATCTCAAGTGTCCATCCATAGTTGAATGGATAAGGAAAACTATTACCTGGCCATAAAAAAATGAAATTCATCTTGCCATTTGCAGCAACATGCATGAACCTAGAGGGTATAATGATGAGTGATATCAGTCAGAGAAAGATGAATACCATACTATTTCACTTGTGTGGAATTGAAGAAACAATCCAAATGAACAAAAAAAAAAGGGACACAAGAAATAGATCCTTTAAATACAGAGAACAAACTGGTGGTTTTCAGAGTGGTGATGTGTGGGGGGATGGGTGAAACAGATAAAAGGGAATAAGAATATACTTAACTTGATGAGCCCTGGGAAATGTATAGAATTGTTGAATAATTGTATTTTAAACCTGAAACCAATATAACACTGTATCTTAGTTGCAGTTCAATTTAAAAGCAAAGTTTAGTACGTGAAGAACATTGAAAATTGTCTCTAACAACTTAAATGTTGTTTCTAAAGAAAAATGCAGAATTTGTGTTCTTTAAAGAGATTGAATCTTGATAGGACTCCATTTTTACTTGCTTTTGATAGGAAAACAAAGGCATTTTTCTTTCATTGAAGTATTAAAAGCAAACTTATATCAGGAAAGCATTAAAGCCTCATAATGATAGAATCAGGTTTTAGAGAGTGTATATATAAAATAATTTTTTTGCATTGAGTTTTGCTCTGTACAGAATCATTACTCATTATCATTTTTGTATTTTGTATTTTTATTTTTTTCTAATACCTGCACATACCTTTGATGTCTAAAAGAAAGTTACCATAAAATAGTCATTTGCAAACATGATTATTTTCATTTTTTTCCTCCTGGGGAAAGTAAGAAAATGGATAGCCTGCTTTATCCCTTCTGAGGGATTTACTGTAAGAGTACATGATCTAAATGTTCTGATCAACTCAGAATACCCTATAGTGATTGGTGGATTTAAAAATTGTGATAATTTTCCTCTTCTCCACTCTTTGTAAGGATATATTTTCCCACATCCTAGTACTTGGTTACTTCTAACATTGTTCAATTTTTCACCTTCCATTCAGCATTTTCTATGATTATGTTCCCCTTCTAATAAATAAACCTTGAGTTCTTTATAATTTTGAAACCCTAAATACTGGATGTTGAGAGAGAAAAAAGCATTCTCATGTACTTTCTTTTTTTTTTAATAATATTTTTTTATTTTATTATGTTAGTCACCATACAGTACATCCCTAGTTTTTGATGTAAAGTTCCATGATTCATTACTTGCGTATAACACCCAGTGCACCATGCAATACGTGCCCTCCTTACTACCCATCACCAGTCTATCCCACTCCCCCACCCCGCTCCCCTCTGAAGCCCTCAGTTTGTTTCCCAGAGTCCATAGTCTGTCATGGTTCATTCCCCCTTCTGTTTACCCCCCCCCTTGTACTTTCTATATTGAGTTATTGAGAGAGAATTTTTCACACCACTAAAATTTCGTATAAGCTATTGATTTCTGTGGTGTGTATGTGTATGTATATATACATATATATAGTTATATAGTCTTACCTGTGTGTACTTGAGCAACCCTAGTTCTTTCTGTTGGTTTTTTTCATAAGTACTTACATTCATTAGAAAATAAACTAATTTTTTCAGTATGATTATATACCAGAATGCCTTAAATGTGAAATGTTGTAAATATACTTTATTATCCAATTGATATTCAAAAGAGGGCAGTTGTGATAAGCACTGGGTGTTACATGTACTGATAAATCACTAAATTCTACACCTGTAACTAACATTACACTATGTGTTAACTAACTGGAATTTAAATAAAAACTTGGAGGGAAGAAATTAAAAAGAAAGAATCTGAAATAAAATCTGCCATTGGTGCTTTGTTACTAACCTTTCCTTTGTATGCAGGCATGCTGATAGTCTTTTCTTACAAATATAAAATGGTAAAAGTACTTGAAGAAGTTTGTGCTCTCTTGTCTCATGCCATGAGGTTGACAGTATTTATGGTTATATCACAACATTGTCACTTGAAGTTTGGATTATAATTGGAGCTAATTTATTAATATTTATAGCACACGTATCTAAAACATCTTTATGTTTATAATTTGATGATTCTGTATATGCTTGATTATGAAGATCAGAGGCTTTCATTTTCTGGTGAAACTTATGTGACCTCATGTGTTCTGTCAGCAGTGCCTTGTAGTATTATTGTTACATCTACATAAGAAATAGAATTCTCAAGGCCTTTCCTTGCCCCCACAACCTGGTGATTATTGCTTCCCAGCCTTGGGAAAGGCTGTAAGTTGACTTGTCAGGAAATTGAGTCACAGAGGCTCTACACAGAAGACTATCAAGCACGTGAACAAAGATGGGAAAGATTAACTAGAAATCAAAACACACAAAAAAAGAAGACAATAGACCCTCTTCTGCCACTGGCTCCAAGAACCTTGCTAACCATTTATTTCTACTACCACTGCTCCTTCCTTTATCAGGAGATAATTGAAGAATTCTCTGCAGAAAACACAAGTAGCCCCAGAAAAAAAAAGATATTTGTATTTGGAGACCCCAGCAAAATGACATGTTATCCATATGATCATCCTTCAGTGAAACCCCATAGTTGAAAATCCCATTCCCATGCATGTAGTTTCCAGTCAGCTTTCTAATGCTCCATTTTTAACTGTCAGTGAATAATAAAGGAAGACCTCTTAAGCAGAAAAAAGGGAACTCAGTAGAAAATGTAGACAATGCAAAGAGCATAAGGCAACTTATATAATTAATACCATCACAGGTCATGGAAAATAAAGCATTTCTAAAATAAGGATAAATGCTGTTTAAAAAAATAAGTAAAGGGAGCATTATATGGCATGAGTTCCAGATACGTTGTTAAATTAAATAAAGAACAATTCACAGTCTATTGTATGCTGCTATTTGCAAGGAGGATGGGAAAAAAGGAATATGTAATATTTACTTATTTCTGTGAAAAGAAACTCAGAGAGTTTGTACCTCTTAATCCACTTCATTTTGCCCATTCTCTCATCCATCTTCCTCTGGCAACTACCGGTTTGTTCTCAAATTAATTCGGAGGAACAGACTTCCACCTATAAAATAAATAAGTCACAGAGATGAAAAGTACGGCATAAGTAATATAGTCAGTAATACTATAAATAATGCCTTATGGTGACAGATGGTGACTATATTACTGTGCCCAGCACTGAATAGTGTATACAGTTGTCTAATCACTATGCCATACACCTGAAAGTAATATAACATTATATGTCAATTATATTTCAATAAAAAATTACAAAAAATACTCTAAATGAGCTGGAAAGAATTTAATATTTGATGATTCACAGTCTTTCATTGGCTCAGAGGTATGAGCATGGATATTAATTATTACTATACTGGGGCAACTCAGAACAGTGTTTAATAGTTTGATTAACATAAAATATACTAAAGACTTTTCTGTGTTTCAATTCCAAATAAAAAGAACTCTTAGCAAAAGAGAAAACAACAACAGCAAACTCAGGAATCATAAGCTAGAAACCAAAGAAATTGGCTGCTTATGGGGTGGGGAGAGAAGAAGGTAGAAGAGATAGGAAAGGGAACATGACTTTCCTGATTATACTTTTTTTTATCTTATTTTTTTGTATTTCAGGTTTTTATTTTTTATAATAATTTTTTATTATGTTAGTCACGATACAGTACATTGTACTTCAGGTTTTTAAATTCCAGTTAACATAGTGTGTGATATTAGTTTCAGGGGTAGAATTTAGTGATTCATCACAGCACCCAGTACTCATCACAAGTGCCCTCCTTAATACCCATCATCCATTTAACCCATCCCCCAACCCACCTCCCCTCCAGCATCTCTCAGTTTGTTCTCTATAGTTAAGAGTCTGTTTTATGATTTGTCTCTTTCCCCGCCATGTTCATCTGCTTTCTATCTTAAATTCTCCATGTGAGTGAAATCATATGGTATTTGTCTTTCTCTAACTTATTTCACTTACCATAATACTCTCTAGCTCCATCCACATCCTTGCAAATGGCATGATTTCATTATTTTTGATGGCCGGGTAATATTCCTGTGTGTGTGTGTGCACGCGCGCATGTGTATATCACATCTTCGTAATCCATTCATCAGTCAGTGGGCATTTGGGCTTTTATCATAGTTTGGCTATTGTTGATACTGCTGCCTTAAACATCGGGGTGCATGTACACCTTTGAATCTGTATTTTTGTATCCTTTCAGTAAATACTTAGAGTGGAAATGCTGGATTGTAGGGTCATTCTCTTTTTAACTTTTTGAGGAACCTTCCTGCTGTTTTCCAGAATGGCTGCACCAGTTTGCATTCCTACCAACAGTATAAGAGTGTTCCCCCTTCTCCATCCACATCCTCGTCAACGCCTATTGTTTCTTGTGTTAATTTTAGCCATCCTGAGAAGTGTGAGATGGTACATCACCATGGTTTTGATGTGTTTTTCCATGATGATGAAAGATGTTGAGCATCTTTTCATGGGCCTGTTAGCCATTTGGATATCTTCTCTGGAAAAATGTCTATTCACGTCTTCTGCCCATTTTTTAACTGGATTATATTTTGGGTGTTGACTTTGATAAGTTCTTTATAGATTTTGGATACTAACCCTTTATCAGATATGTCATTTACAAATACATTTTGTATTCTCCCATTTTGGAGGTTGCCTTTTAGTCTTGTCAGTTGTTTCCTTCACTGTGTAGAAGCTTTTTATCTTCAAAAGTCCTAATAGTTTATTTATTCCTTTATTTTTTAACATACACTGTATTATTTGTTTCAGGGGTACAGGTCTGTGCTTCATTATATAATACACAGTGCTCATTACAACACATACCCTCCCCAGTGTCCATCACCCAGTTACCTCATTCCCCTACCCCTCCAGCAAACCTCAGTGTGTTTCCTAAAATTAACAGTCTCCTATGGTTCATCTCCCTTCCTGGTTTCGTCTTGTTTTATTTTTTCTTCTCTTCCCCTATGATCCTCTGTTTTGTTTTCTTAAAGGCCATATACCAGTGAGATCATATGATAATTGTTTTTCTTTGATTGACTTGCTTTGCTTAGCATAATACCCTCTAGTTCCATCCACATTGTTGCAAATGGCAAGATTTCATTTTTTTTGGCTGTGCAATATTCCAGTGTGTGTGTGTGTGTGTGTGTGTGTGTGTGTGTGTATACCACATCTTCTTTATCCATTCATCTGTCAGTGGACATCTGGACTCTCTCCATAGTTTAGCTATTGTGGACATTGCTGCTCTGAACATTGGGGAGCATGTGCCCCTTCAAATCACTATGTTTGTATCCTTTGAATAAATACCTACCTGTACAATCACTAGGTCATAGGATAGCTCTATTTTCAACTTCTTTTGTTTTTAGATTTTATTTATTTATTTGACGGAGCGAGCCAGCGAGAGAGGGAACACAAGCAGGGGGAGTGGGAGAGGGAGAAGCAGGCTCCCAGGGGAGCAGGAAGCCCGATGCGGGGCTTGATCCCAGGACTCTGGGATCACGCCCTGAGCTGAAGGCAGACGCTTAACGACTGAGACACCCAGGCGCCCCTCTATTTTCAACTTCTTGAGGAACCTCCATACTGTTTTCCAGAGTGGCTGCACCAGCTTGCATTTCCACCAACAGTGTAGGAGGTTTCCCATTTCTCCACATCCTCACCAACATCTACATTTCCTGACCTGTTAATTTTAGCCATTCAGGCTGGTTAGAGGTATTACCTCATTGTGGTTTTCTTTTGTATTTCCCTGATGCCTAGTGATGTTGAGCGCTTTTTCATGTGTCTGTTGCCATTTGGATGTCTTCTTTGGAGAAATGTCTGTTCATGTCTTCTGCCCATTTCTTGATTTGATTATTTGTTCTTTGGGTGAGTTTGATAAGTTCTTTATAGATTTTGTATACTAGCCCTTTATCTGATATGTTATTTGCAAATATCTTTTCCTATTCTGTCAGTTGTCTTTTGGTTTTGTTGACTGTTTCCTTTGCTGTGCAAAAGCTTTCTATCTTGATGATGTCCCAGTAGTTCATTTTTGCCTTTGTTTCCCCTGCCTTTGGAGACATGTCTAGCAAGAAGTTGCTGTGGCCGAGGTTGAGGAGGTTGCTGCCTGTGTTCTTCTCAAGGATTTTGATGGATTCCTGTCTCACAGTTAGCTCTTTCATCCATTTTGTGTCTATTTTTGTGTATGGTGTAAGGAAATGGTCCAGTTTCATTCTTCTGCATGTGGCTGTCCATTTTTCCCAACACCATTTGTTGAAGAGACTGCCTATTTTCCATTGTATATTCTTTCCTGCTTTGTTGAAGATTAGTTGACCGTAGAGTTGAGGATCCATT
This sequence comes from Ursus maritimus, assembly GCF_017311325.1. Classification (NCBI taxonomy): domain Eukaryota; kingdom Metazoa; phylum Chordata; class Mammalia; order Carnivora; family Ursidae; genus Ursus; species Ursus maritimus. The sequence goes on from NW_024423319.1 coordinate 65,390,246, forward strand.
TCTGGGTTCTCTGTTCTGTTCAGTTGATCTATGTATCTGTTTTTGTGCCAGTACCATACTGTCTTGATGATTGCAGTTTTGTAATAGAGCTTGAAGTCCAGAATTGTGATGCCACCAGCTTTGGTCTTCTTTTTCAACATTCCTTTGGCTTTTCAGGGTCTTTTCTGGTTTCATACAAATTTTAGGATTATTTATTCTAGTTCTGTGAAAAAAAGTTGATGGTATTTTGATAGGGATTGCATTGAATGTGTAGATTGCTCTAGGTAGCATGGATTTTTTTTTTAACAACATTTGTTCTTCCAGTCCATGAGCATTCTGTTTTTTCCATTTCTTTGTGTCTTTAATTTTTTTCATGAGTATTCTATAGTTTCCAGATCGTTTGCCTCTTTGGTTAGATTTATTCCTAGGTATCTTATGGTTTTGGGTGCAACTGTAAATGGGGTTGACTCTATAATTTCTCTTTCTTCAGTTACATTGTTAGTGTATAGAAATACAACTGATGTCTGTGCATCGATTTTATATTCTGCCACTTTACTGAATATGACAACAAATTAGGCAATCTGGAAGAAATGGATTCATTCCTACAGTCTTATAAACTACCATATCTGAACCAGGAAGAAATAGAAAACCTGAACAGACCCATAACCAGCAAGGAGATTGAAGCAGTATTCAAGAATCTCTGAACAAACAAGAGCCCAGGGCCAGATGGCTTCCCAGGGGAATTCTACCCAACATTTGAAGAAGAATTAATACCTATTTGTCTGAAGCTGTTTCAAGAAATTGAAATGGAAGGAAAACTTCCAAACTCTTTCTGTGAGTCCAGCATTACCTTGATCCCCAAACCATACAAACACCCCACCAAAAAGGAGAATTACAGACCAATGTCCCTGATGAACATGGAGGCCAAAATTCTCACCAAAATACTAGCCAATAGGATCCAACAGTACATTAAAAGGATTATTCACCAGGATTAAATGGGATTTATTTCTGGGCCACAAGGTGGTTCAACATCCACAAATCAATTAATGTGATACACTACATTAATAAAAGAAAGGACAAGAACCATATGATCCTTTCAATAGATGCAGAAAAAGCATTTGACAAAGGACAGCATCCTTTCTTGATTAAAACTCTTCACAGTGTAGGGATAGAGGGAACATACCTCAATATCATAAAAGCCATCTATGAAAAATCCACAGCAAAGGTCATTCTCAATGGGGAAGAACTGAGAACTTTTCCCCTAAGGTCAGGAACACAGCAGGGATGTCCACTATCACCAGTGCTGTTGAACATAATACTAGAAGTCCTAGCCTCAGCAGTCAGACAACACAACGAAATAAAAGACATCCAAAATGGCAAAGAAGTCGAAGTCTCACTCTGTGCAGATGACATGATACTTTATGTGGAAAACCCAAAAGACTCCACCCCAAAATTGCTACAACTCATATAGGGATTCAGTAAAGTGGCAGGAAACGTCCCAGTAATTTATTATTGCTTTTGTTTTCCTTGCTTCTGGAGATTTACCAAGTAAGAAGTTGCTATGGCTGATGTCAGAGAGGTTACTGCCTGTTTTCTTCTCTTCGATTTTGGTGGTTTCCTGTCACACATTTAGGTCTTTCATCCATTTTGAATTTATTTTTGTGTATAGTGTAAGAAAGTGGTCCGGTTTCATTCTATTGCATGTTGCTGTCCAGTTTTTCCAACACCATTTCTTGATGAGACTGTCCCTTTTGGATATTCTTTGCTGTGTTGTTGAACATTAGTTGACTATATATTTGTGGGTCCATTTCTGGGTTCTCTGTTCTGTTCCATTAATCTATGTGTCTGTTTTTGTGCCAGTACTATACTGTTCTGTACCACAAATAACTTGAAGTCCAGAATTGTGATGCCTCCAGCTTTTTCTTTTTCAAAGTTGCTTTGGTATTTTGGGGTCTTTTGTGGTTCTATAGAAATTTTAAGGTTATTTGTTCTACCTCTGTGAAAAATGCTGTTGGTATTTTGATAAGGATTTCATTAAATGTATAGATTGCTTTGGGTACTATAGACATTTTCAGCAATATTTGTTCTTCCAATCCATGAGCATGGAATGTTTTTCCCTTTCTTTGTGTCATCTTCAATTTCCTTCATTGGTGTTTTCTAAGTTTTCATAGTACAGATCTTTTACCTCTTTGGTTAGGTTTATTCTTAGATATGTTATGGTTTTGGGTACAATCGTAAATGGGATCGATTTCTTGATTTTTCTTTCTGCTGCTTCATTATAGGTGTATAGAAATGCAACAGATTTCTTTTTTTTTTTAATGATTTTTTATTATATTATGTTAGTCACCATACAGTACATCCCCGGTTTCCGATGTAAGGCTCGTTGATTCATTAGTTGTGTATAACACCCAGTGCACCATGCAATACGTGCCCTCCTTACTACCCATCACCGGTCTATCCCATTCCCCCACCCCCCTCCCCTCTGAGGCCCTCAGTTTGTTTCTCATAGTCCATAGTCTCTCATGGAAATGCAACAGATTTCTATATGTTGATTTTGGATCCTGCAACTGGACAGAATGCGTGTATGCATTCTAGCAATTTTTTGGCGGCGTCTATTGTATTTTCTATATAGAGTATCATGTAATCTGCAAATAGTGAAAGTTTGACTTCTTCTTTGCCGATTTGGATGCCTTTTATTTCTTTTTGTTGTCTGATTGCTGAGGCTAGGATTTCCAATACTATATTAAATAAAAGTGGTGAGAATGGACTGTCGTGTCTTGTTCCTGATGGTAGATGAAAAGCACTCAGCTTTATGCCATTGAGGATGATATTAACTGTGGGTCTTTCATATATGGCCCTTATGATGTTGAGGTATGTTCCCTCAGTCCCTCCATTGTTGAGGGTTTTTAATCAAGAATGGATGCTGTATGTCGTCAAATGCTTTTTCTGCATCTATTGAGAGAATCATATGGTTCTTATCCTTTTTTTTATTAATGTGGTGTATCACATTGATTTGCAAATATTGAACCATTTCTATAACACAGGAATAAATCCCATGTGATCGTGGTGAATGATTCTTTTCCTGTACTGTTGTACTTGATTTGCTAGTATTTTGTTGAGAATTTTTGCATGCATGTCCATCAGGGATACTGGCCTATATTCTGTTTTTTAGTGGAGCCTTTGATTTTGAAATCAGAATAATGAGGGCCTCGTAGAATGAATTTGGAAGTTTTCCTTCTGTTTCTATTAAGAAGAATAGGTATTAACTCTTCTTTAAAGATTTGATAGAATTCCCCTGTGAAGCCATCTGGCCCTGGAATTTTGTTTGTTGGTAGATTTTTAATTACCGATTCCATTTCTTCACTGGTTATCAGTCTGTTCAAGGTGTCTGTTTCTTCCTGTTTCAATTATGGTAGTTGATATGTTTCTAGCAATTTATCCATTTCTTCCAGATTACTCAGTTTGTCGGCATATAATTTTTCATGATATTATTTGTATTTTTGTGATATTGTTTGTGAGTTCTCCTCTATCATTCGTGATTTTATTTATTTGGGTCCTTTCTCTTTTCTTTTTTATAAGTCTGGCCTGGGGGTTATCAATTTTACTAATTTTTTTGGAGAACCAGCTTCTGGTTTCATTGATCTATTGGTTTTTTGATTTCTATATTATTTATATCTGCTCTAATCTTATTATTTCACTTCTTCTGCTGGCATTAGCCTTCATTTGTTCTTTTTCTTTTTTTTTTTCATTTTGTAATTTAAATTCAGTTAGCCAACATCGTTAGTTTTTGATGTAATGTTCAATGATTCATTAGTTGCGTATTACACCCAATGCTCATCACTGTTCTTTTTCTAGCTCCTTTATGTGTTGGTTTAGGTTGCATATTCGAAATATTTCTACTTGAGGTAGGCATGTATTGCTGTATACTCCCTCTTATGACTGCTTTTGCTGCATCCCAAATGTTATGGATTGTCGTGTTTTCATTTTTGTTTATTTCTGTGTTTTTTCCTAATTTCTTTTATTCTTTGGTTGACTCATTCATTGTTTAGTAGCATGTTATTTACTTTCCATGTATATGTGATTTTTCTCAAATTTTATCTTGTGGTTGGTTTCAAGTTTCATAGCATTGTGGTTAGAAAGTATGCATGGTATGATTTCATTCTTTTTGCTCTTGTTGAGGCTTTATTTGTGACCAGTATGTAATCTGTTCTGAAGAATGAAAAGAATGTGTATTACGATGAAATGTTCTGAATCTATCTTTTAAATCCATCTGCTCCAGTGTATCATTCAAAGCCATTGTGTCCTTGTTGATTTTCTGCTTAGATGATCTGTCCTTTGTTACAAGCATGCCCTACTCTTTTTGTATTATTTTCAATGAGTTCCTTTATGGTTTTTAATAATTGTTTTATGTGTTTGAATGTTCCCAAGGTGGGGGAGATCTTCTTACTGGATAGACCCTCTTTTTTATTATATAATGCCCTTCGTCATCTCTTGTTATAGTCTTTGGTAAGTCTAGTTTGTCTGTTATAAGTATTGCTACTCTGGCTTTTTTTGACATCCATTTGCATGGTAAAGACTTCTCCATCGTCTTGCTTTGAATCTGCAGGTGTCTTTAGGTCTAACATGAGTCTTATAGGCAGCATAGATGTGGGTCTTGTTTTTTTTTTTTTTTTATCCAGTCTGACACCATATATCTTTTGATTGGAGCATTTAGTCCATTTACATTCAGAGTAATTATTGTTAGATATGAATTCAGTGCCATCCTGTTACTTGTTTTGTCATTGTTTCTGGAGATTTTCTGTGTTGCTTTCTAGGCTTTGTCAGTTTTGGTCTTTCTTTCCCATGTAAAGAGTCCCCTTTAATATTTCTTGCAGGGCCGGTTTAATGGACATGAAATCCTTTATTTTCTGTTTGTCTGGGAAACTCTTTATCTCTCCTTCTATTCTGAATGACAGCCTTGCTGGATAGAGTATTTATTCTTACCTGCATATTTTTCCCATTCAGCACATTGAATATCATGCCTCTTTCTTCCATCCTGCTAAGTTGTTGTGGACAGGTCTGCTGCTGATATAATTTGTCTTCCCTCTTAACTTAGGTACTCCTTTTATCTTGCTACTTTTAGGATTTTTTCTATATCTCTGTTTTTTGTAAATTTACAGTATGTCTTGATTTGGGCCTGCTTTTGTTGATTTTGATGGGAGTTCTGTATGCCTCCTGGACTTGGAAGTCTGTTTCCTTCCCCAGATTAGGTAATTTATCAGCTTAATTTCCTCGAATTAACCTTCTGACTCCTTTTCTCTCTTCTTCTGGGACTCCTGTGATACAAATATAATTATGTTTCATGGAGTCGCTGAGTTCCTTAAGTCTACTTTCATGGTCCTAGATTTTCCCCCCTTTTTATGAGCTTCCTTATTTTCCGTAATTGTATCTTCTATATCATTTATTTGTTTTCTTTTCTTCTTTCTTCCAAGTGGTCATTGTATCCAGTCAGTTTTGAATCTGTTATTGCACTTTTCATTTTGGCATGATTGTTTTTAAACTCTTTTATCTCTGTGTTAAGGGTTTCCCTGGTCTGTTCTATGCTTTTCTCAAGCCCAGCTAGTATCCTTATGATTGTTGCTTTAATTTCTGGGTCAGGCATGTTACTTACATGTATTTTGTTTAGATTCCTGTCCATGACCTTGTTATTTCTTTTGTGATGAATCCTCAGTCTAGACATTTTGTCTAGGTATCTGCTTTCTTCTCTGTGTTAGGAAATCCTGTTATATTTCCTGCTCTTGAGAGTAATGACTTTATGAAGAGGAGGTCATATAATGTCCAGGGTCTGTCGCTTCAGGAAGTGTCTCTGGTGTCTGCTGTGTGCACTCTGCTGCTGTGTTGTGGCTGTTCTATCCCTCAGATCAGTACTCTGCAGAGTTTCTCCTTGCCTGCAGTGAGTAGTTTCTGGACCTTGGCCAGAGTGTGGCGAATTTTAACTAGTTGTGCTCTTACCTGCTTGTTTAAAGAGACCTGGTGCCATTTCCATTAGAACTGAAGCTTTGCAGAAGCCTGTAGTCAGTAGACATGGTGCCTTTGGGGGTGTGTCCTGGTCTGGGGGAGGAGCCTGCTGTGCTGGTTCTCAGGCACACTTGCCTGAGAGAAGCAATACCAGTTGAACGCAGAGGGGCAGAGTTGGTGTAAGCAATTAAGCAGCCTGTGTTGGCACTCTTCTATTTACTGAAGTTAGTTTATGCTGAAGTCCAATGGAGGAAAGTGGCACCAGCCAGTTCCTTTGTCCCCTGAGAGAGGAGTTCATGCTCACTGATGGCAGAAAAGCACTCCCAGAGGAGCAAATAAAGTGCCTTCATGTACCCTAAGTGTTTTTTAGATCATTGTTTTCTCACTGTCTGTGTCCAGGTTGCTTGCCTGCCTATTGCAGTGCATTGTGAACTTTGGGCTCTTCCCTAGCCAAGCTGGCTGAGTTTTAAAATTCTAAATTTCCAGACCTGGTGTGCTGGGGACCTGTGCTGGTCTGGGGGTGGTGCAGGTTTGACCCAGAAGGGCAGTCTCACCAGAGCTCAGGAGTGTGGAATTTGGAGCAGAGCTCACTAAGCAGCCAGTGTCTAGTTTCGCTGTCCTCATCAGGTGTCTCTGCATGTATTCTTAGAGGTTGGGGACGGAAATGTTGCCCACTGGCTCCTTTGTCCCCAGAGAAGCAATGACATCTCTCAGATGCCCTCCAAAAAGGGGGATCCATCTCTCCCAGTGTGTCTCAGGAGATCCTCAGATCATGCCATCTGACCCCGGTTTACCTTCCTGCCTTTTCTACAGGAGAACTGCAGCACCCTCAGGGTTCTATATCAGCCATGCCAGGGACCTCCAAAACTACAGTCTTTGAGCTCTCCTAGTTGAAAACACTCCTGAAAGTCATCCCCTCGTTTTCTCAGTTAACGGGTTTGGGAAGTGTTTTCATTGTGTGATCCCCTCTATGCTCCTCTCTCTCTTGCCTCCCTCTGCAATCTGGGCTCCTTCCCCTCTTCAGCACCCATGATCCATTTCTCCCCCAAACAGGTCTCCGCATCTCCTATCTTCCACGATGTGGCCTCCTCTCTCCCTCTAGTTGTGCAGTTTGTTCTGTCAGTCCTCAGATCTATTTCTTGGGTATTCAGAATGAGTTGATATTTATCTAGCTGTGTTTGAGGGATGCAGCAAGCCTACAGTCCTCCTACTCTACCATCTTAGCTCCTTTTTTATATTATTTTTACTTTTGAACCATGGTAATGTTTTTATATATTTAAAATTTTGAAAATCAGCAAGGATGGAGAAAAGCAAAAAGTGATTACAAACAGAAAGAAGTGAAACTAACTGCATAACAAATTGATAACAAACATGCAGAAGAAAAACAATCCAAGTAACTGTTGAACACATTACTCTGATTATTTACCCTTAGTGGAATGTAAGGACAAAAATAAACAAAATTTGAACCTAATTTTGTTGTTAGTAGTAGTATGGAAGTAGCCTATTTGAAATTGTTTTTTGTATATTTTAAGAGTGAGCATATGAATAAATATGTCGATGTTGTAAAACAGTGGTCTTACTTGGGAGAAGAAAGATAAAAATAGTGGAATGCAAGAAGAAGAGGAGCGACCTTGTGATGTTATATTGGGACAGAATTATCAGTATGAATTCAAGATGATAAAGAAGTTCCTAACTTTTCACTGAAAAGGCCTAGAAACAGTGAAATCCTAGTAGTAATAAGTATAACTAGCACATAGATTTTGAGCACTAAGTACTGTTCCTCACTAAAAGGAACCAAAATTCTTTGAATAAATGACAATTCAGTATCTGGGGTGAGAAAACTAATGAATACCTATCACAAAGACACAAGAACCATTTTGTGTGGGCTCCCACTGGCCCAATGTGGGATAATTCGAATGTCAAAAAAAAAAAGATACTTAAGAATTACAACTTGTTCAATAAAAAACTAACCTATAATTTCACAACAATACAAAAGTATGGGACAGGGAAAGCTCTTCTTTAAGAAGAATGCCAACTAACAACTTTGTAGAAGGAATGATAAATTTAGAAAATCATATTTTGCAACTTCCATTGTAATAATGACTGCAGGTAAGGATCATCATTGGTTGCTAAAACCATATGGTGAAAAAAATTATGGGGTAATGGAATATTTACACAGTTTGAAAATGTAACCCATAGATTACTTATTAATTTCAAAAAGAAAAAAAGTATCGTTAAAATAGAGAAATCTGGTACAGTCCCTTAACCAAATGATCAGACTTAATATTAATTGTGGAGTAAATTGACATTGTGTACCTCCTGATCTGATGCAGTGGGGTGCATCATCACCTATATTGTATTTCTACCAAAAATGGTTAGCCTGGATCTAATGATCAGGAACTAAACAAAAACAACTTAAATGGCATTCTTTAAAAAATGCACTTGGATATGTTAGAAATATCAGTGTCGCACATATCCAACACGGACTTAAAAACTTATAAATTCAATGTATTGATCCTAATTGGATTCTGGGTGGAAAAATATGTATATAAAGGATATATTATTGGAACAGTAGGTAAAATCTGACTATGGACTATATGTTAGATAAATTTCTTGGGTGTGATAATATTTGTATTCTAGTCAGTATGAAAATATTCTTGTTTTTAGGAGATATGTGCTAATGAAATATTTAGGAGTGAAATGTAATAATGTCTATAACTCATTCTCAAATGAATTAGCAAAAAAATAGTGTAAAATTAGAGGATGAAGTGAGAAAAAGCCAATGTGGCAGTTGCTAAACTGGGAGAAGCATGAGTTTCCAGATTGAAGGGACGTACCAAGTACCCAGTATGATGAATGGAAAGGAAAACACACCCACACCAGAGCACATTATCACAAAATTTCAGAGTTGAGGATAAATAAAACAACCTTAAGAGTTGTGAGAGGAATGTCTCAAAGGGGAGGTATTCATGGGAGATTTAAATAATAGATTACCTAATATAATTGATTATGAGAAAAATAGTATTCAGATGGGCTTTATATTTCTGGAAGAAGGTTTAGAGAGAATTACCAATAGTGACATATAAAACTAAGAAAATGAAAAAACAAGGCAATTACTAAGTCCAGGAAGAACCAAAAATTTTACAAGAAAAAATATATAAAATTCTAGTACCTACTTGATTCAACAGGTCATAATAAGGTAAACACTGAATATTAACTTAAACAGCACTTGTGCTATAACCAGTGTTATTAGAAGAGTGTAAAAATGAAGCAGTGGTAATGTGGGATAGTATAGGAGAGCTGAATTTCATAACACATGTATATATGCATATATGTATGTGTAAATACCAGAAGAAATAGCTATGAATTTGGGGATAGGAAGGAGATAGGCATGAAGGAGGAGACAAAAGACCTTTTTGTTATAAGCTTTTTAATCTTATGTAACTTTTTAAGATCTATACATTTGTGATTTAGTACAAATATAAATAATTTAAAGTATATTTTATACATTTTTACTACAGGATAATTATTTGTGATTTATTTCATTGGTGTTTCCACAAAAATAATTCCATTTTTTCTAGTAGCTTTTGATGAAGTTTTCACTGAGGATTTTGTTTTTGACAGTGGCAAATCAAAAAATATAAAACATGTAATCCATGGGGAGTTTTGTGCCAATGTAGTGGTCCACACATACCAAGGTTGAGAACTATGTTCTTCACAATACAGAGAAATTTAAAAAGCTGGAGCAGAATAGTTCTCTTTTAAACTGCCTAGCTGGCAATGAAAGAAGAGTCTGAAATTAACCACTCAGTTGTGGGAATAAATTTTAGTTGTTTTGCTTAAGGGTATATTTGTAAAGGTCCTATAGCTGGGAGTACCAGTAAAAGTGACAAAACTCCTTTTGTCTCCCACCATGTTTAACAGTAGCTGTCAAGAGACAAATTAATTGTAGATAAGAGTTTGGAATCTATACCAAATCTGAAATGTTAAGTTTAATATCCATTGTTAACAAAAATAGCTACTGGAAGAAGTAAGCTTTTCATGGAGAAATCTTTTTTATTTTAAAGTATACATAAGGATTTCAGGGTATTATTTTTAAGTCCCTGTAATAAATAACAGTGCTTTTAATTAAATATTTACCAATTACAGTCACCTTTAAAATTTTTCACCTTCCTTTTCTGCCCTACAAAATTAAAAATAAAACATTAAAATTTTATTTCTTTTAAATGAAATGGTTTACAGTATATGGGATTTCATAACTTTTTGTTTATTCACTGGACTAATAGCTTAACAGTGAAGAAAGCATTCCCACATCAATTTTTCGCACTTGTACTATGGATGAGGAATTGGGAGAGGTATTTTCAGTTATTATGCTAGTTATATGACCTTTTTCTATGTTTCTCTTGCTTTTGCTTTTTAGGGTAAGATAGCTGAACGTGGTACCCACCATGGTTTGCTTGCAAACCCTGGCAGTATCTATTCAGAAATGTGGCATACACAGAGTAGCCGTGTGCAGAACCATAATAACCCCACATGGGATGCAAAGAAAGAAAATGTGTCCAAAGAGGAGGAAAGGAAGAAACTACAAGAAGAAATTGTCAACAGTGTGAAAGGCTGTGGAAACTGTTCCTGCTAAGTTACACGAGACATTTTTTTTTTGACACATTTGCACTAAAGCAGAATTGTTTTATTAAAAAAATCATACATTCCCATTTTCTATAATCCTTTTTTAGATAAGATTTATTTGAAAAAGAATTTTGAGTTTTACATCTTTCACAATATTTAAGGTGATATCTGTATTTAGCCCCAGATTATTTTCTTGTGACTGTCTTCGTTGTGCCCAAAGCATAGTTTTTGTTACTATTTCACTTTGCTCCATTTCTATTTTTGGGGCCTGATAGCCATTTGATATCCATAACCAGATGAATTACATTGGATTACAAATTTTAGTAGTTTTTAAAATCTCCTTTATGCTGACAATTTAGATGAAAAGTATCCATTTAAAAAAAAAAGACAATGTTTGTTCATTGTTTCTCCTTCTCCCTCTCCACTGACATAGTTTAGTGATAGATCCTACACTTTCATTTTTAAAGTCTTTGCCACTGTTATCTTTTGGGAGAAAAACCTTAATTCTCATGTATATATGTAGAATGTTCTTCATCATTAACCGGCATCTCTAGTGGTGGGAGTTTTATTTTTCATCAAAATGAGTTGTTGCTCTTGTTTGGGACCAAAATTTATACCTTTCCCTTTAAACACTTAAAACCCTGATGTAATTTGACAGTTGTCATACTGGGAATGATCTAAAATGCTTAGGAAGTTAATTGCCCTTCTATTTCCATATTAACTGTAGTGCTTTTGCTGTCTGACGTTACATAGAGAAACAACTAAATGGAATGTATGCATGCACATATATGTGTGTGCACATGCTAACACTTGTATATAAAGCAGCAACCACTTAAAAATTAATGACCTTGAGGTAAATAGAATATTATGTATATGTACTCTAGATGATTGGGACTTTAATCAGTGACACGTCAGAATTTATTAGGTCTTCCCTTCCTTTTTTAGTTAATGAGTTCCTTTAAATGTGACATAACAAGGAAGAGCCCAAACAAAATGATCAAGTTTTACCTGTTAATAAAATGTTGGTATATGTTCACTTAGAAGCTCTTCTCTTTTCCAGCTTGAATAGCTTCTTTTCTTTTTAAAGAAGCTATTTTCTTTTCATATGATTAGAGGTGGTCTCTAAACCATTGGATCATGTGGTCATTAACCAGTATTTTCAGCTAATAAAAACTTGAATAACCTAAAAAACACAGTTATTGTAGGGGCCATTAAGTCTTAAATATTTTCTTTTAACTTCATCATATTAAGATGGTTCTATACAGTGAAATAATAGACAAAAGAAAAGCTTCCTAGGATGATTGACTCAGACGAAAGTGTCAAGAAAAGGGGCATTTATTATAACATAATTTTACATTACCATATTACATATTCATATAAAAGGGTATAAAGTATAAATTTTTAAATCCATGTTGAAATATTTTTTAATGGATTGGGATGAATAAGCTATAGTTTTAGAATATGGGCTCTGAAAATGGAGCAAGATGATAGTGTTTTATTTCTTATATCCCTGTATTTTAAAAATAGTGTATTTCCTTCCTAAGGGAGCCCAGTTTACAAAAATTAAGTTGGAACAAGAGTAATTTGTGATCAGAAAAACTGATGCCTTCCTGAAGGTTTTCAAAATAGAAATATCTTGGTGATGAACAGATAGGTTCATTTGGAAGTTTTTTCAACAGTTCAAGTCTGAGGGTCAGCTGTGAGAATCAGAAAGAGGTGTAGGCATTTGGACAAACTCAAAGTATGCATTTACTTTTCCTCTACAGGGATGTGCACCTTTTATATACCTTAAGATAAATATTTTGCCTTTTTCCTTAGATGTTGACAAAGATCAGTTTGTACAAATGGCTAGTTTAAAAATAAGTTTTAAGGGGCACCTCCGTGGCTCAGTCTGTTAAGCGTTCAACTCTTGATTTCAGGTCATGATCTCAGGGTCGTGAGATCAAGCCCTGCATTGGGCTCTGAGCTGGGCATGGAACCTGCTTAAGATTCTCTCTCTGCCTCCATCCCCCCCCCAAATTAATTAATTTTGCTTTAAGGATAAGATATTTAAAGATTATATGAATTCTTGTTTCTGGATCACTTTGTTTATGTTGTCATCTTGCTGTCATCCTTCCTAATTCCTGGATGTGTCAGTGAGTAGCAGCTTTTGCCAGTGTATATTTATAATTCATATATACCTTCTACCTTTGTCATAGGATATTCTGTTGTAGATTAGTAGTTGAAAGCTTTTAAATATATTTGTTTTGGGAGCTTTCTTAAATTATAGAAAGTCCCTTTTCCCCCTGCTTTGAGTACATAGATTTTGAATGTAAACTATATAGTAAATGACAATATTAAGTCAAATAAGCTGGTTAAAACTGATTAGTTAAGACAAAATGACTCAGCAAGGGAGGCTCTTTGCCAGTTTTATTGTTACAGCAATTTGTGCAGATAATCATTACTAAATAAACAATATGTCTTTGTGACTAGAAATGGATGGCCCATTGAAGGAACTCTTTTCTGCAATGCATAGGGAGAACTGATATTTTGTCATTCACACTTTTAGATCAAGTATAGATAATTAATAGACACTCTGGGGGTATGGCTTTAGAGCCTTATGCAGAAGGTGAAAACTTGGAATTGCCTCAAAGAGAAAGTAATTGTTTGCAGAGTTCATAATATGGGTAAAATGGTAGTAAATTATAGTGCTTTAACTTAGCATTAAGCTGTCATATTTCTGATGACCAATCAGTGAAAGGCAACTTTCCATTGCCCCAAGTTTTTCAGTTCTAATGGTTATGAAGGAAACCTTTGGGGTAGAGAAATTTCTTGACTGCAAAGCATACAAAACTAGCATTTTGATTAAGTAGAATTGGAATTAATTGTTCTAATTAAAAACAAGTCGGAACAGTTTTGGTTTAAAAAGACAGTGGATTGTTTTCATATATCCTGTTCGCACACAGCTACAGAACAATGTTTTTCACTGATTAGTTTCTATTCCATTTCTACTACATAAAATCATAGGATTTTTAGAGTTGGAAGGAATATAAAAGCCTTTAATGTAATTTCCTCATTCAGAAACAATTTCAGGAGAAATCACTGGTCTTGCTAGAGACCAATTTGGAATGAAAACCCTGGCTCTTGACACCTACTCCATTTCTCTTTTTGCTGAACTTTTCCACTCAGAAGCTAAGTTGAAAAATATATTGAGGGCTGAGACTTCTAGAAGGTTGAAGTGAGGAGCTCGGTAGACCTTCTCTCCAGCAAAACAACTTTACTGTTTGAAATTATTTGTTAAAAACAATAATTTAAAATCTCTATAGAAATTGCCCAAAGGGCATGTATCAATTAGAAAAACATGGATTCAAGAAACCTATTAAATATCAGTAAGAATAGCAAGATTCTGGCATTTGAAGAATTACCTGCATATCCTCTATCATACCAGGTCTGTGTTACAGAAGCTTGACTTTGGGTACTCCATTTAGGCAGGTGTGGTGAAGATGTTGGGAGGAGGTAGGGCTCCTCCCCGAAGCTCCCACTCCAGGGCTGTGGTTTCACCCTGGCAGGGGTAGCTGCCTGCATTTCTTACCCCCCAACTCTGTGTTGCGGAAATTTATTCCACATAGGCACAGCCAAGAGGACTGGTGATACCTTCCACCACCCAGCCTCCATTCTTTGAGTGGAAGCACTATTCTGTGTGCAGGCTAATACTGAGGCCCTGATTTTTTCCACCCTAGCTTAGTCAAAGTTTGGATGTTTCACTGAAGGAGAGGAAAACTGAGAATACCAGGGACTGACACCATGCCCCAGTGCCCTCTCAGAGTGGTGTTTTCACTCTAGGCCCCTTGCCTCCCACCCCCCATCTTTGGTTCAGTGGTGCACAGGTTCTTTCTAAGTGGGAAGGTATGCAATGAGGACAAAGAATTCCACCACCCTTCCTGGGGGACTGACTTCATTTGAAACAGCATGGAGAACTCTGTCCCTAAGGACATTGTCAAAAACAATGGAGATCTTGGTGGAGAGCAATTAGGAGAAGCTGGTGCAAGCAAAGCAGCAGAGCAGCCCGAGTTTTAACAAACAGAAACCAAGAGGGAACCAAAAAGAGCCCTCCTGGGAGCACAGTCAACTCTGGGGATTGAAAAGACTGTGTGCATGTGCTGGGCTGCACCTACCTACTCAGGACAATTAGAGCAGAACGTGGGACAGACTTAAAAGCATTTCCCAGTACATGCAGACCCATCAACACAGAGCAAAAGCTTTGCTGGCACAAGGAACTTGACCAAACACTGAATAATAAATTGTTCTGATCTAGAGGTGACTATTAGGAACACAGGCTTAAAAATAAAATCACACTCCTTGGCAATCTGGAAGACTATGTATATGTCTAAAACTGTGCCCTCCCAGAGCAGAGAAGGAAACTCCCAATTACTAGTCCCTCGCTGAACGTGGGTCAAAAGAATACTCCCTGAAATAGCAGCCTCCAAGCACATACACATCCAATGGTAAAGGGTAAAAATCCCGCCAATAAGTGCATTATACCGACCCAGAGAGAACCCTTAGGTGGCTAGACTAAAAGATAGGTAACATCATGCTGCATGCTGCAGGGGAAATAACCAAGCAAATGCTGATTCCTTATAGGAGAAGGATCATTATCCAGAGTTGCTATAAGATACTATAATACAATGTCTGGTTTATAACAAAAGATTTTAAGAAATGCAAAGAAACAGGAAAGTATCATGCATACACAGGAAAAACAGGCAGTAAATAGTGCTTTAAGGGGCCTGGATGGTAACTATAGCATATAAAGATTTATCAATAAAGAAATAGAAATTACTTTAAAAGAACTGAATGGAAATTCTGAAGTTGAGAAGTACAGTAACTGAAATGAGAAATTTACTAGAGGAACTCAATAGTATATTTGAGCTGGCCAAAGAGTCCTCAAACTTGAATATAAATCAAGAGATTATGCAATCTGAAGAACAGAGACAAAAATGAAAAATGTCTTCAAGAGAAATGTAGGACACCATTGAAAATACCAACGTATTCAAACTGTAAGCAGAGGAGAGGAAAGGAGCAGGAAAAAATATTCAAAGAGATGAATGGAAACATCTAAATTTGATGAAAAATATAACACGTCAAAAAGGCTCAACAGACACCATTTAGGAAAAACACAGATGTTCAAAGCTAAAGATAAGGAGAAAATTGTAAAAGCAGTAAGAGATAGATAAAAGACTCCTCACATATAGGGAAACCCCAATATGATTAACAGGTGAGGTTTCTCATAAACAGTGAAAGCCAGAAGACAGGGATCGCATATTCAAATTGCCGAAATTTAAAAAACTATCAATCAAGGGATGCCTGGGTGGCTCAGTTGGTTAAGTGTCTACCTTTGGCTCAGGTCATGAACCCAGGGTGTTGGGATCAGGCCCCGCATCAGGCCCCCCTGCTTGTGCTTATGCTCACTCTCTGACAAATAAAAACCCTTAAAAATGTTTTTAAATAAAAAACTATCAATCAAGAATATTATATCCAAAACTATCATTCAAAAATGAAGGTGAAATAAAGATGTTATCATATAAGTAAAAAGAAAATGCATTGCTAGTAAATCTCTATTGCAAGAAGTACAAAGGAATTATTCAGGCAAAAAGCAGGTGACACCAGACAGTAATTCAAATACACACACACACACACACACACACACACCCACACACCAGAGCACCAATAAAGTCACACGTAGATACTTAGTAAAAGACAGTATAATTGCGTGTTTCTTCTTTGTTTTAGGAGAATTTTTTTTCCACTGAAAAATAATGTTTATTGAGATCCCCACCAGTTGCACAATCTGCTCCTGACATTAAGCAGCAGCTTCTTGCAATTTGGTCTTTCATAAGTGGTCCCATGAATTCTTTCTTATCCTCCACAGTCTGGAATCAGTCATGGCCAAACTTGGAGGTGGTGTCAATGAACTTAAGGTCAATCTCCAGGGCCTGCCATTTGATCTGCACAAGCAACAACTTGTGGAGAGTAAGCACTTGCTTCTTGGTTATCAACACAGCCTTTATGCATGACAAAGTCATTGGTCACTTCATCATAGTGGACAAAGCTGACTCAGAGGGTTTATGCTCTTGTCAGATCATAATCAGTGGAAGCATTGTTCTTGATCAGTTTGCCATCTTTGATGAGGTAGCTCTGGCCAATCTTGTAGATCTTCTTGTTGATCTCAGTGCAGTGATGGTAGCCTTTCTGCCCAGCCCATGCCATGGAGAAGGCCACTTGGGCAGGATGCCATGCCCCAATACAGCCCACCTTGCACAGTCCCTGGTGGGTTTTGCAGGTTAGCTTCTTGGTGTGCCAGTGGCTGGTGACCTCTTTGTAACCTTTGCCCTTGGTGACACTAATGACATCTATCATCTCATCCTGCCCAAACACTTGGTTCACAAACACCTGCTGTTCCATGCTCTCGGAGGCCTAGTCCAGCTTCTCAGCCACTATGCCTCTATTCACCTGGATCTCCATAAGATGGGCTTTCTTCTGGCATAGAGGAAGCAGGGGCATCTAAGTGTGGGTGATGACGTGGATGATTTGGCCGTACTTCATGCTGTTGAAGTCCTCTAGCTGCTGCTTGCCGTTGTTATCCTGCCACTTGCAGTATTTGATTGAAGGCCTTCTTAGACTTACCCCAGTTCTTATAGAAGTGCCTTTTGTACTTATATCATGGATGTGTTCAGCAAAGATGGTCTTTTTAAAATATTTTTTATTTGTCAGAGAGACAGAGCACAAGCACAGGGAGTGGCAGGCAGAGGGAGAAGCAGGCTCCCCGCTCAGCAAGTAGCCCGACACAGGACTCGATCCCAGGACTCTAGGATTATGACCTGAGCTGAAGGCAGACATTAAACCGACTGAGCCACCCAGGCGTCCCAAAGATGGTCTTAAAAGTACAGAGACCTTGAATGGTTTCTTCATAGCCCATGGTGCCCACCACCATGGATGGCGCCTCCACAATGGTTGCATCCTCCACAATTTCCTTCTTTTTCACTTTGGATCCTGGCCTGCTGACCTCTCACACAATGTGAGTCATGCCAGCCTTGTAGCCGAGGAAAGCTGTAAGGTGGATAGGCTTGGAAGAGTCATCCTTGGGGAAGCTTGTCACCTTCCATGGTGCCAGCTACTGCATTTCTGGGGCAAGAAGCCCAGGGACCCATACCTGGGAATAGAGAATTTCCTATGAGATATTCTGCCACAGAATGCTGCCAGTAGAGCAAGAAAATTTTAAAACTTCACTTAAGTTGACTTAGAAAACAACCACATGAAGCAATATGTATTCTTTTGTTGGGAGTGGATACAAAGCTGTCTTGGAGTAATGAAAGTAATTCTTGGAAATGAAGCTAGGTGATAGCCAGAACCCACAGAATGAATGAAGAGAGCCAGAAATGGTATATACAATGATTAATATAACAAAATCTATGAATATACACCTGCCCTTCTCTTAGATGTTTGGAAAGATATAAGATCATATAAACTAATAGTTTTAACTATGTATTGTTGAGTTTGATACACATATAAATGTAACATATAGATATAATACATACAACAATAATATAAAAAGGTGGTGTGGAAAGGAGCTATATAGAAGTAAAGGTTATATACTTCACCGGAACTAATCAGTGGAAATATGAAGTAAATTCTGAGAAGTTAGGATGTATATTTTAATCCCTAGAACAACCACTAAGAAAGTAACTGTAAGAAATATACTGAAAATATTAAAGGGATCAAAATGTTACACTAGAACATATCCACTTAATACAAGAAGGCAATAAAGTAGGAATAGAAAAAAAAAAGACATGAGGCATATAGAAGAACTTTACATCAAGAACCAGGGATGTATTGTATGGTGACTAACATAATATAATAAAAAATATTAAAAAAAAATTAAAGTGAAAGATGTAGCAATAGAGATTGTAAGATTGAATTTAAAAATCAAAAGCCAAATTGATCCAACAGGTATCCTGTCTATAGGAGAAGCACTTCATATTCAAAGATACAAATAGGTTGAAAATAAAGGATGGGAAGGGTGCCTGGGTGGCTCAGTCAGTGTCTAACTCTTGGTTTTGGCTCAGGTCATGATCTCATGGGTTGTGAGATTGAGCACCATATCTGGCTCCGTGTTCAGCAGGGAGTCTGCTTAAAGATTCTCCCCCTCTTCCCCTCCCCCCACTCTCTCTCTCAAATAAATAAATCTTTTTTTAAAAGGATGGGAAATATATATATTCTGCAAGAATTAACCATAGAAGTGTTGAAGCGCCTAAACTAATATCAGAAAAAATAAACTTTAAAACCAATAAATGCTACTAGAGATAAAAAGGTATATTTCATAATGAGTAGAAATTCAATCTCTCAGGAAGATATGACAATTTAAAACATATGCACCTAAGAACCTATCAAAATGCATGAAACAAAAACTGACAGAACTGAAGGGAGAAATAGACAATTCAACAATAATTTCAAGGCCTCTTTCAATAATGGATAGAACAACTAGGCAAAAGATCAAGTAAATAGAAGACTTAAACAGAATACACTTTCTGCCTAAGTGCACATGGAACATTCTTCAGCATAGACCAAATGCTAGGCCAAAAAACAAGTGTCAATAAATTTTTAAAAGATTCAAATCATACAAAACATGTTCTCTGGCCACAGTAAAAAAAATATTAGAAATCAGTAATAGAGGAGGAAAACATGGAGACTTTGGAAGGAAATTAACTCACTTTAAATATGGGTCAAAGAAGAAATCACAAGGGGAAACTAGAAAATATTTGGAGACGAATGAAAATGGAAAAACAGAAATGTATGGAATGCAGCTAACAGTGTCATTCAAGGGAATTTTATAGCTATAAATCCCTATATTTCAAGAGAAGGAATATCTCAAATCAGTAACATAAACTTCTGCCTTAGGAAACTAGAAAAAGAAGAGCAAAGTGAACCAAAAGCTAGCAGAAAGAAAATTTGGAGCGTAAAGCAGTGAAATAGAGAATACAAAATCAGTAGAAAAAATTAACAAAGCCACAAGTTGATTCTTTGGAAAGATTAACAAAATTAAATTTTTAAACTAGACTGACCAGTAACAAAATAGTGAAGACTCAAATAAGTGAAAAAAAAAAAAAAAAAAGGAATGAAAGACATCGCTGCCAATTTTACAGGTTAAAAAAAAAACTGCAAAAGACTCTGAAGAGGGAGGGGAGGTAAGATGGTGGAAGAGTAGGGCACCTCGTTTCAATTGGTCCCTTGAATTTAGCTACATAACTATCAAATCATTCTGATCACCCATGAATTCAACCCAAGATGTAAGAAAAAAATACCTGGAACACTACAAGTAGAAAAGCGACCACTTTTTGCAAGGTAGGATGTGCAGAGAAGTGATTCTGAGGGGATATATCAAAAGATAAATGGTGGAGGGAGGAGCAGGTACACCATGATCAGAACTGCTCTCCATGCCAGGGCCCTACAAAGTGTAGAAGTGCAGGACCCTTCTCCTTCCCCTGGGAGGATATGTGTGGGTACACACCACAGGAGTCTTCAGACTTTGGCACACACAAAAGTGAAGACCATTTATTCCTAAGGGTTTACTGAAGAGGGGACTGTGATCTTTCCACTCTGGGCCTGGAGATTAGGCATGGCCATTTTCATTTTGATCCTCTAAAGAGGTGTGGAAAGCCTTCAGGGAACAGAAGCCACACAGAGCAACTAAAAACAGATTACATTGAGCCCAGACCCCTGACAAGGGGCAGTACAACTCTGCCCAAGCAAAGACACCTGAGAAGCACGGCAGCAGACCCCTCCCCCAGAAGACCACCTGGAAGAACAGGTGAACAGCAAGTTTACGGACCACACAGGACTGTAAAACTCCAGTGCTAGGGGAAAATAATATATAAAATTCAAAGTTTTTTTTTTCTCTCATGATTCCTTTATCCTTCAGTTTAAAAATTTCCACTTCTTTTCTTTCCCCCTTTCAACTAGGTTCTTGTTTTATCAACTCTTTGTTTTTAAGTCTTTTTTAACTTTCAGTTTTTACATTCACATTTTATAAATATATTCTTCACTTTTGGCTTCCTTTCACTGTATTCAATTTTATATATATATATATAATATATATATATTATATATATATAATATATATATTTTTATATATATATATATTATATATATATATATAAAACCTGCTTTCTTTACGATTTTGGGATTTAGTGTCTTCTAACACACAGACCAAAATACAATCAGGACCAAGTGGACCACCCTGTTTTGTCCACCCTGTAAGATTATATTCTCTCCCACCACCTTTCTTTACTTTTTTCTTTTTCTTCTCTTTTCTTTTTTTTCTTTTCTTTTCTTTTCTTTTCTTTTCTTTTCTTTTCTTTTCTTTTCTTTTCTTTCTTTTCTTTTCTTTTCTGGTTTATGACCTCTTTGGATATTTCACTTGGGTTGTGGTTGATATTTTTGATAGTGCTCACTTGTTCATCCATTCTTTTCTGGACAAAATTACTAGAAGGAGGAATTCACAACAAAAAAAAGAACCAGAGGTAATACTCCACCACAGATCTAATCAATATGCATATAAGTAAAATGTCAGAACTGGAATTCAGGATAAAAATTATAAAGTTACTAGCTGGACTTGAAAAAAGCATAAAAAACACTAGAGAACCTCTTAGTGCAGAAATGAGATCTAATCAGGCCAAAATTAAAAATGCTCTGAGATGCAGTCTAAATTGGATACTGTAACAGCTAGGGTAAATGAGGCAGAAGAGAGAGGGACAGAAGACAAGTTGAAGGAAAGTAAGGAAGCCGAGGAAAAGAGAGAAAAACTAGTGGACCACAAGGGGAGACTTCAAGAAATCAGTGTTGCTTCATTCCCCCTTCTGAGAGACTATGGACTCTGAGAAACAAACTGAGGGTTTCAGAGGGGAGGGGGGTGGGGGAATGGGACAGGCTGGTGATGGGTAGTAAGGAGGGCACGTATTGCATGGTGCACTGGGTGTTATACGCAACTAATGAATCATGGAACTTTACATCAAAAACCAGGGATGTACTATATGGTGACTAACATAATAAAAAAATATTATTATAAAAAAAAGAAATCAGGGATGCCATAAAATGAAACACTATCAGAATTATTGGGATGCCCAAAGTAGAAGAAAGAGAGGGTCAGAAGGTATATTTGAGCAAATCATAGCTGAGAACTGCCTGAAACTGGAGAAGGAAACAGGCATTCATATCCAAGAGACAGAGAGGAGCCCTCCCAAAATTAATAAAAAATAGATCAACACCCAAACATATAATAGTGAAGCTTGCAAATTTCAGAGATAAAGAGAAAATCCTGAAAGCAGCTCAAGACAAGAGGTTCCTAACCTACAGGGATAGGAATATTAGACTGGCATCAGACCTATCCACAGAAACCTGGCAGGCCAGAAGAGGCTGGCATAATATATTCAGGGTACTAAATGAGAAAAACATGCAGCTAAGAATACTTTATCCAGCAAAGCTGTCATTCAGAATGGAAGGAGAGATAAAGAGCTTCCAGGACAGACAGAAACTGAAAGAATATGTGATCATGAAGCCAGCCCTGCAAGAAATATTAAAGGGGATCCTATAAGTGAAGAGAGAGCCCAAGGGTAACATAAACCAGAAAGAAACAGAGACAATCTATAGGAACAGGGACTTTACAGGTAATATAATGGCACTAAATTCATATCTTCGATAGTTACTCTGAATGTAAATGGGCTACGTGCTCCAATAAAAAGATACAGAATATCAGATTCAATAAAAAAAGCAAGACCCATCCATATGCTTTGTGCAAGAGATTCATTTTGAACCTAAAGACACCTCCAGACTGAAAGTGAGGGGGTGGAGAATCATTTATCATGCTAATGGACTTCAAAAGAAAGCTGGGGTAGCAATCCTCATATCAGACAAATTAGATTTTAAACCAAAAACTGTCATAAGAGATGAAGAGGGACACTATATCATACTTAAAGTGTCTACCCAACAAGAAGATCTAACAATTATAAATATTTATGCTCCTAATTTGGGAGCAGCCAATTATAACAACCAATTAATAACCATATTACAGAAACACATTTATAAAATACAGTAATAGTAGGGGACATCAACACCCCCACATACAGCAATGGACAGATCATCTAAGCAGATCAACAAGGAAGCAAGAGCTTTGAATGACACACTGGACCAGTCAGACTTCACAGACATATACAGAACATTCTATCCTAAAGCAACAAAGTACACATTCTTCTTGAGTGCACATGGACTTTCTCCAGAATCGATCACATACTGGGTCACAAATCAGGTCTCAACCAATACCAAAAGATTGGGATTATTCCCTGCATATTTTCATACCACAATGCTTTGAAACTTGAACTCAATCACAACTGGAAATTTGGAAGGAACTCAAACAATTGGAGATTAAAGAACATCCTACTAAAGAATGAATGAGTCAAGCAGGAAATTCAAGAAGAATATAAAAACTTCATGGAAACTAAAATGAAAATGTTCAAAACCTTTGGGATAGAGCAAAGGTGGTCCTAAGAGGGAAGTACATTGCAATACAAGCTTCTCAAAAAATTAGAAAAAATTCAAATACACAAGCTAACCTTACACCTAAAGAGCTGGAGAAAGGACAGCAAGTAAAGTCTAAACCAAGCAGGAGAAGAGAAATAATAAAGATTAGAGCAGAAATCAATGAAATAGAAATGAGAATAGTAGAATAGATCAATGAAACTAGAAGCTGGTTCTTTGAAAGAATAAGATTGATAAACATCTAGCCAGACTTATCAAAAAGAAAAGAGAAAGAATCCAAATTAATAAAATCATGAATGAAAGGGGAGAGATCACAACCAACACCAAGGAAATACAATTTTAAGAACAGATCATAAGCAACTAAATGCCAACAAATTAGTAATCTGGAAGAAATGGATACATTTCTGGAAACTTATAAACTACCACAACTGAAACAGGAAGAAATAGAAAAATCTGAACAGACTCATAACCAGCAAGGAAATTGAAGTAGTAGTCAAACATCTCCCAAAAACAAGAGTCCAAGGCTGGATGGCTTCCCAGGGGAATTCTACCAAACATTTAAAGAAGAAATAATCCCTATTCTACTGAAGCTATTTAAAAAAAAATAGAAATGGAAGGAAAACTTCCAAACTCATTCTATGAGACTAGCATTACCCTAATCCCCAAACCAGACAAAGACCTCATCAAAAAAGAGAATGACATACCAATATCCCTGACGAACATAGATGCCAAAATTCCCACCAAGATACTAGCCAATAGGATCTGACAGTACATTAAAAGGACTATTCACCACGACCAAGTGGGATTTATTGTTGGGCTGCAAAGATGGTTCAACATTCGAAAATTACTAAATGTGATACAGTACATTAATAAAAGAAAAAACAAGAACCATATGATCCTCTCAATGGATGCAGAAAAAAGCATTTGACAAAATACAGCATTCTTTCTTGATTAAAACTCTCTACACTGTAGAGATACAGGGAACATACCTCAATATCATAAAAGCCATCTACAAAAAGCCCACAGTGAATATGATTCTCAATGGGGAAAAACTGAGAGCTTTCCCCCTAAGGTCAATAACACGACAGTGATGCCCACTCTCACCATTGTTGTTCAACATATTACTAGAAGTCCTAGCCTCAGCAATCAGACAATGAAAAGAAATAAAAGGCATTCAAATTGGTAAAGAAGAGGTCAAACTCTCACTCTTTGCAGATGACATGATATGTGGAAAACCCAAAAGACTCCACCCCAAATTTGCTAGAACTGATACAGCAATTCAGCATCGTGGCAGGATACAAAATCAATACACAGAAATCAGTTGCATTTCTATACACTAACAATAAGGCAGAAGAAAGAGAAATTAAGGAATCCATCCCATTTACAATTGCACCCAAAACCATAAGATACCTAGGAATAAACCTAACCAAAGATGCAAAGGATCTGTACTCTGAAAAGTATAGAACACTTACAAATGAAATTGAGTAAGACACAAAGGACTGGAAAGGCATTCCATGCTCATGGATTGGAGGAATAAAAATAAATATTGTGAAAATCTCTATGCTACAGGTGCAATCTACACATTCAATGCGATCTCTATCAAAATATCATTGACATTTTGCACAGAGCTGGAACAAATAATCCTAAAATTCGTATGGAACCAGAAAAGACCCTGAATAGCCGGATTAAGATTGAAAAAGAAAACCAAAGCTGGTGGCATCACAATGCCAGTATTCAAGGTATATTACAAAGCTGTAATCATCAAGACATTTTGGTATGGGCATAATAGCAGACACATAGATCAATGGAACAGGATAGAGAACCCAGAAATGGACCCTTAACTCTACGGGCAACTGATCTTCAACAAAACAGGAAAGAAAATCCAACAGAAAAAGTCTCTTCAATAAATGGTGCTGGAAAATTTGGGCAGCCACATACAGAAGAATGAAACTGGACCATTCTCTTACACCATACACAAAGATAAACTCAAAATGAATGGAAGACCTCAGTGTGAGACAGCACTCCATCAAAATCCTTGAGAACACAGGCAGCCCCTCTCTGACCTTGGCCGCAGCAACTTCTTGCTAGACATCTTTCCAAAGACAAGGGAAACAAAAGGAAAAGTGAACTACTGGGACTTCAAGATAAAAAGTTTCTGCACAGCAGAGGAAACAGTCTACAAAAGTAAAATGCAACCTACGGAACAGGAGAAGATAGCTGCAAATGACATAACAGGTAAAGGGCTAGTATCCAAGATCTATAAAGAACTTCTCAAACTCAACACCCATCAGAAAGGATGAATGCCTGTCATTTGCATCAACACATATGGAACTGGAGGGTATTATGCTAAGTGAAATAAGTCAAACAGAGAAAGACAATCATCATATGGTTTCACTCGTATATGGAACCTAAGGAATAGCATGGAGGACTACAGGGGAAGGTCAGGAAAACGGAATGGGTAGAAATCAGAGAGGGGGACAAACCATATGAATTTCATGACTCCAGGAAAAGTGGCTGAGGGTTTCAGAAGGGAGGGGGTGGGGGATGGGATAACTTGGTGATGGGTATGAAGGAGATCGTGTGTTGTTGTGATGTGCACTGGGTGTTATTCACAAGTAATGAATCATTGAACATTACATGAAAAACTAATGATGTACTATATGTTGGTTAATGGAACATAACAGTATAAATAAATAATAAAAATAATTTTTTTTAAAAGTGAAAAGAGCTTTAGAATGGGAGAAAATATTTTTCAATAATATATAGAAACTGTATCCAGAATATATAAATACAATTACAACTCAATAACAAAAAAACTAATAACCCATTTAAAAATGGGCAGAAGATCTGAATGGAAATTTTCCAGAGAAGACATACAAATATCCAATAAGCACATGAAACATTGCTCAACATTATTTGCCATTAGGGAAGTGCAAATCAAAACCACAGGGAGATACCACTTCACACTCACTGGAGGGGTATAATAAATAAGACAAAATGAGTTTGCTGGCAAGGATGTGGAGAAATTTGAACCTTCCTACATTACTGGTAAGAATGTAAAATGGTGCAGCTATTTTGGAAAACAGTCTGATAGTTCCTCAAATACCACTCCTAGATATTAACATCATTCATAACAACCCAAATATGTAAGCAATCTAAATGCCCACCAACTGATGAATGGATAAATAAAATATTTTATATCCATATCATGGAATATTACATGGCAATAAAAATGAAGTACTGATCCATGTTACATATGGATCCCATATATTGTATGCTTCCACTCTAGAACATGCAAATCTATAGAGACAGAAGGTAGATTAATGGTGCCTAGGGATAGGACTGTGTTGTGGAGGAATGGGGAGTGACTGCTAATGCGTACATGGTTAAGTATATTGACTACATCCTGTGTTGTCATGTGGCTCACGACACAAGATGTCTTTTGTACATATGCTGTGTTAACCTTAAAAAGTAAAACTGCCCATTATTCTATCAGCAAAAGATGGGTTTATTCAGGAATAGCAGAGAATTCAAATCTAGGGAAAGCAAGATATAACAAAACCTTAGGCAAGTCCACCGAACAAAGGAGAGGAATGCTCTTTTACAGAGGAAAATGAGAAGTTGGGAAGACTGTTTATAAATAAAAAGTTTATTGGAGTAAACTGGGAATTCTAAGTATAGTTGCTGAGATGATGCTGGGCTAGGAGGATGCCTTCCTTCTTCATTCCGGGGTACTAAAGTAGTGTCCATGGGGCAAGGTCTCTTCCAAAGTCTCTTCCGCTTGGGTCTGCAATTGACTATGAGTGGTAGAGTGTGATAGCTCCCCCTGCTGAACCTCCCAACTCTATTTCCTTTTATTAATTTTCACCTTTCCCCCTTTTGATCAAGATCTTTCTTTGAAAGCATCACTGATCAATAGTCAGGTTCTTTATATTTAGTGGTTTTTTTCCCACAGTGCCAGGAAGAGCCTTTTATGTCTGTCATGTCTTAAATCGGAGGGAAAGTGCACGGTATTTGGAAACCACTTAAAACCACGTTTGAGTAACAAGGAAGATTAGGAGGAAGAAAATCTCAGGGACTTCCCACCTAAAGTCTACGTCTTCTCAAGGTCGTAAGTGTGGGAGATCATTTTTTTTTTCAAATATCACTTTATAGCTTTCAACCTTCCTGGTTTTTTTTATTGTTATGTTAGTCACCATACAGTACATCATTAGTGTTTGATGTACTGTTTCCTGATTCATTATTTGCGTATAACACCCAGTGTTTATTACAATACATGCCCTCCTTAATACCAGGCTAACCTGTCCCCCCACTCTCCTCCCCTCTGAAACCCTCAGATTGTTTCCTGGAATCCATAGGTTCATCTCCCCCTCTGATTTCCCCCCCTTTCAGTTTTCCCTTCCTTCCCCTAATGTCCTCCGTGCTATTCCTCATGTTCCACATATGAGTGAAACTATATAATTGTCTTTCTCCACTTGACTTATTTCACTTAGCATAAAGTGTGGGAGATCATTTTGATGCACTAACCCATCATCACTTTACTGGGTACATCTTTTCTATAAAAAATGTTAAATAGTCAACAAAATACAAAACTTAATCATACAAAACATAAGTAACATAACAATTCCAAGTTATATATGATGGTACTAAACCAAGACTCTAGGTCTGAAAGTAGCCAATTGAAATATTGATTGGCACTTATTACAACTTAGGGAAGAAAGTTTCTCCCTATAAATGCGAACCTGTAGTCGTGTATGCCTCTTAGAAGTTTCTGCTTAAAGCAACAATGAAAGCAAAATGGTGAATACTGCAGGAGCACACTGAAAGAATTAACTGAGTGCATTTGGGAAGATACAGTACAGGTATATACATGAAGCAATAGCTGATGACCTTTTTGTAAAACAGCAAAACTTCAAAAAAATTTAAAACAGTATTTATATCTTAAAAGATAAAAATATTTAGAACCATATGTGTTATTGATAGTACAGTCTGTAAGGCTGTAAATTCAGAGACCGTGAATTTGGGTAAGAATCCAAAGTTAGTCAACAGTTTAGATGAAAGAAAGACTTTTGTGAACGCTGAACCTTCCAACCTTTCAGAAAAGACAAGTGAAAAATCAATCTGTCACAGGACCATGATGAGGCTGTTTCCAAAAGGCCGTAATCATAGGAAAAGTTTCCCCCTTTTGTAAGAGTTTGGGAAATGCATTCAAGAGCATTTTCTTTCCACAAAAGAGCTAGAAGATGTGACCATGAGAAAAATGTATACAAGCCTAGTCCAGATAGCTTGGGAAAGCTGTCTCATCAGATGTCATCTGCCTCAATTCCAGGAAGTTTTTACTTTCAGTTCATTACATAGTGTGCAGGTTCAGTCAGGGTTTGGTGCTTTTTTTTTTTTTTAGATGTGTCACATAAATCCAAGAGTATATGCCCTGGGGTTTGGTGGCATATGGGTTGGTTAGCAGTTCCTGATAAAGGCCTTTCCAGTGAGGTTGGAAGGAGTCTTTTTTTTTTTTAAGATTTTATTTATTTGACAGAGAGCCAGCAAGAGAGGGAACACAAGCAGGGGGAGTGGGAGAGGAAGAAGCAGGCTCCCAGCGGAGGAGCCTGATGTAGGGCTCGATCCCAGAATGCTGGGACCACGCCCTGAGCCAAAGGCAGATGCTTAATGACCGAGCCACCCAGACGCCCCTGGAAGGAGTCTTTATGGAGGTGTCTTTTCCAACAGACAAAATCTCCGGGTTGCAAGGTGTGATGCTTAAAGTCATCATCTCCTGGGGTGCAAAAGATTGCTCTACCAAAGCATGGTTATTTTTAATAGAAACAATTAAGTCTTTACAGTATTGAAGTATATCTCCTTATTTCAAATGTGGGTCAGAGGAGGCAGGGGCCAAATGCAGTGGACATCCTTTGACTATCTTAAAGGATTTGTGAGTTTATGAGTTCCCAAGGGGGTGGATCTGAGATTTAGAAGGACCAACAACCATGCTTTAGGCCAAAGAGTTTGGAGAGTCTCTAAAAATTTTGTCAATTAAGTCTTACTGGTGCCATTAATGAGTGTGACTAACTCTGAGGATTGAGGATGGTATGCACAATGAAAGTGTTGTAATGCTGGCAAAACAACACAGATTTGTCGAAGCACCTGACCAGTAAATTATGTTCCCCAATCACTATAGAGTTCAAGAAGGGTTCCATAGGTAGGGATAATCTTTTCTAACAGAAGAGGCATTGGCCCATCTACAAGAGAAAGCTTAGGTCCAATGAGAAAACATACAAACCATGACTAAAACATATGTACATCCATGATATGGAGAAGCTGTGTGAAATCCATTTGTACAAACAGGTTTCCCTGGATTGCAGTTTGGACAGGCGGGACAGGCAAAGTAGACACCTCTTGCAGCCTTATTAACTTTTGCCCACCAATATTGCTATCATTTTGTCAGTAGATCAATGGTTAATGCATATACAGTTGTAAATAGTGGGACTTTTAGAATGTCTGGTAGGCTGGATTGTTATTTGGTCCAAACCAGAGTTCTCTTTTTATTGAGCCAACAATTATTAGATATCCATTTTTTCCCTTTTTGGGGCCAATTCTTGGGTATCTCTTTTCAGTTTTTCTAAAACTTATAATTTGGGAGAATATCCCCTTGGAAAATGACAGGGGTTTGGCTATTGGTATCCTTGAAAGCAACATTTTTTGTTGGAAATCACTGAGGTGGATTAGTTTGGCCTCCAGGATGTGTAGTCTGGAATGCCCAGGAACGTTAATAGCCAGAGCAGCTGACAAGAGTATGACATTGAATAAATGTTTGGATATAGGAACCATTTCTAATATTGTTCCCATTGAAGGTAAGGGCATCTGATTGTTTCCATAATATTTTAAAATCACGAGCTCCCCCAAAGGCACACCAACTATTGGTATAAATGTTTGTAGTTTTGCCTTTGGCTAAACTACAAGAAGCCTGAGTAAGGGTATATAATTCAGTCTGTTGAACTGCAGTAGTCAAACTGTGAAGGTGCCAACCTAATCTCTTCAAAAGGAGTTATAATAGCACACCCAATACAATATTTACCATTTTTGTTCTTTAAATAACAACTATCAGTAAACCATGAAAAATCTGCATTGGTTAGAGGAGTTATTTCTAAATTGCCATAGGGAGTCAAAAGTTAACCTGTCAATATTAAGTAGTCCTTGTTTTGAGATCTGATGCCTTCAGTATCTAACCTGAGACTAGTAAACTGCAATTGTTCTCTGGAGGCTTTATGTCCTTTAAGGCCAAAAGTTAAACAGGTGAATGCTATCTTCCTGTGAAGAGGATTGAGAAGGGGGAGCAGAGAAGCAAATTATCTGTATATTGTAGCAAAGTAAAGCCTATATAAAATTTTATTATCATTTAAATCAGTTTGTAAGGTTTGTTAAAAGTAAGACAGACTCTCTGTGAAACCCTGGAGCATTACTGCCCAAGTGAAAACAAAAAGATATCAGCTACCCTTAAATCAACTGAAATACTAAAAATGCACTGCATAAGTTGATTACAGTGAAAAATTTTCTTTTAGTGGTAATATATATCAGTATTGTAAGGGGGTTAGGAACAATGGGGTACCAAAGGATAACAATGTTATTTATTATTCAGAGCTGCTAGACAAACCTCCATCCTCAGCCTTGGGTTTTCTCACAGGTAAAACAGGTGTTACAGGGACTAATGCAGACCCTGGGACTTAAAATCTAGCATGGGCTTGATGCCCTGAAGGTCTTCTTTATTTATAAACACTGATTAATTCTGGAGAGAAATTTTGAGTGACTTATTTGAATCTTGGAGGTACACTATCAATTCTGCCAATATCAGAAGGATATTGAGGATTTTGCCCATTAAGAGGATGGTAGCTGATATAACAGGTATAAATGATCAGTGTCCCCAGATTCAGCTATAGTGCCATCAGAGACAGAGGACAGAAAAGATGGTGAAGAGTCATTTATTTCCCCTGGTTGGCTATTTTGGTTACTACTGTCGAATAATAGAATTGTTTCCCCCTTTTGGGAAAAATTCTGGCATGATAATTTTCTATGCAATCTTGGCCCAATAAATGCATAGGGGTGAAGTAACTAAGAAGAAAAAGGGTGAATATCCCTCAAAGGGCCTAGGCAGAAGGGAATAGGTTAAGAGACAGGAATCTGTTAAGGTTTATTGGATACCACCACTATTTGAACTGTTTTAGTACTCTACAGCAGGGACCGCTTTATAGCAGTGGGGTTAAGCACTAAGAGTGTAGCTCCAGTGTCGATAAGGACAAAGAGAGAGGTTCATTTCCAATCTGGAGAGTGGTTTTTCTGAGCCATTTAAAAAGGAAGATTGGGAAGAACACCTGTAGTTCTTCAGAGCCCCATCATTGTAAATTAGGAAGACATTGGCAAGGTTGGTTAAAGGGTTCAAGGTGCCTGGAGCACTTAAATTTGTAACAATCTTTTATTTTTTTTAAATGCCCTTGTTCTTCCCAATAATACCATAAATTAGAAGGCTTTTGGTTTTGTTTAGGGGCCTTTGTTTGCTGAAGTTAAAAATTGAGAATTTTGATGGTCTTTCTTTTAGGTGGCTCATCTAGGATGTAAATGAGCAGGCCCTTTTAACCAAAAGAGAATAATCCTGATTCAGCCCATTAATAAACATAGAGTTAAATGCTACCCAGGTGGTTTTAACATCTAAAGGAAGACCAGAATTTTCTTTAAAAGTCGATTTGGATTTGACTGTAATAGTAATGAACAGGTTCATGAGACTTTTGTGTGCAAGTCTGAATTTTGTTCCAATCAGCAGTCTTCGAAAAAGCTACTATAATTGCTCTATGGAGATTTCCAGTGAGTGATCTAGCATCTTGCCAAAAGTTAGGGCTTTGTTTCTCTAAATCCCTTTCAGGACGTTCCCTTCTGGCTAGTTTCATCCAATGTTTGGGCTGATCCTCACAACAAACATGGGGACTAATTGGTATAAATCTGAGAAACCAGGTTCATAAGCTGAAATAGCTACCCTAAAATTTTTAGCAAACCTATGGGGGCCCTCAGTCACTGTAAGAAACTCTAACTATGGTACAATTCACCCTTATTCCAGGGAACATAAGAAAATTGATATTTATTTCAATCCTCAGAAGATCTAATTTAAAAGGCAGATTTCAGTAGGTTCAGGAGAGGAATGGGAGAGGAATGGGGAAAGATTCAGAAGACAAGGAAAGTTTGGCAGAGAGAATATAGGAAATGGTGCCAGAGGCAGGGCCCTAGCACAACATGGCTACCACATGACTACAGACAAAGAAGACTGGGGAGGAAAAAAAGGAGGCCTCACAAGTCATTTTGACTTCCTTCATTCGTTTTCTTCAGTTAATTTAGAAACAGTATTTTTTTATTTTTTGAAGATTTTATTTATTGATTTATTTATTTATTTGAGAGAGAGAGCACGCACACAAGCAGGGAGAGGGGCAGAGAGAGAGGGAGGAGCAGACTCCTTGCTGAGCAGGGAGCCCAATGCAGAGGTTGATCCCAGGACCCTGGGATCATGACCTGAGCTGAAGGCAGATACTTAACCAACTAAGGCACCCAGGCACCTTAGAAATGGTATTTTGCAGAAGAAATTTAGAATCCTGAAACATGTGGAAACCTCAAGGTACCATTTAAAATCAGCATCCCGGTCTCCCCCCCCCCTCCTCTTTTCTCTTGAGAAGCCATGGTTTTCTAATTTGATTTTGAGTGGAACAAGTTTGGTGAGATTGGAAAGTTTTCCCTAATGGCAATTGAATTTCAAAATTGCTTTTGGTTAAAAGACTCCATGAAAAATAATGCTAGAACTGATTCGTGAATTCAGTAAAGTTGCAAGATACAAAATCAAAGTACAGAGATCTGTTTCATTTCTATACCCTATTAATTAAGTAGCAGACAGAGAAATCAAGGAATCAGTCCCCTTCATAATTGCACCAAAAACCATAAGATACCTAGGATTAAACCTAACCAAAGAGATGAAAGACCTGTATTCTGAAAACTATAAAACACTGATGAAAGAAATTGAAGATGACACAAAGAAATGGAAAGACATTCCCTACTCATGGACTGGAAGACCAAATATTGTTAAAATATCTATACTATCCAAAGCAATCTCTATCAAAATACTGATAGGGGAAAAAATACCAATAGGGACACCTGAGTGGCTCAGTCAGTTAAGCGTCTGCCTTCAGCTCAGGTCATGATCCCAGGGTCCTGGAATCGAGCCTCACATCGGGCTCCTTGCTCATCAGGGAGTCTATTACTTCCTCTCCCCTGCCCCTCTCCCTACTCATGCTCTCTCTCTCTCCTATCTCTCTCTCTCTCTCAAATAAATAAATAAATAAATAAATAAATAAATAAATCTTTACAAAAATACCAACAGCGTTTTTCACAGAGCAAGAACAAACAATCCTAAAATTTGTATGGAACCACAAAAGACCCTGAATAGCCAAAGCAACCTTGAAAAGAAAAGCAAAGCTGGAAAAATCACAATTCCAGATTTCAACTTATATTACAAAGCTGTAGTGATCAAACCGGTATGATGCTGGCACAAAAATAGACACATGGATCAGTGAAACAGAATAGAGAACCCAGAAATGGACCCAGAACTATATGGTCAACTAATCTCTGACAAAGCAGGAGAGAATATCCAATGGAAAAAAGTCTCCCCAACAAATTGTGTTGGGAGAAACTGAACAGCCACATGCAGATGAATGAAACTAGACCACTTACTTAATCAAACACAAAAATAAATTCAAACTGGATGAAAGACCTACATGTGAGACAGGAAACCATCAAAATCCTGGAGGAGAACACAGGCAGTAACCTCTTTGACATTGGTCATACCAACTTCTTGCTAGTATGTCTCCTGAGGCAAGGGAAACAAAAACAAAAAACTGTTGGGACTTTATCAAAATAAAAAGCTTCATCACAGGGAAGGAAACAGTTAATAAAACTAAAAGGCAACCTATGGAATGGGAGAAGATAGCTGCAAATGACATATCTGATTAAGGGTTCATATCCAAAATATATAAAGAGCTTATCAAACTCAACACTCAAAAAACATAATGTAGTTAGAAAATGGGCAGAATACATGAACAGACATTTTTCCAAAAAAGACATCCCAATGGCCAACAGACACATGAAAAGATGCTCAACATCACTTATCATCAGGGATAAACTACAAATCAAAACTACAATGAAGCTTCTGGTTCCAAGATGGCGGAGGAGCAGGAGACCTAAAGTTCGTCTGGTCCCAGGAATTCAGCTAGAGAGCTACCAAACCATTCTGAATACCTATGAACACAACTGGAGAATGAAGAAAAGAGTAGCAGAAACTCTATGAACAGAAAAGCGAACACTTTCTGCAAGGAGGAGAAAAGATGGCAGAAGAGTAGGGGACCACTTCTTCAGCTGGTCCCCTGAGTCGAGCAGGATATCTACCAGACCATCCTAAACACCCACGGAATCAGCCTGAGACACAGGAAGATACATCTGGATCTCAACAAACGAACATCTCCAGCGCTGAGTATTGAGGTATGAAGTGGGGAGCTGTGAATCCACACATAGATATCGGAAGATAAACAGAAGGGGGAGGGAACCGATGCACTTGAGTGCTGGGAAGCAGTAGCCACTTGCACTGGGGAGCAGGCCGGACTGGCAGACCGGCACCCATGAGAGAGCAGACTGAGACCCTGAGCCTGGGAACGCGCGTGTGACCAGACTGAAAACCGGTGCTCTGGAGCGCACGTGAACCTCACTGAAACAGGGAGCTCGGGAGCGCTTGCAGGAACCGGGGGCGGCTGGCGGTGTTAGAAGCACAAAGGACAGAAACTTGCTGGCCCTGGAAGTGAGGGCTGGGAGAGTGGCTGTGGGACATACAACCCAGGACCCTGCAGGGTTTTTAGCAGCACCGACAGAAACAGAGTTAAAGTGGCCAAGAGAGCTCAGTGGAGAGTGAACTGTGATCTCTCATTTCTGAGACAGACGTTAGGATACGGCCACTGCTGCTCTGACTCTCCGAAGAGGCACAGAAAACCACCAGGGAAAGCTGCCAGAGAACAAAAGCCCAGAATTCCAGCACACATTGTGCCCATCCCCATCCCCCCTTGCAGGGGACAGGGT
The DNA here is from genome assembly GCF_017311325.1 of Ursus maritimus. NCBI lineage: Eukaryota > Metazoa > Chordata > Mammalia > Carnivora > Ursidae > Ursus > Ursus maritimus. The sequence goes on from NW_024423319.1 coordinate 65,425,559, forward strand.
GACTCTACCCAAACAGGGTTGCTTGAGTATCAGTGTGGCAGGCCCCTCCCCCAGAAGGCAGGCTGAAAAATCCAGAAGGCCACATCCCTAAGGTCCCTATAAAATAAGTGCACACTGCCAGGGTTATGCTCAATAATTGGGGCTCTGGGCATCCCCACAACCTCTCCTCATCAGAAAGACAAGGAAGAGAAATCCCCCCCAGCAAAAAAAAGATAATGAGTCTGTGGTCTCTGCCACAGAACTGATGGGTATGGATATAACCAAATTGTCAGAAATGGAGTTCAGAGTAACAATGGTCAAGAGGATGTGTAGGATTGAAAAAAAAAATTAACGAAAATATTAACGAGAATATAGAATCTCTAAGGGCGGAAATGAGAGCAAATCTGGCAGAAATGTAAAATGCTATGAATCAAATGCAGTCTAAACTAGACGCTCTGATGGCCAGGGTAAATGAGGCAGAAGAACAAATTAGTGAATTGGAGGATGGGGTGGTAGAAGAGAAAGCTAAAACAGAAACGTGGCTCAAAAAAATCCAATCTCAAGAATGTAGATTATGGGAGATTACTGACTCAATGAAAAGTTCCAATGTCAGAATCATTGGCATCCCTGAGGGGGTGGAGAAAGAGAGAGGTCTAGAAGAGATATTTGAACAAATTGTAGCTGAGAACTTCCCTAATCTGGCAAAGAAAACAAGCATCCGTGTCCAAGAGGCAGAGAGGACCCCTCCCAAGGTCAGTGAGAACAGACCTACACCACGTCGTGTCATAGTGCATTCGCAAATATTAGATCCAACAATACAGTATTGAAAGCAGCCAGGGGGAAGAAAATCCTTACGTACAGAGGGAAAAATATCAGAATAACGTCAGACCTGTCTACACAGACTTGGCAGGCTAGGAAGGGTTGGCAGGGTATTTTCAAAGCTCTATCTGAGAAGAACATGCAGCCCAGGATCCTTTATCCAGCAAGGCTGTTATTCAGAATTGATGGAGAGATAATGAACTTCCAGGATCGGCAGAAACTAACCACCAAAACCAGCTGTACATGAGATATTAAGAGGGGTTCTATAAAAGTAAAAAAGCCCCACGAGTGATACAGAACAGAAATTTACAATCTATAGAAACATAGACTTCACAGGCAACATGACATCATTAAAATCATATCTCTCAATAATCACTGTCAATGTGAATGACCTAAATGCCCCCATAAAACGCCACAGGTTTGCAGATTGGATCAAAAGACATGACCCATCGATTTGCTGTCTACAAGAGACTCATTTTGAACTTAAAGATACATCCAGACTGAAAGTGAAGGGATGGAAAACCATTTTTCATGCCAATGGACCTCAACAGAAAGCTGGGGTAGCAATTCTCATATCACACAGATTAGATTTTAAACTAAAGCCTATAGTTAGAGATACAGAAGGACCCTATATTATTCTTAAACCAGAATAAAGAGACATATAGACAATAATACGTTAATAGTAGGGGAACTCAACACTCCACTCTCAGCAATAGACAGATCACCTAAGCAGAAAATCAACAAAGAAACAAGAGCTGATAGTTATGTGTGTGTGTTAAGAACACTGGAGATCTACTATCTTAGCAACTTCCAGGTATACAACACATATTATTAACTATAGTCACTTTGCTGTAGAGCTTATTCACATGGAAGTGAAAGTTTGTACCTTCTGATCAATGTCTACACCCACCAGCCCCTGGCAGCTACCATTCTACTCTCTGTTACTAAGGGTTTCACTTTTTCTTTCAATTAATTAATTAATTTTTATTTATTTATTTTTTAGACTCCACATAGAGTTGAAATCATGTACAAGTGCAAGGTAACCTCTCATTGTGGTTTGATTTGCTCTCGCTGATGATCCGTGGTGTTGACCTTTTCACACACCTATTGGTTGTTTGGACATCTTCCGAAGGCATTTGGTTCTTTCTTTGGTGTGAAGAGTCTGCTGTTGAAAGTAGTGTAGGGGCACCTGGGTGGTGCCTTGGTTAGGTGTCTGACTTGGTTTCCACTCAGGTCATGATCTCAGGGTGGTGAGATGGAGCCCTGCATCAGGCTCTGCACTCAGTGACGAGTCTGCCTCAAATTCTCTCCCCCTCTTTCCCCCCTGGCTCCTGCTCTCTCTGTCTCTAAGATAAACAAGTAAATCTTGAAGAAAGAAAAAGAAAGAAGAGAGGGAAAGAAAGAAGGAAGGAAGGAAGGAAGGAGAGAAAAAGAAAGAAAAGAAAGAACGAAAGAAAGAAAGAAAAAATAAAATGAAAGAAGAAGAAAGAAAGAAAGAAAGAAAGAAAGAAAGAAAGAAAGAAAGAAAAAAGAAAAGAAAGAAAAAGAAAAGAAGAAAGGGAAATGAAGGAAGGAAGGAAGGAAGGAAGGAAGGAAGGAAGGAAGGAAGGAAGGAAGGAAGAAAAAAACCTTCTTGCATTTTGTAGGTCAGTCACTGAATTCTTGATCTCCAGAATTTAAGTTTGATTCTTTTTTATATTTTGTATCTCTCTGTTGAACTTCTCATTTTTTTTCTTATATTGTTTTTCTGATTTTGTTAAATGGTTGAGCTCTGTCTCCTATAGCTCTTCATAGAGGAAAATGAAAGAAGAAATATCCGGTCTTGGTGGAGTTAAATTTTGTATTCATTAATTTTGTAAAAGTAATATAAATAATTTAAAATTAATATTACACCTTATGGCACAGGCTTACAATATAGACGTTTAAACATTAATAGAGACAAGAACCATACAATCCTTTCAATTGATGCAGAAAAAGCATTTGACAAAATACAGCATCCTTTCTTGATTAAAACCCTTCAGAGTGTACGGATAGAGGGTACATTCCTCAATTTCATAAAAACCACCAAGAAAAGCCTACAGGAAATATCATTCTCAATGGGGAAAAGCTGGAAGCCTTTCCCATAAGATCAGGAACACGACAAGGATGCCCACTCTCGCCATTATTATTCAGCAAAGTACTAGAAGTCCTTGCAACAGCAATCAGACGACAAAAAGGAATAAAAGGTATCCAAATTGGCAAAGAAGAAGTCAAACTGTCTCTCTTCACAGATGACATGATACTCTGTATGGAAAACTCAAAAGACTCCACCCCAAGCTACTAGAACTATAGAGCAATTCAGTAATGTGGTGGGATACAAAATCAATGCTCAGAAATCAGTTGCATTTCTGTACATGAACAATGAGACTGAAGAAAGAGAAATTAGGGAATCCATTCCATTTACAATAGCACCAAAAATCATACGATATCTCAGAATTAACCAGAGACTTAAAGGATCTATATTCTAGAAACTACAGATCACTCTTGAAAGACATTGAAGAAGACACAAAAAGAATCCAGATAGTGAATAAAATACAAAATAAAACAATTGGGATAGGCTGGTGATGGGTATTAAGGAGAGTACATATTGCATGGAGTGCTGGTGTTATATGCAAATAATAAATCATGGAACATTGCATCAAAAACTGAGGATCTACTCTATGGTGGCTAATATAGCAAAATAAAAGTTAAGAAAAAAACTACAATGAGATATCACTGCACGCCTGGCAGAATGGCTAAAATTAACAGCACATGAAACAACAGGTGTTGGTGAGGATGTGATGAATAGGTAGCCCTCTTGGAGGGGAATGCAAACTGGTGCAGCCACTCCGGAAAACAGTATGGTGATTCCTCAAAAAATTAAAAATAGAACTACCCCCTGATCCAGTAATTGCACTAGTAGATACTTACCAAAGGAACACAAAAATACTAATTCAAAGGAATACATTCACCCCAATGTTTGTAGCTGCATTATCTACAATAGCCAAATTATGCTAAGAGCCTCAATGCCCATCGAGTGATGAATAAATAAAGAAGCTGTGGTGTATATGTGCAATGGAATATTACTCAACCACAAAAAATGAAATCTTGCCATTTGCTAGGACATGAGTAGAGCTAGAGAGTATTAAGCTAAGTGAAGTAAGTCAGTCAGAGAAAGCAAATAACCATATTATTTCACTCACATATGGAATTTAAGAAACAAAACAAGCAATGGGAAAACAGAGAGAGGCAAACCAGGAAACAGACTCTTAACAAGAGGGAACAAACTGATGGTTACAAGAAGAAGGTGGGTGGGGGATGGGTTAAATAGGTGACGGGAATTAGGGAGTACACTTGTGAGGAGTACCAGGTGTGGTATATAAGTGTTTAATGCTAAATTGTACACCTATAACTAATATTACATTGTATGTTAACTGAAATTTAAATAAAAACTTAAAAGAGTAAAAAAAAAAAGAAAAAAAAGAAATTACTTTTGACGAAGTTGGCCCACATAATTATAAATGTGCATGCCAAGGGACCATAGATTTTAACCATAAAACTGGCCGGAGTCTCAGAAAGGGGAGGTGGACTGATGGCTGGGATTTTAGAGGTTTTCCAGGAACTGCCTGGTTCCAGAAGGACTCAGACCAAAGACCAACTCAGTTCCAGTAGGAATAGTCCAGTCCCAGGTAGGACCCAACTAAAGGCTAGTACAGTTTCAACAGGCACAGTACTAACCAGAACAGTCCAGTCGTAAGAAGGAGTCAGACCAAAAGCCTACACATTTCCAAATGACACAGTTCCAAAAAGAACAGTCTGGTTCCTAAAAGGAGTTAGACCAAAGGCTAGCACAGTTCCTTCAGGAATATTCTGATTCTGAAAAGGAGTGAGACTGAAAGCCAAGGAGTATACTTACAGATAAAAACAAAAAACAAGGCCTTAAGTCAGATCCCAAATAAAGCCTGGAGAGCTCAGACACAAGGCATAGTGCTTTAAATCCAGGAGAAAACTTACCCTCAAACATCAGAGTCCTCAAGAAAACAGCACAATCAGCTCTGGGTACCAGCATCTGTTTGTTCACCAACCTTGGAGTCATTGGAAGTTTTCTTTGGGCCCCTATGAGGGCTACCAAGTAATGTTAACATTAAAAAATAAAACGGCCTATTATTATCAGCAAAAGATGGGTTTATTCAGGAATAGCAGATAATTCCAATCTAGGACAAGCAAACTATGACAAAACCATAGGCAAGTCTACCCAACGAAGGAGAGAAGTGCTCTTTCGTAGAGGAAATTGGGAAGTTTAGAAGGCCGTTGTAGACAAAAAGTTTATTGGAGTAAATTGGGAGTTCTAAGTATAGTGGCTTTTCATAGACTGAGCTGTGACTGTCTCTTATTGGCTGTGCTGTTGCTGAGGGAGGAGGAAGCCTTCCTTCCTCTTGCTGGTGTAGTAAAGTAGTATCTACCTGCAAGGTCAGTCTTTTCCTGTTGGTCTGCAATTGAGTATGAGTGGTGGCATGAGAGCTTCCCCTGCTAAACCTCTGGACTCTATTTTAATGAGGTTTCCCTTTATTAATTTTCATAGTTGACATTTTAGTATATTGTACTATTTTACTTCTGTATTCCAAGAAGTCATGCCAATGAATAAGAAATCAATATCCTCAAACAGTTTTTCTTCTGATTTTAATTACAGGAGTCTCCAACTGCTATTTGTAAAGGTTCATTTACCACACTTAAAACATTTTTAATGATGATGATTTAAAAAAAAACAAACCATCTACAGATGCTACCCTTAACTGTACTCATAAAACATGACAAACAAACCCTTCTTCTGCTAGTAATATTAAATGCCAAGTTGTCTGTAAAGAAAAGTCACCGCATAAATTAGAAGTTGCAAGTTTATACAAAAGATGCAATTGTAAATTAATTAGTAAGTTATTGTAAATTAAATTCATTATTAAATTAATAAATTCATAGTTGTATGGAATATCAAAATTAGAGGTAATCTCAGATGGCTTAGTTCAGGGATCAGCAAACTTTTTTGTAAAAGGTTTATCTAAATACTCCACAATCCTGAAAGTTTTCTGATTATTCATATGTTTGGCTCCTTAATTTACCTTGTATAAGTCTCCTGGCCATGCATGCTTCTCCCTTCTGTTTATTTTTCTTTTAATGCAGTACCTAGCACTCCTTTATATAATAAATAACTAACACTAAAATAATGAACTATTACTTATCTTCATGGTGGTCAGGAATTCTCAGAAATACATGAAATCCATAAATTATTAAGTCCCATTTCGCCTTCCTACTCACCAACTATACTCATTAACATAGGAAAATTTGTTGCTTATCCTTTCTTTTGTCTCTCTTTAGCCCACTGGTAGTGGGGGAGCAGAAAAATGACCACAGTTCTAAAATCCAGAGGAAGAACAAAGTTTAGGCATTGATAATCTGGGAATCAAATTTCAATTATGGAATAATTAGGAATTGACTAAAAAACCCTTGGTTGAGCCAATTGTTCTCCCAGGTGACTTCCACTCCTGATAAAACTCTGGTGAGAAGACTTTCTTAAGCTGATCACTCAAAAAAACTGAAAAGAACAGCTTTCTAGATTTGTTGCTGAATGTCCTCACAAATTATATTTCTGTTCAGGAGCTTGGTTTTCCTAAGGTACTGCCATTTCTCATAATTTCTCTGATTTAGGAAAAAGAAAAAGTGGAAAGTATAATATAATTTAGTGAAGCTTTCATACTGATTTCAAATAGTCATGCCACTCTATGGTTTTAGAGATACTAATATTCCTCTTCATATATTAAGAGCACATGAAATTAATCAATGTATCATTTAACCTGTAGTTCAGAATACTGTTTGTTTGTGTGCTCTCTGCATCCATTTGTGTAGCCATTTTAATTTAATGTTTGAGTTAATGGTCTATAAAAGTGATGATTAACATGACCAGCTCTAATACAGATTTGGTAGCAATTTTGAATGAACTTCCTGGTTAACAAAGAAAAGTTTTCAGGCCCTGGTAACAAGGGTTCATTGAAAAGAGTTCATAGTAAGTAATATCATTCATTCAATAAATAGTATGGGGAAAAATGTGAAAATGTGAGGACACAAGGAGAACGCAGCCATGTGATAACAGAGGCAGAGATTGGGGTGATTGCATCCACAAGCCAAGGATTGTCTGGGGCTACCAAAAGCTGGAAGGGGCAAGAAATAATTCTCCAGAGGTTTTGAAAGGACGATGACCCTGCTAACACCTTGATTTTAGAAATCTAGCCTTCAGAATTTTGATGAAGTGGTGGTACAGAGGGGTTGGGCAACAAGCCCAGAGTCAACCAACAGACACCAACCAGAGGTAGGATCTGTTCCACATCTCAGCTAACCAATGGATCTTCAATTTTGTTGGAGTAAAGAAGTGGTTCTCAACTCCTTCAACTCTTCAATACATTTGAAGACCCCAGGGAAATTGAAGAACCCAAGCCGAATGGGTGAGAGTTTCCAAGGATGTGGTCAGAGTATGAGGAGAAACCACTGGAGGATTCTGTTTTTAGTCCATTCAGACAGCATCATACTGCAAAGCTAATTAGGGTGCATAATGACTAGGGTGAGAGAACATCAATTAAAATGAGCAATCCAATGTCTTTTTTTGAGTTTTATTACATTTAATATTTTAATGCAATCACTCACTAGTCTATACAGTTTATCTGTCCTAAGACAATAAAACTCAAAACAAAACAAAACAGAAATTCAGGATTTCCAGATGGTGGTTTAAATCTTTTTTCACAACTTCTCTTAATAAGGTCATGTGGGAACTACTTCATATCTGGCCTCCTAGGATCTTAATGCCAGGTCCAAGAACTGCAGATTCCTTACACTATTTATTTGTGGAAGATAAGAAAGTTACAATAAGATTTATATTTGTCAATTAGCCTAATTAATTCTAATTGGTCTCTTCTAGGTTCAGTTTAAATATGGTTTTGCTAACCAAGCCTATGGGATTTGTTTCTAAGAGTCACAGGAGACTTCCAAGCAGTTATTTGCAAATCAGGGGCTAAGGAAAAAATTAAAATATGAAAAAATTGAAGTCATTGAAAATACAATGTATTTGCTTTCATCAATGTCCTGAGTCAGGAAAGTTCCTTTGTTATGCATAAGCTTATTCATTTGATATAGTCCCACTTGTTTATTTTTGCTTTTGTTGCCCAAGCTTTTGGTGTTGTAGCCAAAAAATTATTGTCAAGACCAATATCAAGGTAATCTCTCCTTATGTTTTCTTATAGGAGTTTCATGGCTTTAGATCTTACATTTAAGTCTTTAATCCACCTTAAATTGATTATTTTGTGTGGTAATATACAGGTAAATTTTATTCTTCTGTATGTGGATATTCAGTTTTCCCCACACCATTTGAAGAGACTATCCTTTCCCCATTGTATATTCTTAACACCCTTGTTGAAAATTCATTGACCGCATATGCTTTGGTTTATTTCCAGGCTCTCTGTTCTGTTCTATTGGTCTTATGTGTCTGTTTTTATACCAGTACCATGCTATTTTGATTACTATAGAATCATACTATAATTTGAGATCAGGAAATATGATGCTTCCAACTTTATTTTTCTTTCTCAAGATTGCTTTGTATGTTCAGGGTTTTTTGTAGTTCCATACAAATTTTAGGTTTATTCTATTTCCTTAAAAAATGCCATTGGAATTTTGTTATGGATTGCATTGAATCTATATCTCACTTTGGGTATTATAAACATTGTAACAATATTCTTCCATTGCATAAACATGGGATATCTATATTTAGTTGTGCCTTCTTCAGTTTCTTTCATCAATGTTTTAGTTTTCAGTGTACGTTGGTTAAATTTATTCCTAAGTATTTTATTCTTTTTGATGCTACTGTAAATGGGATTGTTTCCTTGATTTCCTTTTTGGATAGATCACTTTCAGTGTAAAGAAATGCAACCGATTTTTGCATGTTGACTTTGTATCCTCCGACTTTACTGAATTTGCTTATTAGTTCTAAGAGGTTTTTATTAAATGAAGTCTTTAGGGTTTTCTACATATAGGATCATGTCGTCTGCAGATAGTTTTACTTCTTTTCAGAATTGGTTGCTTTTATTTCCTTTTGTTGTCTAATTGCTCTTGCTAGTACTTCCAGTACTATGTTGAATAGAAGTGGTGAAAATGGACATCTTTGCCTTGTAACCAGATCTTAGAGGTAAATTTTTTCTGTTTTTCCCCATTGATGATGTTATTTATGGGACTTTCATAAATAGCCTCCACTGTGTTGAGGTAAGTTCCTTCTATACCCATTTTGTTGAGAGTTTTTATCATGAATGATTATTGAATTTTCCAAATGCTTTTTCTACATCCATTGAAATTATCATATATTTTTTGTCTTTTATTTTATTAATGGGATGTATTGCATTGATTTATTTGCATATGTTAAACCAACCTTGTGTCTCAGGGTTAAATCTCACTTGGTCATGGTGTATAATCCTTTTAATTTGTTGTTGAATTTGGTCTGCTGGTATTTTATTGAGGATTTTTGCATCTATGTTCATCAGAGATATTGGCCTATAGATTTATTGTACTCTTTTTCTGACTTTGGTATCAGGGTTATGCTGGCCTCATTCAGTGAGTTTGGAAGTATTCCCTTTACAATTTTTGGAAGAGTTTGAGAAGGATTGGTATTAGTTCTTTTAAAGTGTGTTAGAATTCAGTTGTGAAGCCGTCTAGTCCTGGGATTTTCTTTGTTGGGAGGTTTTTAAAATTGCTATTTCAATCCTCTTATTTGTTGTTGGTGTGTTCAGGCTTTCTATTTCTTCTTGATTCAGTCTTGGTAAGTTGTATGTTTCTGGAAATTTATCCATTTCTTCTATGTCATGTAATTTGTTGACATATAATTGTTCATAATTGTCCCTAATGGTCATTTTTATTCCTCAGGCATCCATTGCAATGTCTCCTCTTTCATGTCCGCTTTTGATTATTTGAGAATTCTGTTTTTTATTCCTAGTCTAAGAATTTGTCTATTTTGTTCATTTTAAAAAAAACAAACCCAACTCTTACTTTGTTGATTTTTTCTATTGTTTCTTTTTCCCATTCTCTGATTTTCCTTCCTTCTTGTAACTTTGGGCTTAGTTTGTTCTTCTCTTCTAGTGCCTTGAGGTGTAAAATTGGGCTGTTTATAAGATATCTTTCTTTTTAAATGTGGGCATTTATCACTATAAAATTCTCTCTTAGTACTGCTTTTGTTGCATCCCATACATTTTGGTATGCTGTATTTTGGTTTGTCTCAAGATATTATTTATTTATTTATTTTTAAGATTTTATTTATTTATTGGACAGAGAGAGACACAGAGAGAGAGGGAACACCAGCAGGGGGAGTGGGAGAGGAAGAAGCAGGCCTCCCACTGAGTAGAGAGCCCAATGCTGACTAGATCCCAGAATGCTGGGATCATGACCTGAGCTGAAGGCAGACACTTAATGACTGAGCCACCCAGGTCCCCTCAAGATATTATTTAAATTCCCTTTTGATTTCCTATTTGATCCACTAATTTTCAAGGGTATATCATTTAGTTTCATGTATTTGAATTTTTCTACTTTCTTGTTACTGATTTCTAGTTTCATTCCACTGTGTTTGGAAAGATACTTGGTATGACTTTGATCTTAAATTTATTAAGAGATGTTTCATGACCTAACATGTGATCTATCCTGAAGATGTTCTATGTGCATTTGAGAAGGATGTGTATTCTACTGTTAGGTGAAAAGTTCTATATCTCTCTGTTAGGTACATTTGGTGTTAAGTCAGCTATTTCTTTATTCATTTTTCTGTCTAGATGTTATATCCATTATCGAAAAGAGGTACTGAAATCTCCTATAATTATTGCATTTCTGTCAACTTCTCCTTTCAGATCTATCAATATTTGCTTTATATACTTAGATGCCCTGATGTTTGGTGCATATGTATTTGCCTTTGCTATATCTTCCTGTTGAATTGATCCTTTTACCATTATATATATTGACCTTTGTTTCCAGAGATGGTTTCTGACTTAAGGTCTACTTTGCCTGATATAAGGATAGCCAGTCCTGCTCTGTTTTGGTTACTTACAATTTGCATGGAATATTTCTTGCCTTCCCTTTACCTTCAGTATGTCCTTGAATCTACAGTGAGTTTCTTATAGACATAATATATATAGTTGGATCTTAGTTTTTAATCTACTCAGCCATTCTGTATCTTTTTTATTGGGGATTTTACTCCATTTATGATTACTCCATTTACATTTAATTATCGATAGGGAAGGATTTACTATCATAATTTTGTTAACTGGTTTTTTGTTTGTCTTGTAGTTATTTTATTCTTTTTTTCTCTTCCTGTCTTTCTTTGTATTTGGTTTTTGTTGTTGTATTGATAGGTTTTGATTCCTTTCTCTTTTCCTTTGTGCAACTTCTATAGGTATTTTCTTTGTGGATACCAAAGTACAGTAATAGATATTTTAATTGTTCATGACACTTAGGAACATATATCTGTAGATTTTTCTATTCCAGAAACTGGATTGACAGGTGAAAAGGAGGGAAGTATTGGGAATTCTGTATGTTGCCTTGGGAGAGAAAATGTACTGGCAAGTTTTTCTGTGAATTCTCTGTTCCCAATATTTCATTTTTAACTGGGGTTGTCATATCACCCAATTTCAACTGAATAATAAGCAAGATCTAATGGGAAATAAGAGGAGACCTGGAGGGGCTGATAAGTAATTATTCTGTTAATTATTCACCTTCATATCTGAGATTTCTAAGCAATTACAGAAGGTTACCAAGTCTAATTTTTCTTCATCTTGCCAGTAAAAAAAAAAGTACAAATTGATTGAGTGGTTCCATGTCATATTGGGAAATGGGAAGTCTAGATCAAAGGTTCTCAGAGTGGAATCTGGGGGTTCCTGAGATTCTTTTAGAGTTTGTGAGGCCAAATCAATTTTTATAATTATACTAAGACACTTGCTTTTTCCACTCTCATTTTCTCACAAGTTTGTACTGTTTCCTAAAAGCTATATTATATATGATGACATTATTATTCTGACAGTTAATGGGTATGTTCTTGTGTCTTGGGTATAAATATGGGTATGTTCATACTTATGCAAACAACTCCATTTGTTCTCATTACTTCTGTTTTGGTACTGGCTATCTATACTTACACCTGCAATAATCTCTGTAATCTTACTTATCAAATCACTATTTTAAAATTCTAGAATTTCCTTAATGCCTTTGTGGAGACACATGATATACATTTTATTGTTCTTGTTTTAAGGTTATAGTTTATACTTTTTTGAAAAAACTTCTAAAATTTTCATTTTATCTAAAACTTATTTTAGATTTTAATGATATTAGTACTAAAATAAAGTTTTACTTATATTTTTCTTATAGCTAAGAGATGGATCACCAGATCACAACTGGTAGAATAATCACTTTCTTTTTTAAGATTTTATTTATTTATTTGAGAGAGAGGGAGAGAGAGAGTTCAAGTGGGGGGAAGAGCAGAGGCAGAAGGAGAAGCAGACTCCCTGCTGAGAAGGGAACCCAATTTGGGGCTCAATCCCAGGACCTGGAGATCATGACCTGAGCCAAAAACAAATGCTTAACTGACTGAACCACCCAGATGCCCCAAAGAATCACTTTTTAAACTCATAACTGCTCTAACCATTTCTTTTTTTTTTAAATGATTTTTTATTATATTATGTTAGTCACCATACAGTACATCCCCGGTTTCCAATGTAAAATTCTATGATTCATTAGTTGCGTATAACACCCAGTGCACCATGCAATACGTGCCCTCCTTACTACCCATCACCGGTCTATCCCATTCCCCCATCCCCCTCCCCTCTGAGGCCCTCAGTTTGTTTCTCATCTAACCATTTCTAAAGATGCTGAAAATCCTTTTCACCTTGAAACTGATATCACAGTAGAGTTTTTTGACTCAAGGAAGGGAGGACGATACTCCAAATATACTGAAAAAACTGTAAGTTAAAATATGATGAAAACTATTTCTCTTAGCTTTATAGATATTAATAATTCAACCAATTGTGTCTCATGTGACAACATTGTCAGATAATATTATAATGCCAGGTAAATAGAAAATCATTTTGAATTTATTTTTATTTTATTATTATGTTCAGTAAGCCAACATATTAGTTTTTTTCTTTTACTTAATTTTTCTCTTCTCAGTTTTGTATTTTGTTTTTTTATAATAGTTGCTTTATTTTATCTTTTTAAATAATGTTCAGTTAGCCAACATATAGTACATCATTAGTTCTTGATGTAGTGCAGTGATTCATTAGTTGCATGTAACACTCAGTGCTCATCACAACATGTGCCCTCCTTTATACTCATCACCTGGTTACCACCTTTCTCTAACCCCCCCATTTTCTAACCCTCAGTTTGTTTCCCAGAGTCGAGAGTCTCTCATGGTTTGTCTCCCTCTCTGATTTCTTCCCATTCAGTTTTCCCTCCCTTCCCCTGTGGTCTTCTGCACTATTCCTTATGTTCCACGTATAAGTGAAACTATATGATAATTGTTTTTCTCTGATTGACTTATTTCACTTAGCATTATCCCCTCCAGTTCCATCCATGTCAATGCAAAAGGTAGGTTTTCATCCTTTCTGATGGCTAAGTAATATTCCATTGTATATATGAACCACATCTTTTTTTTAAATGTTTTTTTATTATATTATGTTAGTCACCATACAGTACATCCCTGGTTTTTGATGTAAAGTTCGATGATTCATTAGTTGCATATAACACCCAGTACTCATCACAACACATGCCCTGCTTAATGCCCATCACCTTGTTACCACATACCTCCACCCACCTCCCTTTCTGCAACCCACAGTTTGTTTCCCAGAGTCAAGAGTCTCTCATGGTTTGTCTCCCTCTCCGATTTCTTCCCATTCAGTTTTCCCTGTCTTCCCCTATGATCCTCTGCACTATTTCTTATATTCCACATATGAGTGAAGCCATATAATAATTGTCTTTCTCTGCTTGACTTATTTCACTTGGCATAATACTCTCCATTTCCATCCATATCGATGTAAATGGTAGGTATACATCCTTTCTGATGGCTGAGTATTATTCCACTCTATATATGAACCACATCTTCTTTATCCATTCCTCTGTTGAAGGACCTCTCGGCTCCTCCCACAGTTTGGCTATTGTGGACATTGCGGGTATTCAATTTAAATTAAAAAAAAGAATTGAACCCAGGTTTAGATACATGTTTTAGGATTGGGGGATGCGGGTAAAACGGACTGGTGGGAAGATGATAGCAGTGGTATAGACCGCTTAATATGTTA
>NW_024423319.1:65440372-65485897 GCF_017311325.1 Ursus maritimus
TAACATATTAAGCGGTCTATACCACTGCTATCATCTTCCCACCAGTCCGTTTTACCCGCATCCCCCAATCCTAAAACATGTATCTAAACCTGGGTTCAATTCTTTTTTTTAATTTAAATTGAATACCCGCAATGTCCACAATAGCCAAACTGTGGGAGGAGCCGAGAGGTCCTTCAACAGAGGAATGGATAAAGAAGATGTGGTTCATATATAGAGTGGAATAATACTCAGCCATCAGAAAGGATGTATACCTACCATTTACATCGATATGGATGGAAATGGAGAGTATTATGCCAAGTGAAATAAGTCAAGCAGAGAAAGACAATTATTATATGGCTTCACTCATATGTGGAATATAAGAAATAGTGCAGAGGATCATAGGGGAAGACAGGGAAAACTGAATGGGAAGAAATCGGAGAGGGAGACAAACCATGAGAGACTCTTGACTCTGGGAAACAAACTGTGGGTTGCAGAAAGGGAGGTGGGTGGAGGTATGTGGTAACAAGGTGATGGGCATTAAGCAGGGCATGTGTTGTGATGAGTACTGGGTGTTATATGCAACTAATGAATCATCGAACTTTACATCAAAAACCAGGGATGTACTGTATGGTGACTAACATAATATAATAAAAAAACATTTAAAAAAAAGATGTGGTTCATATATACAATGGAATATTACTTAGCCATCAGAAAGGATGAAAACCTACCTTTTGCATTGACATGGATGGAACTGGAGGGGATAATGCTAAGTGAAATAAGTCAATCAGAGAAAAACAATTATCATATAGTTTCACTTATACGTGGAACATAAGGAATAGTGCAGAAGACCACAGGGGAAGGGAGGGAAAACTGAATGGGAAGAAATCAGAGAGGGAGACAAACCATGAGAGACTCTCGACTCTGGGAAACAAACTGAGGGTTAGAAAATGGGGGGGTTAGAGAAAGGTGGTAACCAGGTGATGAGTATAAAGGAGGGCACATGTTGTGATGAGCACTGAGTGTTACATGCAACTAATGAATCACTGCACTACATCAAGAACTAATGATGTACTATATGTTGGCTAACTGAACATAATAAATAAATAAATAAATAAATAAATAAATAAATAAATAAATAAATAAATAAAATCTTTAAAAAAACAAAAACAAAAACAAAAAAACATACAATGAGGAAAGAGAAAGATAGAGAGGAATTGTGCTGTGATGATAGTTGTGTTCTATTTTGCAATTAAATTCTGAAAGATCCCCAGCACCCACTGCTGAAGGCTTTGGCCTGTATGTGAGTAGAGAGACAGGGAGCTGCGAGGGAGGAATTTTGTAAGCGCAGATCCTGTGGTCTGATTCAACCAAATCGCAATTGCTAAAGGTTGGGCCATGTTATCTACATTTTTGCAAATTTCCTCAGATGATTCCATAGCACTGCAAGGTTTGTAAACTACTCTGTTGTAGGCATTATTTTATTTTATTTGTTGTTTTGTGTTTTTATATATGTTATACATAACATACCTATGTCATATACATTTATTTGAAACTTCAATTTCTTTCCTTAATGTCTTGCAGTTTTCAATATACAGGTCTTTCGCCTCCTTGGTTAAATTTATTCCTGGGTCCTTTATTATTTTTGATGCAATTGTAAATGGGATTGTTTTCTTTATTTCTCTTTCTGATAGTTGCTTATCAGTGTAGAGAAATGCAACAGATTTCTGTATATTGATTTTGTATCCTGCAATTTTACTGAAATTCATTTATTAGTTCTAAAAGTTTTTTGGTAGAGTCTTTAGGGATTTCTTTATATAATATCGTGTCATTTGTAAATGGTGACAGTTTTACTTCTTCCTTTCTAATTTGGATGGCTTTTTTCCCCCACCTAATTGCTCTGGCTAGGACTTCCAATACTATGTTAAATAGAAGTGATGAGAATGGGCACCCTTGTCTTGTTCCTGACCTTAGAAGAAAGGCTCTCAGGTTTTCACCATTGGGTATGATGTTTGCTGTGGGCTTGTCATATAAAGCCTTTGTTACATTATGTTCCTTCCACACCCACTTTGTTGAGAGTTTTTGCCATAAATGAATGTTGAATTTTGTTAAAACTTTTTCTGCATCTATTGAAGTGATCATAGGATTTTTATCCTTCATTTTGTTAATGTGGTATATTATATTGATGGATTTTGTATGTTGAACCATTTTCTCATTCATGGAATAAATCCCACTTGATCATGGTGTATAATCCTCTTAATGGATTGTTAAATTCATTTTGCTAATATTTCGTGAAGGATTTTTGCATCTATATCCATCAGAAATATTGGCCTGTAATTTTCTTTTCTTATGGTCCCCTTGTCTAGTTTTAGAATTAGGGTGATGCTGACCTCAAAGAATGGGTTCAAAAGAGTTCCCTCCTCTTTGAGTTCTTGCAAGAGTTTGAGGAGAATAGGTATTAATATTTCTTTGAATATTTGGTAGGATTCCTCAGTGAAGCCATCTGGTCCTGGACTTTTGAGGGTAGGTTTTTGATTACTGATTCAATCTCCTTACTAGTAATTGGTCTGTTCAGATTTTCTACTTCATTGTAATTAAATCTTGATAGGTTGTATGTTTCTAGGAATATATCCATTTCTTCTAAGTTGCACAGTTTGTCGACATATTTTTTTTCTTTCAAGATTTTATTTAAATTCGACTTCAGCTCACATATAGTGTAGTATTAGTTTCAGGGGTAGAATTAATGATTCACCAGTTGCATATATCACCCAGTGCTCATTACATCAAGTGCCCATGAGCCAATTACCCCATCCCCCATCTACCTCCCTTCCAGCAACCCTCAGTTTGTTCCTGTATTTAAGAGTCTCTTATTATTTGCCTCCCTCTATGTCTTTATCTCATTTTATTTTTCCTTTCCTTCCCCTGTGTTCATCTGTTTTGTTTCTTAAATTCCAATATAAAAATCCAGTTAAAAAATGGGCAGGGGCGCCTGGGTGGCTCAGTCGTTAAGCGTCTGCCTCCGGCTCAGGGTGAGATCCCAGTGTTCTGGGATTGAGCCCCACATCAGGCTCCTCTAATGGGAGCCTGCTTCTTCCTCTCCCACTCCCCGTGCTTGTTGTTCCCTCTCTCGCTGTCTCTCTCTCTGTCAAATAAATAAATAAAATCTTTTTTAAAAATGGGCAGAAAACATGAACAGACCTTTCTCCAAAGAAGACATATACATGGCCACCAGACACACACAAAAATGCTCAACATCACTCAGCATCAGAAAAATACAAATCAAAACCGCAATGAGATACCACCTCACACCAGTCAGAATAGTTAAAAAAAAAAGAACAACTCAGGAATCAACAGATGTTGGCAAGGATGCAGAGAAAGGGAAACCCTCTTACGTTCTTGGTGGGAATGCAAACTAGTGTGGTCACTCTGGAAAACAGTATGGAGATCCCTCAAAAACTTAAAAATAGAACTACCCTATGATGCTGCAATTGACTACTGTGTATTTATCCAAAGGATATAAGCATAGTAATTCAAAAGGGCACATACATCTCAATGTTTATATCAGCATTATCCACAGTAGCCCAAACATGGAAAAAGCCCAGATGTCCATCAACTGATAAATAAAGAAGACGTGGCATACACACACACGTGCATGCATGTGTGTGTGCCCGTGCACGCGCGCGCGCACACACACACACACACACACACTCACACAATGGAATATTACTCAGCCAACAAAAAGAATGAAATCTTGACATTTGCAATGACATGGATGGACACACTGTTTTTCATAATAATCTGTGACGATTCTATTTCTGTGGTGTTGGTTGTTATTTCTCCTCTTGCATTTGTGATTTTATTTATTTGAGTATTTTCTATTTTCTTTTTGATAACTCTGGCTGGAAGTTTATCAATTTTATTTATGTTTTCAAAGAACCAGCTCCTGGTTTCATTGATCTGTTCTATTGTTTTTTCAATTTCTATATCATTTACTCCTGCTTAATATTTAGTATTTTCTTCCTTCTGCTGGCTTTAGGCTACATTTGTTGTTCTTTTTGTAGCTCCTTTAGGTCTAAGGTTAGTTTGTTTATTTGTGATTTTCCTTCCTTGTTGAGGTAAACCTGTGCTGCATCTCAAAGTTTTGGTTTTTTTAAATTTTTTAAAATTAAATTCCACTTATTTATCATACAGTGTAATACTAGTTTCAGTTGTACAACACAGTGACCCAACACCTCCATACAATACCCGGTGCTCATTAGAACTGCACTCCTTAATTCCCATCATTTATTTAACCCACTCTCCCATCCCCTCCCTTCTGGTAACCATCAATTCATTCTCTAGAGTTAAGACTGTATTTTATGGTTTGTGTGTCTCTCTTTTTTTCCCCATTTGCTCATTTGTTTTGTTTCTTAAGTTCCACATATGAATGAAATCATATGGTATTTGTCTTCCTCTGACTTATTTCACTTAGCATAATAATTTCTAGCTCCATCCATGCTGTTGCAAATGTCAAGATTTCATTATTTTTAATGGCTGAGTAATATTTCATTGTATATATGTACCAAAACTTCTTTATCCTTTAAACAGTCCATAGACACTTGGGCTATTCTCATAATTTGTGTATTAGAGAAAATGCTACTAAAAACATTGGGGTGTATGTGTCACTTCAGGTTAGTATTTTTGTATTCTTTGGGTAAATACTTAGTATTTCAAGTGCTGGATTGTAAAGTAGTTCTCCTTTAAGTATTTGAGGAACCTGCATACTGTTTTCCACAGTAGCTGCACCTGTTTGCATTCCCACTAACAGTGCAAGAGGGTTCCCCTTTTCTCCATATCCTTGCCAATACCTCTAGTTTCTTCTGTTACTGATTTTAACCATTCTGACAGGTAGGAAGTGATATGTCATTGGAGTTATGATTTGCATTTCTCTGATGACCAGCGATATTGAGCATCTTTTCATGTGTCTGTTGGCCATCTGTATATCTCCTTTAGAAAAATGTCTATTCATGAATTCTGCCCATTTTTAGTTGGATTATTTGTGTTCTTTGGGTGTTAAGTCTTATAAGTTATTTTTTAAAAATTTTATTTATTTGAGAGAGAGAGAGCATGAATGGGGGGAGGGGCAGAAGAAGAGTGACAAGCAGACTTCCCACTGAGCAGGGAGCCTGATGTGGGGCTCCATCCCAGGACCCTGAGATCATGACCTGAGCCAAAGGTAGACACTTAACTAACTGAGCCACACAGGCAGCCCTTGTAAATTATTTATATATTTTGGATACTAGGCCTTTATCAGATATGTCATTTGCAATTATGTTCTCCTATTTCGTAGGCTGACTTTTAGTTTTCTTGGTTGTTTCCTTCACTGTGCAGAAGCTTTTTATTTTGATGTTGTTCTGATAGTTTATTCTTGCTTTTCTTTCCCTTGCCTCAGGAGATGTATCTAGAGAGAAGTTTCTATGGCTAATATCAAAGAAATTACTCATTGTGTTCTCTCTTAGGATTTGTATAGTTTCCTGTCTCACATTTAGGTCTTTAATCCATTTTGAATTTATTTTTTTGTGTATGATGTGAGAAAGTGGCCCAGTTTCATTCTTTTGCATGTTGGTGTACAGTTTCCCAGCATAGTTTTTTGAAAAGACATTTTTTTCCCACTGTATATTCCTTCTTGGTGCTGCATTCTAAAGGCTTTGGACTATTATTTTTTTAATTTAAATTCAATTAGCCAAAGTATAGTACATCATTAGTTTTTGATGTAGTGTTCAATGTTTCATTAGTTGCATATAACACCCAGTGCTCATCACAACATGTGTCCTGCTTAATGCCCATCACCTTGTTACCACATACCTCCACCCACCTCCCTTTCCGCAACCCACAGTTTGTTTCCCAGAGTCAAGAGTCTCTCATGGTTTGTCTCTCCGATTTCTTCCCATTCAGTTTTCCCTCTCTTCCCCTATTCCTCTGCACTATTTCTTATATTCCACATATGAGTGAAGCCATATAATAATTGTCTTTCTCTGCTTGACTTATTTCACTTGGCATAATACTCTCCATTTCCATCCATATCGATGTAAATGGTAGGTATACATCCTTTCTGATGGCTGAGTATTATTCCACTCTATATATGAACCACATCTTCTTTATCCATTCCTCTGTTGAAGGACCTCTCGGCTCCTCCCACAGTTTGGCTATTGTGGACATTGCGGGTATTCAATTTAAATTAAAAAAAAGAATTGAACCCAGGTTTAGATACATGTTTTAGGATTGGGGGATGCGGGTAAAACGGACTGGTGGGAAGATGATAGCAGTGGTATAGACCGCTTAATATGTTACAACTTCCATTTTTAAAGTAATGAAGGGGACGGGCATTTGAGGTAATAAGAGCTGAAACTAGGGAAATGAGAATGAAGAAAGACTAACTGGAGAAAATCTAGGAGTAAAAATTTGGGGGGGTCTTGAGTGCCAGGTTGAAAAATTAGGATTTTATTCAGGCAGGTCTTTGGCAACCAATGGAGGAATAGCTAATGCTAGATCTTCAAATAACACAAACTTCACATTAATGGAAGTTGGGCACTTCTTAGCTTTCCCTGGAGCCTTTTATCTTACATTTGCAAACAGTGAGACAACTTTGGAGGCTAACATGATACTTTAGGGGGAAATGATGGGGAAGTGTACTAAGGAAGTGGTAATGACGTAGGGAGAAGTGGGAAAACTCAAGAGAGATTCCAGAGCTAGAATAACCAGGACTTAATGGCATTTTGGGTGTGGGAAGTGAAGGAGAGAAATGAGCATTAAGGACCCTGACCTTGAGCATGTGGATGTTCAAGTCATTCACTGAAGTGGATAACCCAGGAGAAGGAGATAGTTTAGGGTGGTGAAGGGGAAAAAAGATGAATTCCCTTTCAAACATGTTGTAGCTGTGCTTATGGAAGACATCCAAGGAGGTAGTCCCATTTAGCTGCTTGTACAAAGTACTCATTTTAAACTATCACAGGTGTATGATTATCTAACCTTCAACCTAAAAAGGTTGTAAACTTTCTAAGTTTTCTTATGTCTTCCAGGGTCTTACTGTCCATACACTCAGGAAGTTGCTTTTCATATGCTACCCCAAATTATTCTGGTGTATTTTAAAACTATTCCCTACCTACTGTTGCTAGAATCCAAGAACAGATGCTCTTTCATTCTCCTTATAGTCTCTTTTCACATTTTCAAAGAACTCCAAATACATGCACACATGAAATCCTGTCCATCCCTCTGTAAAACTTCCATTTAAATTCTGCTAGGAAATTATTTCTTCATCTCTGAACTTTCACAGTCTTGTGTACCACTAATATGGCACTAAACCACTGTTAATTTTATATTTCTGTATATCTTTTTTGTATATATCCTATCTCCTCTACTAAACTGTAGGCTCTTTGGAGGCAGAAGCAGGCATCCCCCCACAGCATCTGCCACATTGTGAAAATTCATTGATCTATACAAACATAAAAGAGAGTATAGCACAATGCTTTACACATAATTGGTGCTGAAGAAATACTTGTCTAGTGAGTGACAGACACCTCAATGTCAACCTTCATTTGGTAAAATCAGCCTCACAGGACCTATTTCCTAAATGGTATGTTCTCACTGCTCTCCTTGTTGTCATTAAGTGCATGTGACATGGTCATATAAGACCCAGATACTAAACTGGACCCCTTTAACAAGCAGACGTTAAAGCCCTCTTAGTTACATTTTTTTAATTCAAGAATGGTGTGTAAATGTATTGTATAATTGAAAATTCTAAGAGAATAGAACTTAAATTTTGTCACCAAAAAACCCCACTTAAAAATGTGTTAGATGATGGATGTGATAATAGACAGAGGGGGGGAGTCCTTTCACAATGTGTGTGTGTGTGTAATCACAATGTACATTTTAAATATATTAGAATTTTATTTCTCAATTATACCTTATTAAATCTGACAAAAACACAGGTATTTAAGGAAATTACATAAAGCATAATGCATTTCCTAATCCAGACACTTTTCTGGTCCCTTTTCATCACTCAAGCAGAACTCAGAAGCATTTACAAAGTTCTGAGCATTGTGAACTGGCTGCCTATCAAAGCACTACATTGCGGATAGTTCAGCCTCCGAATTCACTCTTCTTATTCTTTGCAACCACCCCCATTAGTTAACAATTCAAAGCTACAAGCTCCAGCACTCAGTTCCCCTACTTTCTTGTGCTGATTGAGGAATGATAGTTCAGTTAGTCATCCATACCATTGTTTCTTTTGGGTTTTGACTCTGCTCAGAAGTCCCTACATTCATGTAGAATATAGTTTCCTTTTCTTGTAATGTCTTTGGTTTTGGTATCCAGGTAATACTGGCCTCATAAAAATGTGTTGGGAAGTATTCCCACCTCTTCTATTTTCTGGAAGACCATGTGTAGACTTGATACTATTTTTCTTTAAATGTTTGATAGAATTAATCAGTAAGACCATCCTGGCCAGGAGTTTTCTTTGCGGAAAAAGATTTTTGTTTTGTTTTGAAAGATTTTTGACTATCAATAAATTTCCTTAATAAATATTGGGCTACTCAGATTACTGCTTTCTTATTAGGTGAGCTTTGGTAGGTTGTGTCTTTCCAGGAACTGGTCCGTTTCATCTGAGTTATCAAATTGACTGGTATAAAGTTGTTTCTTTCACATTGTTCTTTTAATGTTTGCAAGATATGCAGTAATGTCCCATTCTTATTCCTGTTATGGTAATTTTATCTTATTGAAAATGTTTTCTAATTTTCCTTGTGATTTTCCATATAATTTGAACAATGGATTATATAAAAATACACTATTGATTTCCCAAATATTTGGGGATTTTACAAATAAAAAAAAAAAAGAAGTCCCTGTTGATACCTACTAAAAGATTTGGTCTAGGTCTTCAAATAAAGAGGAGAAGAAGGGAGTGGTGAAGGAGGGATGTATGCACCTTGTCCATGGCCTTTTCCCCCTGAGAAAAAGCAATCTGGATTTCCACAATCTTCACAAATATGTGCATCAAACCAAAAAACTAGCCAGTTTTGTTTCCTTTACAATGACCAGACTTATCTAAACCAGAAGGGCCCTATAATGAGAGAATCAAAGATTGAGATCTCTGCATAGTTTAGTCCTTCTGTTAAAGTATAATGGCCACTTGACATAAAAATTTAAAAAATCACATTCTAGTCTTAGTCTTGAGACCTTTGGCAAGTAGTTTCTTCGGACCGGACCTAAGTCTCTTCATATTTAAAATGAGGTAAGTTGAATTAGACCATTTCTCAGGTTCCTTATGTCACTGACATCCTGAAATAATAATAATAATAGTAATAACAACAACATAATAATCATAATAATAATATTCATAAAATTGAGACTTTGTCATGAATTTATGTGCTAAGAATGTATCAATAAATTTACATGAGTCTGGGACAGTGAAGGAGGAGCATATTTTCAAGGTAGACAATAATCTGCTATTCTTTGGAAAGTAAGACTTTAAAAGCTCTTTTAAAATGATTACAGCCCAATCCATTTTTTAGTACAGATATATTGAAGAGTAATTCATATAACATAAAATTCATCTATTGTTAGTATACAATCCAATGATTTTTTTAAAAAGATTTTATTTATTTGACAGAGAGAGAGAGACAGCCAGCGAGAGAGGGAACACAAGCAGGGGGAGTGGGAGAGGAAGAAGCAAGCCTGGGATCATGACCTGTGCCGAAGGCAGATGCTTAACAGCTGAGCCACCCAGGTGCCCACAATCCAGTGATTTTTGATGAATGTATAGAGTTCTGCAATCTAGAATTACATAACATCTGATCTTTTGTTTCTGGCTTCTTTTACTTAGCATATTATTTTGAGGGTCATCTATACTGTAGCATGTATCATTGTATATTTGTTTATATTACTGAATAGTATTCTGTCATATAGATATACCCACATTTTCTTTATCCATGCACAGGTTGGTAAGACATATTGATTGTTTACAGTTTTTGCTATAATGAATAATGTTGCTCTGAATGTTTTCTGGTATAATTGTTACTTGAAATTGATATACAATCCTCTGAATATGCTGCTGGGTTCAGTTTTCTAGTATTTTGTTAAGGATTTTTGCATTCACGAGGGAATTGGTATACAGTTTGTGATGTCTTTATCTTACTTTGGTACTGGGATGACTCAGCCTAATAGAATGAGTAAATAAATATTCTTTCCTTTTCTATTTTTTGGAAGAGATGCATGCACTCTGATGTTTATAGCAGCATTATCAACAATAGCGAAATTATGGAAAGAGCCCAAATGTCCATCGACTGATTAATGGATAAAGAAGATGTGTGTGTGTGTGTGTGTGTGTGTGTGTGTGTGTGTGTGTGTAATGGAATGTTACTCAGCCATACAAAAGAAGAGATTGAAAATAACTGATGTTAGCCCTTCTTTAAATGTTTGGAAGAATTCACTGGTGAAACCATCTGGTCCTGGGCTTTTCTTTGT
Source organism: Ursus maritimus (assembly GCF_017311325.1). Taxonomy (NCBI): domain Eukaryota; kingdom Metazoa; phylum Chordata; class Mammalia; order Carnivora; family Ursidae; genus Ursus; species Ursus maritimus. Next base: position 65,450,846 of record NW_024423319.1, read on the forward strand.
TTGGAAAAATTTTATTAATAATTTAGTCTCTTCACTTGTATTTATGCCTGTTCAGATTTGTTATTTTCTTGAGTCTATTCAGGGTGTTTACATATTTCTAGGAATTTGTCCTTTTCATCTAGGTTATCTTAATTTGTTGTTATATAATTCTTCATAGTATTCTCATATTTTTTTTCATTTCAGTAAGATCAATAGCAACATTCCCTTTTTATTCCTGATTATAGTAATTTGAATCCTCTCAGCCTTTTGGGGCTACCTGAAGTTTTTTCTGTGTTTTGGACCTTTTCAAATAACAAACTTTTGGTTTTGTTTGTACTATTGATTTTCTATTTTTTATTTCATGTATTTCTACCTACTGTAATCTGTATTATTGCCTTCCTCCTGCCTGTTTTGGGTTTCATATGCCCTTTTGTTTTCTAGTTTCTAGGTGTAAAGTTATTGCTTTGGGATCTTCCTTATCTTAAGCTTTTATTTAAATTCCAGTTAGTTAACATACAGTGTTATATTACTTTCAGGTGTACAATGTAATGATTCAACAATTCCATGTATCACCCTATGCTCATCACAAGTGCATTCCTTAAACCCCATAATCTATTTAACACATTCCCCCACCTACATCTCCTCTGGTAACCAACAGTTTGTTCTCTATAGTTAAGACTGTTTCTTGGTTTGTGTTCCTCTCTCTCTTTTTTCCCCTTTGTTCATTTGTTTGCTTTTCTGAATTCCACATATGAATGAAATCATACACTATTTGTCTTTATCTGACTGACTTATTTCATTAGCATAATACTCTCTACTCCATCCATGTCATTGCAAATGGGAAGATTTCATTCTTTATGGCTCAAAAATACTCCAGTGTGTGTGTGTGTGTGTGTGTGTGTGTGTGTGTGTGTGGACTTTTGAGCTGCTTGCATGATTTGCTATTGTAAATAATGTTGCTATAAACATAGAGGTGCATGTATCCCTTTAAATTAGTGTTATTATATCCTTTGGGTAAATACCTGGTAGTTCAATTGATGTAACTTTTTGAGGAACCTCCATACTGTTTTATAGAGTGATTACACCAGTTTGCATTCCCAAAAACAGAGCAAGAGGATTCCCCTTTCTCCAGATCCTCACCAACACCTGTTGTTTGTTGTATTATTAATTTTAGCAATTCTAAGAGGTGTGATGTGATATCTGATTGGAGATTGGATTTACATTTCCCTGATGATCACTGATGCTGAGCATCTATCATATGTCTGTTGGCCATTTGAATGACTTCTTTGGATAAATGTCTATTCATGTCTTCTGCCCATTTTTTAATTGGATTATTCGATTTTGGATGTTGAATGATTTAAGTTCTTTATATATTTTGGATACTAACCCTTTATCAGATATGTCATTTGCAAATGCCTTATCCCATTCCACAGTTTGCTTTTAGTTTTATTGATTGTTTCCTACACTGTGCAGAAGCTTTTTATTATGATGTAGTCCAAATAGTTTATTTTTGCTTTAATTTCCCTTGCCTCAGGAGACATCTCTAGAAAGAAGTTGCTTAGGCCAATGTCAAAGAAGTTACTGCCTGTGTTTTCTACAATTTTTATGATTTCAGGTCTCACATTTAGGTTTTTAATCAACTTTGAATTTATTTTTGTGTATGGTGTAAGAAAGTGGTCTAGTTTCATTCTTCTGCATGTTGCTTTCCAGGTTTCGCAACATTTGTTGAAGAGACTGTCCTTTTCCCATTGGACATTCTTTCTGCTATGTCAAAGATTAATTGACCATATATTTATGGGTTCATTTATGGAATTACTATTCTATTCCATTGGTCAGTGTGTTTATATTTCTGTGCCAGTATCATACTGTTTTGATCACTACAGCTTTCTAATATAACTTGAAGTCTGGAACTGTGATGTCTTTTGCTTTGTTTTTCTTTTTCAAGGTTGCTTTGCCTATTCAGGGTCTATTGTGGTTCCATATAAATTTTAGGATTGTTTTCTCGTGCTCTGTGAAAACTGCTGCTGGTATTTTGATAAGGATTGGATTAAATGTATAGATTGCTTTAGGTAGTATAGCCATTTTAACAGTATTTGTTCTTCCAATCCATGAGAAGGGAATGTCTTTCCATTTCTTTGTGCCATTTTTAATTTTTTTCAGCAGTGTTTTACAGTTTTTACAGTATAGATCTTTTACCTCCTTGGTTAGGTTTATTCCTAGGTATCTTAAATTTTTTGATGCAATTGTAAAGGGAATTGGTTCCTTGATTTCTCTTTCTGCTGCTTCATTATTGGTGTGTAGAAATGCAACAGATTTCTGTACACTGATTTTATATGCCATGACTTGGCTGATTTTGTGTATCAGTTCTAGCAATTTTTTGGTGGAGTCTTTCAGGTTTTCTACAGAGTATCATGTCATCTGCAAATAGTGTGAGTTTGACTTCTTCCTACTGAGTTGGATGTCTTTTATTTTTTATTGTTGCCTGATTGCAGAGGCTAGAACTTCCAGTACTATGTTGAATAAAAGTGATGAGAATGGATATCCCTGTCTTGTTTCTGACTGTATAGGTAAACTCTCAGTTTTTCCCCATGAGGATGATATTAGCTATGGGTTTTTCATATATGGCCTTTATGATGTTGAGGTATGTTCCCTCTAGCCCTACTTTGTTGAGGGTTTTTCTCATGAATTGATGTTGTACTTCATCAAATGCTTTTTCTGCATCTATTGAAAGGATTATATTGTTCTTGTCCTTTATCATATTGATGTGATGTGTCATGTTGATTGATTTGTGGATATTGGATGACCCTTGCAACCCAGGAATAAATCCCACTTGATCTTGGTGAATGATTTTTTAATGTATTGTTTAATTTGGTTTGCTTGTATTTTGTTGAGGATTTTTGCATCTATGTTCATCAGAGATATTGACATATACTTCTCTTTTTTAGTGGAGTGTTTTCTGATTTTGGTATCAGGGTAATGCCAGCCTCATAGAATGAATGTCAAAGTTTTCCTTCCAATTATATTTTTCAGAATATTTTGAGAAGAATAAGTATTAATTCTTCTTTAAATATTGATAGAGTTTGCCTGTGAAGCAATCTGGTCCTGAACTTTTATGTGTTGGGAGTTTTTTGATTACTGATTTAATTTCATTGGTTATCAGTCTATTCATGTTTCCTATTTCTTTCTGTTTCAGTTTTGGTAATTGATATGGTTATAGGAATATATCCATTTCTTCTAAGTTGCACAGTTTGTCGACATATTTTTTTTCTTTCAAGATTTTATTTAAATTCGACTTCAGCTCACATATAGTGTAGTATTAGTTTCAGGGGTAGAATTAATGATTCACCAGTTGCATATATCACCCAGTGCTCATTACATCAAGTGCCCATGAGCCAATTACCCCATCCCCCATCTACCTCCCTTCCAGCAACCCTCAGTTTGTTCCTGTATTTAAGAGTCTCTTATTATTTGCCTCCCTCTATGTCTTTATCTCATTTTATTTTTCCTTTCCTTCCCCTGTGTTCATCTGTTTTGTTTCTTAAATTCCAATATAAAAATCCAGTTAAAAAATGGGCAGGGGCGCCTGGGTGGCTCAGTCGTTAAGCGTCTGCCTCCGGCTCAGGGTGAGATCCCAGTGTTCTGGGATTGAGCCCCACATCAGGCTCCTCTAATGGGAGCCTGCTTCTTCCTCTCCCACTCCCCGTGCTTGTTGTTCCCTCTCTCGCTGTCTGTCTCTCTCTCTGTCAAATAAATAAATAAAATCTTTTTTAAAAATGGGCAGAAAACAAGACCTTTCTCCAAAGAAGACATATACATGGCCACCAGACACACACAAAACAAAACAACGTCACTAACCATCAGGGAGATACAAATCAAAACCACAATGAGATATTACCTCATACCAGTCAAGATGGCTACTGTCGAAAAGGAAAAAAAAAAAAGAAAAAAAAAGACAGCAAATGTTGGCCAGGATGTAGAGAGAATAGAACACTTGTACATTGTTGGTGGGAATCTAAATTGATGCAGGTGCTATGGAAAACAGTATGTAGTATCCTCAGGGAAAAAAAAAAATCATGAGACCCAGCAATCCCATTTCTGAAATATAACCAAAGGAGATGAAATCAGGATCTCAAAGATATATCTGTACTCCCATGTTCAAGGCAGCATTTACCACAATAGATAAGACATGGAAGCAACCTTGGATGGATGAAATTGATAAAGAAGGCGTAGCATACACACACCGGTGCATGCATGTGTGTGTGCCCCACGTCCTTGTTGCTTAACACACACACACACACACACACTCACACAATGGAATATTGACTCAGCCAACAAAAGAATGAAATCTTTGACATTTGCATTGACATGGATGGACACACTGTTTTTCATAATAATGCTAGTGACGATTCTATTTCTGTGGTGTTGGTTGTTATTTCTCCTCTTGCATTTGTGATTTTGTTTATTTGAGTATTTCTATTTTCTTTTTGATAACTCTGGCTGAAGTTTATCAATTTTATTTATGTTTTCAAAGAACCAGCTCCTGGTTTCATTGATCTGTTCTATTGTTTTTTCAATTTCTATATCATTTTACTCCTGCTTAATATTTAGTATTTTCTTCCTTCTGCTGGCTTTAGGCTACATTTGTTGTTCTTTTTGTAGCTCCTTTAGGTCTAAGGTGTAGTTTGTTTATTTGTTAGAATTTTCCTTCCTTGTTGGGAGTAAACCTGTGCTGCATCTCAAAGTTTTGGTTTTTTTTTAAATTTTTTAGAAATTAAATTCCACTTATTTATCATACAGTGTAATACTAGTTTCAGTTGTACAACACAGTGACCCAACACCTCCATACAATACCGGTGCTCATTAGAACTGCACTCCTTAATTCCCATCATTTTATTTAACTTCCCACTCTCCCATCCCCTCTATACTGAGTAACCATCAATTCATTCTCTAGAGTTAAGACTGTATTTTATGGTTTGTGTGTCTCTTTTTCCCCATTTGCTCATTTGTTTTTGTTTTTCTAAGTTCCACATATGAATGAAATCATATGGTATTGTCTTCCTCTGACTTATTTCACTTAGCATAATAATTTCTAGCTCCATCCATGCTGTTTCAAATGTCAAGATTTGATATTTTTAATGGCTGAAGTAATATTTCATTGTATATATGTACCAAAACTTCTTTATCCTTTAAACAGTCCATAGACACTTGGGCTATTCTCATAATTTGTGTATTAGAAAAATGCTACTAAAAACATTGGGTGTATGTGTCACTTCAGGTTAGTATTTTTGTATTCTTTGGTAAATACTTAGTATTTCAAGTGCTGGATTGTAAGTAGTTCTCCTTTAAGTATTTGAGACCTGCACACTTGTTTTCCACAGTAGCTGCCCTGTTTGCATTCCACTAACAGTGCAAGAGAGGTTCCCCTTTTCTCCATATCCTTGCCAATACCCTCCTAGTTTCTTCTGTTACTGATTTTAACTCATTCTGACAGGTAGGAAGTGATATGTCATTGGAGTTATGATTTGCATTTCTCTGATGACCTAGCGTATATGAGCATCTTTTCATGTGTCTGTTGGCCATCTGTATATCTCCTTTAGAAAATGTCTATTCATGTCTGCCCATTTTTAGTTGGATTATTTGTGTTCTTTTGGGTGTTAAAGTCTTATAAGTTATTTTTAAAATTTTATTTATTTGAGAGAGAAGGCATGAATGGGGGGAGGGAGAAGAAGAGTGAACAAGCAGACTTCCCACTGAGCAGGGGCCTGATGTGGGGCTCCATCCCCAGGACCCTGAGATCATGACCTATGAGCCAAAGGTAGACTACTCCAACTAACTATGAGCCACACAGGCAGCCCTTGTAAATTATTTATATATTTTGGATACTAGGCCTTTATCAGATATGTCATTTGCAATTATGTTCTCCTATTTCGTGAGGTGACTTTTAGTTTTTCTTGGTTGTTTCCTTCACTGTGCAGAAGCTTTTTATTTTGATGTTGTTCGATAGTTTTATTCTTGCTTTTCTTTCCCTTGCCTCAGGAGATGTATCTAGAAGAGATTTCTATGGCTAATATCAAAAGATTACTCATTGTGTTCTCTCTTGGATTTACAATATAGTTTCCTGTACTCACATTTGGAGTCTTTAATCCATTTTGGTTATTTTTTGTGTATGATGTGAGAAAGTGGCCCAGTTTCATTCTTTTGCATGTTGGTGTACAGTTTCCCAGCATAGTTTTGAAAAGACATTTTTTCCCACTGTATATTCTTCTCTGGTGCTGCATTCTAAAGGCTTTTGTGACTGTTATTTTTTAATTTAAATTCAATTAGCCAAAGTATAGTACATCATTAGTTTTTGATGTAGTGTTCAATGTTTCATTAGTTGCATATAACACCCAGTGCTCATCACAACATGTGTCCTGCTTAATGCCCATCACCTTGTTACCACATACCTCCACCCACCTCCCTTTCCGCAACCCACAGTTTGTTTCCCAGAGTCAAGAGTCTCTCATGGTTTGTCTCTCCGATTTCTTCCCATTCAGTTTTCCCTCTCTTCCCCTATTCCTCTGCACTATTTCTTATATTCCACATATGAGTGAAGCCATATAATAATTGTCTTTCTCTGCTTGACTTATTTCACTTGGAATAATACTCTCCATTTCCATCCATATCGATGTAAATGGTAGGTATACATCCTTTCTGATGGCTGAGTATTATTCCACTCTATATATGAACCACATCTTCTTTATCCATTCCTCTGTTGAAGGAACTCTCGGTTCCTTCCACAGTTTGACTGTTGTGGACATTGCTGCTATGAACACTGGGGTGCACGTGCCCCTTCTTTTCACTACATCTGTATCTTTGGGGTAAATACCCAGTAGTGCAATTGTTGGGTTGTAGGGTAGCTCCATTTTTAAGGTCCCAAGGAACCTCCATACTGTTTTCCACAGTGGCTGTACCAGCTTGCATTCCCACTAACAGTGTAAGAGGGTTCCCCTTTCTCCACAACCTCACCAACATTTGTTGTTTCCTGTCTTGTTAATTTTAGCCATTCTAACTGATGTAAGGTGATATCTCATTGTGGGTTTGATTTGTGTTTCCCTGATGCCCAGTGATGTGGAGCATTTTTTCATGTGTCTGTTGGCCGTTTATATGTCTTCTTTGGAGAAGTGTCTATTCATGTCTTCTGCCCAATTCTTGACTGGATTATTTGTTTTTTGGGGGTTGAGTTTGATAATTTCTTTATAGATCTTGGATACCAGCCCTTTATCTGATAAGACATTTGCAAATATATTCTCCCATTCCATAGGTTGCCTTTACTTTTGTTGATTCTTTCCTTTGCTGTGCAGAAGCTTTTTTTCTTGATGAATCTCCCATAGTTCATTTCTGCTTTTGCTTCCATTGTGTCCAGAGACGTGTCTAACAAGAAGTTGCTGTGGCCAAGGTATAAGAGGTTCTCCTCTAGGATATTGATGGTTTCCTGTTTCACATTTATTTTTTTAAATTTTTTATAATAAATTTTTATTATGTTATGTTAGTCACCATACAGTATATACTTAGTTTTTGATGTAATGTTCCATGATTCATTATTTGTGCATAACACCCAGTGCACCATGTAATAGGTGCCCTCCTTAATACCCATCACTGGCTTATCCCAATCCCCCCCGCCCTGAAGTCCTCAGTTTGTTTCCCAGAGTCCACAGTCTCTCATGGTTCATTCCCCCTTCTGTTTACCCCCCCTTCACTATTCCCTTCCTTTTCCTACCAATGTTCCTGCTATTTCTTATGTTCCATAAATGAGTGAAGCCATATGATAATTGTCCTTCTCTGCTTGACTTATTTCACTTAGCATAATCTCCTCCAGTCACATCCATGTTGCTACAAAGGTTGTGTAATTGTTCTTTCTGATGGCTGAGTAATATTCCATTGTATATATGGACCACATCTTCTTAATCCAGCAATCTCTGGATGGGCATCTTGGTTCATTCCACGATTTAGCTATTGTGGACAATTCTGCTATGAACATTGGGGTGCATATGGCACTTCACCTCACTATGTTGGTATCTTTGGGGTAAATGCCCAGCAGTGCAATTGTTGGATCATAGGGTAGCTCAATTTTTAACTTTTTAAGGGACTTCCACTGTTTTACAAAATGGCTGTACCAACTTGCATTCCCACCAAAAGTGTAAGAGGGATCCCCTTTCTCCACATCCTCTCCAACATTTGTTGTTTCCTACCTTCAATTTTAGCCATTCTAACAGGTGTAAGGCGGTATCTCAAGGTGGTTTTGATTTGAATTTCCCTGATGGCTAATGATTTTGAACATTTTTTTCATGTGTCTGTTAGCCATTTGTATGTCTTCATTGGAAAAGAGTCTGTTCGTATCTTCTGCCCATTTTTTGATTTGATTATTTTTTTCTCGTTTATTGAGTTTGAGAAGTTCTTTGTAGATCTTGGACACTAGTCTTTTATCTGTAGTGTCATTTGCAAATATCTTCTCCCATTCCGTGGGCTGCCTCTTAGTTTTTTTGACTGTTTCCTTGGCTGTGCAGAAGCTTTTGATCTTGATGAAGTCCCACAGGTTCATGTTTTCTTTTGTTTCTCTTGCCTTTGAAGATGTGTCACGAAAAAAGTTGCTGTGGCCAATGTCAAGGAGGTTGCAGCCTATGTTCTCCTCTAGGATTTTGATGGATTCCTGTCTCACATCGAGGTCTTTCATCCATTTGGAGTTTATCTTTGTGTATGGTGTGAGAGAGTGGTCAAGTTTCATTCTTTTGCATATAGCTGTCCAATTTTGCCAGCACCATTTATTGAAGAGACTGTCTTTTTACCACTGGATGTGTTTTCCTGCTTTGTCAAAGATTAGTTGCCCAAAGAGCCGAAGGTCCATTTCTGGGTTCTCTATTCTGTTCCATTGGTCTATGTGTCTGTTTTTGTGCCAGTACCATGCTGTCTTTGTGATCACAGCTTTGTAGTATAGCTTGAAATCAGGCAAAGTGATGCCCCCAGCTTTGTTTTTCCTTTTCAACACTTCCTTGACGATTCGGGCTTTTTCTGGTTCCACACAAATTTAAGGGCTGTTTGTTCCAGTTCTTTGAAAAATGTCATTGGTATTTTGATCGGGATGGCATTGAAAGTGTAGATTGCTCTGGGTAGCATAGACATTTTAACTATGTTTATTCTTCTGATCCATGAGCATGGAATATTTTTCCATCTTTTTGTGTCTTCTTCAATGTCTTTCAAGAGTGATCTGTAGTTTCTAGAATATAGATCCTTTACGTCTCTCGTTAATTCCGAGATAACGTATGATTTTTAGTGCTATTGTAAATGGAATGGATTCCCTAATTTCTCTTTCTTCAGTCTCATTGTTCGTGTATAGAAACGCAACTGATCTCTGAGCGTTGATTTTGTATCCCGCCACATTACTGAATTGCTCTATAAGTTCTAGTAGTTTGGGGGTGGATTCTTTTGGGTTTTCCATAAAGAGTATCATGTCATCTGCGGAGAGAGACAGTTTGACCTCTTCTTTGCCAATTTGAATACGTTTTATCCCTTTTTTTGTCTGATTGCTGTTGCAAGGACTTCTAATACTATGTTGAATAATAATGGTGAGAGTGGACATCTTTGTCGTGTTCCTGATCTTAAGGGAAAGGCTTCTGCTTTTCCCCATTGAGTATGATATTTGCTGTAGGCTTTTCTTGGATGGTTTTATGAAATTGAGGAATGTACCCTCTATCCCTACACTCTGAAGGGTTTTAATCAGGAAAGGATGTTTTTTTTTTTGTCAAATCCTTTTTCTGCATCAATTGAGAGGATCATATGGTTCTTGACTCTTTCTTGTTCATATGATCTATCACACTGATCAATTTGCAAATGTTGAACCACCTTTGCATCCCAGGGATGAATCCCACTTGGTCATGATGGATAATCCTTTTAATGTACTGTTGGATTCTTTTAGCCAGGATCTTCTTGAAGATTTTGGCGTCCATATTCATTAGGGATATCGGTCTGTAATTCTCCTTTTTGATGGGGTCTTTGCCTGGTTTGGGGATCAAGGTAATACTGGCTTCATAGAATGAGTTTGGTAGTTTTCCTTCTTTTTCTCTTTTTTGAAGCAGCTTCAGGAGAATAAGTATTATTTCTTCTTTGAATGTTTGGTAGAGTTCCCTGGGGAATCGGTCAGGCCCTGGATGCTTGTTTTTGGGGGAGGTTTGTGATCACTGCTTTAAGCTCTTCATAATTAATTGGTCTGTTTAAATAATCAATTTCTTCCTGTTTCAGTCTTGGTAGTTTATAGGTTTCCAGGAAGGCATCCATTTCTTCCAGGTTGTTTAATTTATTGGCATAAAGCTGTTGATAAAACTTTCTAATGACTCTTTCTATTTCATTGGTGTTGGATGTGATCTCTCCCCTTTCATTCATAATTTTATTTTATTTATTTTTTTAAAGATTTTATTTATTTATTTGACAGAGATAGAGACAGCCAGCGAGAGAGGGAATACAAGCAGGGGGAGTGGGAGAGGAAGAAGCAGGCTCATAGAGGAGGAGCCTGATGTGGGGCTCGATCCCAGAACACTGGGATCATGCCCTGAGCCGAAGGCAGACGCTTAACCGCTGTGCCACCCAGGCGCCCCTCATTCATAATTTTATTAATTTGGGTCCTTTCTCTATTCTTTTGAATAAGTCTGGCCAGCGGCTTACCGATCTTATTTATTCTTTCAAAGAGCCAGATTCTAGTTCTCTTGATCTGCTCTACTGTGCTCCTGGTTTCTAATTCATTGATCTCTGCTCTAATCTTGATCACCTGCCTTCTTGTGCGTGGGTTAGGCCTGTTCTTCTGTTCCAGCTCCAGCTTCTTGAGGTGAGAATATAAAATCTGCATTTTAGATTTTTCTATTCTTTTGAGTGAGGCTTGGATGGCCATGTATTTTCCCCCTTAGGACCGCCTTTGCAGTGTCCCATGTGTTTTGGACCAATGGGTTTTCATTTTCATTGGTCTCCAAGAATTGTTTAAACTGATTTTTAATTTCCTGGCTTACCCACTCATTCTTGAGCAGGATGGTTCTTAGTTTCTAAGTGTTTGAGTTCCTTCCAAATTTTTCCTTGTGATTGAGTTCCAGTTTCAAAGCATTGTGGTCTGAGAATATGCAGGGAATAATCCCAGTCTTTTGGTATCAGTTTAGACCTGTTTTGTGACCCAGTATATGGTCTATTCTGGAGAAAGTTCCATGTGCATTCGAAAAGAATGAGTATTCTGTTGTTCTGGGGTGTAGTGTTCTGTACATATCTATGAGGTCCATCAGGTCCAGTATATCATTCAAAGCTCTTGCTTCTTTGTTGATTTTCTGCCTAGGTGATCTGTCTATTGCTGAGAGTGGAGTGTTGAGTTCCCCTACTATTAACGTATTATTGTCTATATGTCTCTTTATTCTGGTTAAGAGTTGGCTTGTGTATCCAGCTGCTCCCCTGTTGGGGGCATAGATATTTATAATTGTCATATCCACTTCCTGGATACACCCTTTAAGAATAATATAGGGTCCTTCTGTATCTCTAACTACAGGCTTTAGTTTAAAATCTAATCTGTGTGATATGAGAATTGCTACCCCAGCTTTCTGTTGAGGTCCATTGGCATGAAAAATGGTTTTCCATCCCTTCACTTTCAGTCTGGATGTATCTTTAGGTTCAAAATGAGTCTCTTGTAGACAGCAAATCAATGGGTCATGTCTTTTGATCCAATCTGCAAACCTGTGGTGTTTTATGGGAGCATTTAGGCCATTCACATTGAGAGTGATTATTGAAAGATTTGATTTTAATAATGTTGTGTTGCCTGTGAAGTCTATGTTTCTATAGATTGTAAATTTCTGTTCTGTGTCACTCTTGGGACCTTTTTACTTTTATAGAACCCCCTTAATAGCTCATGTGGGGCTTGTTTGGTGGTTACGAATTCCTTCAGTTTCTGCCGATCTTGGAAGTTCCTTATCTCTCCATCAATTCTGAATGACAGCCTTGCTGGATAAAGGATCCTGGGCTGCATGTTCTTCTCAGATAGAGCTTTGAAAATACCCTGCCAACCCTTCCTAGCCTGCCAAGTCTGTGTAGACAGTTCTGATGTTATTCTGAAAAATTTCCCTCTGTACGTAAGGATTTTCTTCCCCCTGGCCTCTTGCAATACTTTCTTGTTGGATCTAACATTTGCGAAATGCACTATGATGTGACGTGATGTAGGTCTGTTCTCATTGCCCTTGGGAGGGGTCCTTTCTGCCTCTTGGACACGGATGCTTGTTCCTTTGCCAGATTAGGAGAGTTGTCAGCTACAATTTGCTCAAATATCTCTTCTAAACCTCTCTCTTTTTCTACCCCCTTGGGAATGCCAATGATTCTGACGTTGGAACATTTCATTGAGTGAGTAATTAATCTCCCGTAATCTACATTCTTGAGATTAGATTTTTTTGAGCCACATTTCTGTTTTCACTTTCTCTTCTACCATCCCATCCACCAATTCACTAATTTGTTCTTCTGCCTCATTTACCCTGGCCGTCAGAGCGTCTAGTTTAGACTGCATTTGATTCACAGCATTTTCCATTTCTGTGAGATTCACTCTCAGTTCTGCCCTTAGAGATTCTATATTCTTGTTAATATTTTTGATAATTTTTTTTTCAATCATACACATCCTCTTGACCATTGTTACTCCGAAATCCATTTCTGACAATTTGGTTATATCCGTATCCATCAGTTCTGTGGCAGAGGCCACAGACTCATTATCTTTTCTTTGCTGGGGGGGATTTCTCCTCCTTGTCATTCTGATGAGGAGTGGTTGTGGGGATGCCCAGATCCAAATTATTGACCAGGTCCCAGTCAGTGTGCACTTGTTTTATAGGGACCTCAAGGATGTGGGCTTCTTTTTTTTTTTTTTTAATGATTTTTTATTATATTATGTTAGTCACCATACAGTACATCCCCGGTTTCCGATGTAAGGCTTGATGATTCATTAGTTTTGTATAACACCCAGTGCACCATGCAATACATGCCCTCCTTACTACCCATCACCGGTCTATCCCATTCCCCCACCCCCCTCCCCTCTGAAGTCCTCAGTTTGTTTCTCATAGTCCATAGTCTCTCATGTTTCATTCCCCCTTCTGATTACCCCCCCTTTCTTTATCCCTTTCTTCCCCTACTGATCATCCTAGTTCTTATGTTCCATAGATGAGAGAAATCATATGATAGTTGTCTTTCTCTGCTTGACTTATTTCACTTAGCATTATCTCCTCCAGTGCTGTCCATGTTGTAGCAAATGTTGAGAACTCGTTCTTTCTGATAGCTGAGTAATATTCCATTGTATATATGGACCACAACTTCTTAATCCAGTCATCTGTTGAAGGGCATCTCGGCTCCTTCCACGATTTAGCTATTGTGGACATTGCTGCTATGAACATTGGGGTGCATATGGCCCTTCTCTTCACTACGTCTGTATCTTTGGGGTAAATACCCAGTAGTGCAATGGCTGGATCATAGGGTAGCTCAATTTTTAACTTTTTAAGGGACCTCCACACTGTTTTCCAGAGTGGCTGTACCAACTTGCATTCCCACCAACAATGTAGGAGGGATCCCCTTTCTCCACATCCTCTCCAACAATTGTTGTTTCTTGCCTTGTCTATTTTTGCCATTCTAACTGGCGTAAGGTGGTATCTCAGTGTGGTTTTGATTTGAATTTCCTTGATGGCTAATGATTTTGAACATTTTTTCATGTGTCTGTTAGCCATTTGTATGTCTTCATTGGAAAAGTGTCTGTTCATATCTTCTGCCCATTTTTTGATTTGTTTATTTGTTTCTCGTGTATTGAGTTTGAGAAGTTCTTTGTAGATCTTGGATACCAGTCCTTTATCTGTAGTGTCATTTGCAAATATATTCTCCCATTCCGTGGGCTGCCTCTTAGTTTTTCTGACTGTTTCCTTGGCTGTGCAGAAACTTTTAATCTTGATGAAGTCCCATAAATTCATTTTATCTTTTGTTTCTCTTGCCTTTGGGGATGTGTCATGAAAAAGGTTGCTTTGGCCGATGTCGTAGAGGTTGCTGCCTATGTTCTCCTCTAGAATTTTGATGGATTCCTGTCTCACATCGAGGTCTTTCATCCATTTGGAGTTTATTTTTGTGTATGGTGTGAGAGAGTGGTCAAGTTTCATTCTTTTGCATGTAGCTGTCCAATTTTCCCAGCACCATTTATTGAAGAGACTGTCTTTTTCCCACCGGATGTTTTTTCCTGCTTTATCAAATATTAGTTGCCCAAAGAGCCGAGGGTCCATTTCTGGGCTCTCTATTCTGTTCCATTGGTCTATGTGTCTGTTTTTGTGCCAGTACCATGCTGTCTTTGTGATCACAGCTTTGTAGTACAGCTCAAAATCCGGCATTGTGATGCCCCCAGCTTTGTTTTTCCTTTTCAACAGTTCCTTGGAGATTCGGGGCCTTTTCTGTTTCCATACAAATTTAAGGACTATTTGTTCCATTTCCTTGAAAAATGTCCTTGGTATTTTGATTGGGATAGCATTGAAAGTGTAGATTGCTCTGGGTAGCATGGACATTTTAACTATGTTAATTCTTCCAATCCATGAGCATGGAATATCTTTCCATCTTTTTATGTCTTCCTCAATGTCTTTTAAGAGTGATTTATAGTTTCTAGAATATAGGTCCTTTACGTCTCTGGTTAAGTTAATTCCAAGGTAACGTATGGTTTTTGGTGCTATTGTAAATGGGATGGATTCCCTAATTTCTCTTTCTTCGGTCTCGTTATTCGTGTATAGAAATGCAACTGATTTCTGAGCATTTATTTTGTATCCTGCCACGTTACTGAATTGCTCTATAACTTCTAATAGTTTGGGAGTGGCTTCTTTTGGGTTTTCCATATAGAGTATCATGTCATCTGCAAAGAGAGACATTTTGACTTCTTCTTTGCCAATTTGAATACCTTTGATCCCTTTTTGTCGTCTGATTGCTGTTGCAAGGACTTCTAGTACTATGTTGAATAATAGTGGCGAGAGTGGGCATCCTTGTAGGGATGTGGGCTTCTTGATTTTTCAGCTTGCCTTCCTGGGGAGGGGCCTGGCGCACTGATACTCAGGCAGCCCTAATTGGGTAGAGTCTCTGTGTCCCCTGCGAGCGGGGATGGGGATGGGCACTATGTGAGCCGGTATTTCTGGGGTTTTGTTCTGTGGCCACTTTCCCTGGCGGTTTTCTGTGCCTCTTCGGAGAGTCAGAGCAGTAGTGGCTGTATCTTAGCTTCTGTTTCAGAACAGAGAGATCGCAGTCCGCTCTCCACTGAGCTCTCTTGGCCACTTTAACTGTTTCTGTCGGTGCTGCTAAAAACCCAGTAGTGTCCTGGGTTGTGCTCCCCACAGCTGGTGTCCCAGCCCTCACTTCCAGGGTCGGCACATCTCTGTGTGTTGTGCTTCTAACACCGCCAGCCGCCCCCAGTTCCCACGTGTCCTCCTGAGCTACCTGTTTCAGTGTGGTTCACATGCACTCCGTACCTCCGGTTTTCAGTCTAGTCCCGCATGCAATCTCCCAAGCTCTCAGTTTCAGTCTAGTTCAAGTGTGCGCTCCAGAGCTCTGGTTTTCATTCTGGTTGCACGTGCGTTTCAGGCTCACGGTCTCAGTTTGCCCTCTCACGGGTTCCAGTCTGCCAGTCTGGCCTGCTCTGCAGTGCAGGTGGCTACTGCTTCCTGGTGCCTGAGCATGGCGGCTCCCTCCCCCGTCTGTTTATCTTCCGATATCTGTGCTCGGATTCGCAGCTCCCCGCTTTGTACCTCAATGCTCAGCGCTGGAGATGTTCGTTTCTTGAGATCCAGGTGTATCTTCCTGTGTCTCAGGCTGATTCTGTGGATGTTCAGGATGGTCTGGTACATATCCAGCTCGACTCAGGGGACCAGCTGAAGAAGGGGTCCCCTACTCCACCGCCATCTTTTCTCCTCACAACATCTCCTTTTATACTTTTAACCTTGCAGAAAGTGGTCACTTTTCTGTTCATACAGTTGCTGTTGTTATTCTTTTCTTCATTCTCCAGTTGAGTTTGTACATATTTAGAATGGTTTCATAGCTCTCTAGCTGAATCTGGGACCTGATGAAAACTAGGTCTCCTGCTCCTCATCCATCTTGGACTCCTTCCTCCCCGTTTCACATTTAGGTCTTTCAACCATTTTGGGTTTATTTTTGTCTATGGTGTAAGAAAGTGGTCCAGTTCATTCTTCTTCATGTGGCTGTCCAATTTTCCCAACACCATTTGTTGAAGAGACTGTCTTTTTCTATTGGATGTTATTTCCTACTGTGTGGAATATTAGTTGACCATAGAGTTGAGGATCCATTTCTGGGTTCTCTGTTCTTTTCCATTTACCTATTTGTAAGATTTTGTGTCAGTACCATACTGTCTTAATGATTATGGCTTTGTAATACAGCTTGAAGTCCAGCATTGTGATGCCTCCAGCTTTGGTTTTCTTTTTCAACATTCCTCTGGCTATTCAGGGTCTTTTCTGATTCCATACAAATTTTAGGATTATTTGTTTTGTGAAAAATGTCGATGATATTTTGGTAGGGATTGCATTGAATGTGTAGATTGCTCTGGGTAGCATAGACATTTTAATAATATTTATTCTTCCAATCCATTAGCATGGAATGTTTTTCCATTTCTTTGTGTCTTCTTTTGTTGCATCCCAGAGGTTTTCAACTATCATGTTTTCATTTTCATTTGCTTCAATGTATTTTTTAAATTCTTCTTTAATTTCTTGGTTGACCCATTCATTCTTTAGTAGGATGTTCTTTAACCTCCATGTATTTGTGGTCCTTCCAAATTTCTTCTTGTGGTTGACTTCAAGTTTCATAGCATTGTGGTCTGAAAATATGCATGGTATGATCTTGTTCTTTTTGTACCAGTTGAGTCCTGATTTCTGACCCAGTATGTGATCTATTTTGGAGAATGTTCCATGTGCACTTGAAAATCATTTATATTCTGCAGCTTTAAGTTTAAATCTCTGAATATATCTGTTAAGTCCAACTGGTCCAGTTTGTCATTCAATAGCTTTGTTTCCTTGTTGATTTTCTGCTTAGATCATATGTCCATTGCTATGAGTGTGGTGATAAAGGCTCTACTATCATTGTATTATTATCAATGAGTTTCTTTAATTTTGTTATTCACTGGCTTATAAAATTGGCTGCTCTAAGTTAGGGGCCTAAATATTTACAATTCTTAGATCTTCTTGTTGGATAGACCCCTTTATTATGATATAGTGTCCTTCTTCATCTCTTATTTCAGTCTTTCATTTAAAATCTAGTTTGTCCAATATAAGGATGGCTACTCCAGCTTTCTTTCGATGTCCATTAACATTATAAATGTTTCTATACCCCCTCACTTTCAATATGGGTGTGCCTTTGGTCTTAAAATGACTCTTGTAAGCTGCATATCAATGGGTATTTTTAAAATCCATTCTGATACCCTATATCTTTTGATTGGAGCATTTAGTCCATTTACATTCAGATTAATAATTGAAAGAGGGGTGCCTGAGTGGCTCAGTCAGTTAAGCATCTGCCTTCGGCTCAGGTCATGATCCCAGGGTCCTGGGATTGAGCCCTGCATTGGGCTCCCTGCTCTGTAGGGAGCCTGCTTCTCCCTCTCCCTCTGTCTACCATTTCCCCTGGTTATGGTCTCTTTGTCAAATAAATAAATAAAACCTTTTAAAAGTGCTCTTTTTTTAAAAAAAAGATTAATAATTGAAAGATGAGGGGCGCCTGGGTGGCACAGCGGTTAAGCATCTGCCTTCGGCTCAGGG
The DNA here is from genome assembly GCF_017311325.1 of Ursus maritimus. Lineage (NCBI taxonomy): Eukaryota > Metazoa > Chordata > Mammalia > Carnivora > Ursidae > Ursus > Ursus maritimus. Next base: position 65,468,629 of record NW_024423319.1, read on the forward strand.
CGTGATCCCAGCATTATGGGATCGAGCCCCACATCAGGCTCCTCCGCTATGAGCCTGCTTCTTCCTCTCCCACTCCCCCTGCTTGTGTTCCCTCTCTCGCTGGCTGTCTCTATCTCTGTCAAATAAATAAATAAAAAATCTTAAAAAAAATAATTGAAAGATGAATTTAGTGCTATTGTATTACCTGTAATATCACTGTTCCTGTAGATTGTCTCTGTTCCTTCCTGGTCTTTGTTACTTTTGGGCTCTCCCTTGCTGTTCAAAGGATCCCCTTTAATATTCTTGCAGGACTTATTTACTGTTCACAAATTCATTTAATTTTTGCTTGTCCTGGAAACTATCTCTGCTATTCTGAATGACAGCTTTACTGGATAAAGTATTCTTGGCATGTTTTTCTCATTTAGTGCACTGAATATATTATGCCAGTCCTTTCTGGCCTGCCAGGTCTCTGTGTACAGGTCTGCTGCCAGCCTTATGTATCTTATGTATCTACCCCTGTAGTTTAGGGACCTCTTGTTGTGAGCTGCTTTCATGATTTTCCCTTTATCTTTGTAGTTTTTGAGCTTCAGTATATGTTGAGGTGTTGATCTGGTTTTGTTGATTTTGGGGGTGTTCCCTGTGCCTCCTGGACTTGAATGCCAGTTTCTTTCCTTAGATTAGGGAAGTTCTGAGGTATATTTTGTTCAAATAAACTCTCTCTACATATATATGTATATATATAATACAAGGAAAGGAAACAATATATATATAAATTATATATAAAATAAATATAAAAAATGAATTTAAAAAGAATTGAAAAAAATAAAAAAATTAACTAGAAAAATGATACTGAGAGACTAAGGAATAAAAATACAAAGAATGCTATATACTGTTTTCCCTAAGGGCTGAAGCTATATAGCCTTCTATGATCAGTAAACTTGGTGATAGCTAGTTATCTGTGCTGGTGTTCTGGGGGAAGGGACTGTTGCACTGATTCTCAGGTGGACTTGCCCTAATGGAAATGATCCTCCAGTGGGTGGAGGCAACGCTGGGTATCAGCAGCTCCAGACGCCACTAGGTGGAATTGTTTTGCTCCCTGAAGGCTTTCAGAACTAATGGGTGGGAGGAATATGGCTGTGCCCACTCTCTAGCCTGGAGAGGAAAATTCACACCCCCAGTATTCAGTGAGCCCTCACAGAAGAGCAATCAGCCAATGTTGTCTCCCCAGTTTCTGTCAGAACTCTGTGTTCACCTGGCCTGTGATGGAGCACTTTTATCTCAGGCACATGACTGAGTTCCAAAACTCCAAATTTTACAAACACCTGCGGCAAGGACCCACACTGTTCCTTCCAGGTGAGTGGTGTCTCATCACTCTTCTGTCTTTTGCTGGGCCCCTCCCAGTAAAGTGGTCCCACGAGAGTAGTGGTTTGCAGTTTATGGCAACAGAGAGCAGAAAATCAGCACCTAGACTTGCTGTTCTCAGCTGGCTTCTATGTTTTTACGCCTGGGAACTCTGCCACACTCAGGCACCACCTATTGTTCCTGAGACTCCAGGGATCCTGAGACCATGCTGTCATACCTGGGATTCTGCCCCACTATGACACCTGAGCACCTTTAAGCCAGGCACCTCCCCCACCGTAGCAGACTTCTAGAAGTTCCCATTTTGCACTCTGCTGCTTATAGTACTTCACAGTAGCCTCCTTAATCAGGCTTCCTCCTCTCTGCTGTATCCTCAGCTATATCACACCTGATTCAAGTTTCTGCACCTCCTACCTTCCAAACAGTGGTTGCTTTTCTACTGATAGACTTGCAGCATTTATTTTATTAGATCTTCATTTGATTTCTCAGGTGTTCAGAATGATTTGATAACTATCTAGCTGTATTCAAGGGATGAGACAAACCTAGGGTCCCTCTACTCCTCCTCCATCTTATCTCCTAAATCCCCCTTTAATATTCTTGCTGGGATGGTTTAGTGGCCATTGTTTCCTTTAGTTTTGTCTGGGTAACTATCTCTACTACTCTGAATGATAGCATTGCTGGTTAGAGTATTCTTGGTTGCAGATTTTTCCCATTTAGTACTTTGAATATATCGTGCCACTCCCTTCTGGCTTGCCAAGTTTTTGTTGAGAAGCCTCCAGCTAGCCTTATGGGTTTTCCCTTGTAAGTAAATGACTTCTTTTCTCTTGCTGTTTTTAAGATTTTTTTCTTATTCACTATATTTTGCAAATTTAATTACAATATGTGCTGCTGTTTGTGGGGATTCAGTGCCTGGATAGACAAAATCTGACTTGTATACGCCTCCCTGGATGAGACTGATTGAAAAGCAAAGGAGGACTGCCCAGAATACTGGGCCTTCTTTGAAGTTTTTTGGCTGAAAGTGGCCAGATTCTTACTGCTGCTCAAGGTTCTCATCTAGGAAGTAAATGCTTACGTTTTGAAGAAAAACAGGCACCTGTGGTTGTCATGAACTTCACGAGCTCCTTGCCTTGCATGCATGTCCCAAGCACTGCTTGCCCTTATCACACACTGCCCCATATATTATTGTCCTGATCATTAAAGCTGCACATTCCTTCTTGTTTTGCTTTTGCACTTGGCGTATTGATAAAACTCACAATAAAAGTGGAGGCAAAGCTTGGCTCAGGGCCTTTTGCCACCAGAGCATCTGGTCCCCAGGCCCTCTCATTTCTCCTACTAAGGTGTCTGGAGTAATCTTTTCATTTGCCATCTCAGGGTTTGCTGCCAAACCTGATAGGTGTTGGCCTGCTTTTGTTGATTTTGATGGAAGTTCTCTGTGCCTCCTGGGTCAGGATGTCTGTTTCTTTCCCTGCATTATGGAAGTTTTCAACTATTATTTTTTTAAATGAATTTTCTACCCCCCTTTCTCTTCTTCTGGGACTCCTATAATCCAAATGTTATTACATTTGATGGAGTCACTGATTTCCTGAAGTCTGTTCTCCTTTTGCATAATTCTTTCTCTCTTTCATTTGGCTTCATTGCTTTGCATTACTTTGTCTTCTAGGTTATTAATTTATTCCACTGCTTCTTCCAGCCTGCTGTTCACTACATCCAGCATGTTTCTAATCTCATTTATTGAATTCTTCATCTCTGATTGATTCCTTTTTAACTCTTTTATCTCTGTGGTAAGAGTTGCACTGAAGTCTTCTATTTTTGTCTCTAGCCCAGTGAGTTTCCTTATGATTGTTGCTTTAAATTCTCCATCAGGCATATTACTTATATCTGTTTTGGTTAGATCTCTGGCCTTGGCCTTATATTGTTCTTTCATTTGGGATAAATTCTTCTGTCTTTGCATTTTGTCTGAGCTTCTGCCTTCTTCTCTGTGTTAGAAAATCTAGTTATGTCCCCTGCTTCTGAAAGTAATGGCCTAAGAGGTCATGTAGTGCCCAGGGCCTGGTGCTTCAGGAAGTATCTCTGGTGTGCACTGCCTGTGCTCTGCTGTTTTGTTCTTCTTGCACTATCATTCATTCCAGTCATCTGCAGGGGCTCTCCTTGCTTGCAATGGGCAGTTTGCTTCTTGGCCTGAATGTGGTGAGTTTTAATTAGGCGTGCTCTGGTCTGCTTGTGAAATGAGACTGATCACTACCTCCACCAGAGCTGAAGCCCTGCAAAACTCTCTGGTTGGGAGATGTGGTGTGGGAAGGTGTTTGTGCTGGTCTCCTGGGAGAGGGCCCTACAATGCTGGGAATGAGGCAAGCATGACTGACAAGGACAGTTCCATCAGAGCACAGGGGGGTGCAGCTTGCTGTAAGCATGTTAGACAGCCAATGTTCACACTGCACTGCCTCCCACAGGTGGCTCTGTGTTTATGCTAAGGGGGAGGGGAGGGGAATTGTGCCAACCAGCAACTTTGCTCTCTGAGAGGTGCCTCCATGAACACTGCTTCTCAAGTATGTGCTCTGAGAACAGCGAATAATCTTCCCACAGTGTGCCCCAGGTGCTCTTCAGATTCCTGTTTCCACACTGTCTGCCACCGGGTTGTTTGCCTGCCTTCTCACCAACAACAGCATAGCACCCTCTGTGCTCTATCCCAGTGAAGCCCACTGACCTTTAAAACTCCAGGCTTTCAGCCCTGCTGGTTTCAAGAACATACAAAATTCTGCCCCTCTCATTTCCTAAGCCAATGGCTTTAGGGAAATGTTCTCCTTGTGCATTCCCCTTTGTGCTCCTCTTGGTCACCCTTCTCCACTACTATGGCTCCCACCTATCCACAGCACTTACAATTCATTTCTTCCCTAAACCTCATCTCTGAACTTTTAACCTTCTTTCATGTTGCCTCTTTTCTCCTTTTAGTTGTGAAGTTTGTTTTGTCAAGCTTTAGGTCAATTTCTGGGGTATTTAGGATGATTTGGTCACTTTCAAGTTTTGTTCATGGGATAAGGCAAGCCTAGGGTCCTCCTACTCTGCAGCCATCTTCCCATCTTAAAGATTTTCTATTTTTGATATAGTCATTTACAGCAACAAATTTCCCTCTCAACACTGCTTTTAATGCATCTCATGAATTTGGGTATGGTATGTCTTTGTTTTAACTCATTGAAAAATATTGTCCAAGTTCCCTTGTAATTTCTACTTTAATCTATTGGCTAAGAATGTGCTGTTTAATATCTACATATCTGTGAAATTTCCATTTTTCTTTCTCTTATTTCTTTTTAGTTTTACTCCATTGTGGTTGGGAAACATACTTTGTATGGTTTCACTCTTTTTAAATTTATTCATTCATTCAATCCCACACATGTGTCCTTGGCCACCACTGCACTTTGGAGCAGCTGGACCTGGACTACCAGCTCAGTTCAAATTTTGATAACACTTTGTATGTACACTGCCCGTCCACCACCCACAGAGATGCTGCATGGCACTGGCCACCACAAACATGCCCCTGCACCAGGCACTGGAAAGGCACCCAACTTTGGGGGATCCAGCCTAAGACTAGAAGCTCAGTGTAAATTTTACTAACACTGCCCCCACCACTGAGCCGTTCTGCAGTCATGCCCATTCAGAGCTGACCTATCTTGGTCTCTCTAACATCACAGAGAGCAAGATCAGCCCTTAATAGGCAGTCATTGCATACATCTGGACTGAAAGGAAAAGTGACTCCGACGCAATAGTAGGACACAAGCAACACACATAGGAGACTCCCCTGAAGTGCCAGTTTCTGGTGAACAGGTGACTCTACACTTCAGGGTAATATAGGACCCCTTCTTCATAGAGCCTTACTTTTAAGAGCAGAAGACATAGCTGACTTTCCTAAACTGCAGAAACAGACACAGAGAGGTAGACAAAATGAGGAGACAGAGAAATAAGCCCTAAAAGAAAGGACACAACAAAATCTCAGCAGAAGATCTAAGAAAAACAGAAATAAATAGTATGCTTGATAGAAAATTTAATCTAATGATAATAAAGATGCTCCCTGGACTTCAGAAAAGAGTGGAGAACATCAGTGAGACATGCGAAAAATAGATAAAAATAATGTATCAAAGATGAACTCAATAAATGAAATTGAAAATATAATAGAAAAATAGTACAAGAAGCAGAGAAATGTATCAGTGACCTGGAGGATAGAGTAATAGAAAGCAATCAAGCTGAACTGGTGAGAGACAAACAAATAATGCATAGTGAGAATAGAGGTAGAGAACACAATGACTCCTTCAAGTGTAATAACAATTCCATTACAGGGTTCCAAGAAGAAGAGAGAGAAAGGGGGGCAGTATATGTATTTGAAGAAATAATAGCTGAAAACTTTCTGATCATAGGTAGGGACACGAATGCAGATTCAGGAAGTCCCCCAATAAACCAAACCCAACCAGGTCCACACGAAGGCACATAAAAATTAAAATGGGAAAAAAATAGTGATAGAGGGGAAAAAATGTAAAGGTTGCAAAAGAAAAGAAGAGAGTTACATACAAAGGAATCCCGCCAAGGCTGTCAGCTGACTTTTCAACAGAAACTTTGCAGGCCAGATGAGAGTGACATGATGTACTCAAAGTGCTGAAAGGGAAATATCTGAAGCCAGGAATACTTTACCCAGCAAAGCTATCATTCAGAATAGAATGAAACACAGTTTTCCATACAAACAGAAGTTAAAAGAATTGATGATCACTAAACCAGCCCTACAAGAAATGTGAAGGGGGACTCTGTGAGTAGAAAATGAAAACCATAATTAATAGTAAGAAAAATAAGAAGCACAAAATAAAAGGATGTAAAAGATGATACCAAATATCTGAAATGTGGAGGGGAGTGTAGTAAAGAATGATTTCAAAAATATGTGACCATCTATGGTCAGGAAGAAGACAGGGATGTCCACTCACATCATTGTTATTTAACATAGCACTGGACATTCTACCCTCAGCAATCAGAAAACAAAAAGAAAGAAAAAGCATCCAAATTGGAAAGGAATAAGTCAAACTTTCACTATTTGCACATGACATCATACTCTGTGTAGAAAACATGAAAGACTCCATAAAAACATTGCTAGAACTGATACATGAATTCAGCAAAGTAACAAGGTACAAAATCAATGTACAAAAATCTGTTGCATTCCTATACACTACATTTCTATACATTTCTATATATAATGAAGCAGCAGAAAAAGAAATCAAGGAATCCATCCTGTTTACAATTGCACCAAAAACCGTGAAATACCTAGGGATAAACATAACAAAAGAAGTAAAAGGTCTGTATCCTGAAAACTATGGAAAACATATGAAAGAAATTAAAGATGACACAAAGAAATGGAAAGACATGCCATGCTCATGGATTGGAAGAACAAATATTGTGAAAAGATCTATGCTACCCAAAGCAATCTGCACATTTAATGCAAACCCTATCAAAATACCATCAACATTTTTCACAGAACTAAAAAAAAAAATCCTAAAATTTGTGTGAAACAACAAAAGACCCTGAATAGCCAAAGCAATCCTGAAAAAGAAAAGCAAAGCTGGAAACATCACAATTCCAGATTTCAAGCTATATTACAAAGCAGTAATCATCAAGACAGTATGGTACTGGCACAAAAATAGACACATACATCAATAGAACAGAATAGAAAACCCAGAAATGCACCCACAACTATATGGTCAATTAATATTCAGCAAAGCAGGAAAGAACATCCAAAGGAAAAAAAGTCTCTTCAACAACTGGTGTTGGGAAAACTGGACATCCACATGCAGAAGAATGAAACTGGACAGCTTTCTTAACCTGCACAAAAAGATAAATTCAAGATGGATGAAAGACCTAAATATGAGACAGGAAAGCATCAAAATCCTAGAGGAGAACACAGGCAGAAACCTCTTTGACGTTGGCCATACCAACTTCTAACCAGACACGTCTCTACACACAAGGGAAACAAAAGCAAAACTGAGCTATTGGGACTTCATCAAGATAAAAAGCTTCTGCATAGTGAAAGAAGAAATCAACAGAGCTAAAAGGCAACCTGCAGAATGGGAGAAGATATTTGCAAATGACATATCTGATAAAGGACTAGTATCCAAAAATCTATGAGGAACTTATCAAACTCAAAACCCAAAACACAAATAATCCAGTTATAAGAAATAAGCAGAAAACATGAATTCACATTTTTCCAAAGAAGAAATCCACATGGCCAAGAGGTACGTGAAAAGATGTTCAACATCACTCATCATCAGGGACATGCAAATCAAAACCATAATGAGATATCACCTCACACCTGTCAGAATGGTTAAAATGAACAACACAGGAAACAACAGATGTTGACAAGAATGTGCAGAAAGGGGATCCCTCTTACACTGTTGGTAGGAATGCAAACTGGTGCAGCCACTCTGGAAAGCAGTATGGAGGTTCCTCAAAAAGTTACAAATAGAACTACACTATGACCCAGCAATTGCACTCCCAAGTATTTACCCAAAGGATACAAAAAGACTGATTCAAAGGGACACAAGCACTGCTGTGTTTATAGCACCATTATCAACTGTAGCCAAATTATGGAAAAAGCCCCAATGTCCATCAACTGATAAATGAATTTAAATAAAAACTTGAAACAAACAAAAAGAAATAGAACACTATTAGATAGTAAACCACATCTTATTTAAAAAATAAATAAACGATCATCAGCTTAATATGGACTGCTATATACAGAAGCTGTTATATATAAACTGAGTTGTAACCACCAATCAAAAAACAGTAATAGATATGAAAAAATAAAGAATAAGGAACCCAAGTATATCATTAAAGAAAACCAGCAAACCATGAAAGTAAGAAAGAGAAGAATCAGGCAAAAGCTAGAAAAACAACCACAGAACAAGTAACAGAATGGCAATACATATTCATCTATCAATAATTACTTTGAATGTAAATTGTCTAAATGCTCTAATCAAAATAGATAGGGTGATAGAATGGATAAAAAAAACAAGACCTATGTATTTTTTTTGAGAGAGACACAGAGAGAGAGAGCATGAGTGTGTGTGGAAGGGTAAGAGCAGAGGGAGAGGGAGAGAGATTATCTTAAGCAGGCTCTATGCCTGCTGCAGAGATGAATGTGAGGTTCAATCCCATGACCCTGAGATCAGGACCTGAGCCAAAATCAGGAGTTGGATGCTTAACCAACTTAGCCATCCAGGCATCCCAAAACAAGACCTATCTATATGCTACTTACAAGGGACTCAATTCAGACCAAAAGATACCTGCAGAATGAAAGTGAGGGGATGGAGAAACATTTATCATGCAAATGGATGTCAAAAGAGAGCTAGATTAGCATACTTACAATAGCAATAATAAGACAAAATGGACTTTCAAACAAAGTCTGTAAAAAGAGACAAAGAAGGACACTATATAATAATAAAGGAGGCAGACTAACAAGACGATATAGGAATTATAAATATATATGCCCCCAACATGGGAGCACCCAAATACATGAAACATTTCATAATAAGCATAAAGGAATAAATCCATAGTAATGCAATAATAGTAGGGGACTTTAACACCACACTTAGAGCAATGGATAGATCATCTAAACAGAAAATCATCAAGGAAACAGTGGCTTTAAATGACACACTGGACCAGATGGCTTTAACAGATATATTCAGAACATTTCATCCTGAAAAAGTAAAATACACATTCTTTTCAAGTGCACGTGGAACACTCTCCAGAATAGACCACATATTAGGCCACAAAACAAGCCCCAACACATTCAAAAAGACTGAAGTCATACCATGCATCTTTTCTGACCACAACACTGTGAATTAGAAATCAACCACAAGGAAAAAATCCAGAAAGAGCACAAATACATGAAGGTTAAATAACATGCTACTAAAGAATGAATAGGTCAACCAGGAAATCAATGAAGAAATGAAAAAGTAAAAGGAAACAAATGAAAATGAAAGCACAATGATCCAATACCTTTGGGATGGAGTAAAAAAAAAAATGTTTCTAAGAGAAAAGTTAATAGCATTATAGGCCTACCTCAAAAAGAAAGAAAATCCTGAAATAAAAAGCTGAAACTTACACCTAAAGGAACTAGAAAAATAACAAACAAAACCGAAAAGCAGCAGAAGGAAGGAAATAATAAAGATTTGAGCAGAAATAAATGAACTAGAAACTAGAAAAAAAATGGAACAGTCCAATATAACCTGGAGCTGATTTGTTGATAAGATCAACAAAATTAATAAAACTCTGGCCAGACTCATCAACATAAAAGAAAGGACTCAAACAAAATCAGAGAGGAGCAATAGCAACCAACACGACAATAGTACAATTGTCAGAGAATATTTTAAAAACTAGAGACATGTGGCTGGCTTAATCAGAAGAGCATGTGACTCTTGATCTTGGAGTCATGAGTAAAGATTACTAAAAAAATGAATAAACTTAAAAAAAACTATATTCCAACAAATCACGCAAGCTAGAAGTGGATAAATTCCTAGAAACATAAAAGTGAAATAGGAAGAAATAGAAAATTTGAACAGACTGATAATAAGCAAATAAATCAAATAAGTAACAAAACACTTCCAACAAAGAAAAATCCAGGACCAGATGGCTTCGTAGGTGAAGTCTACCAAACATTTAAAGAAGAGTTTGATGAGGGAACGGAAGGCAAGCTGAGGACAGAAGCTGACACCCTGCAAACCTCCCCCCCCATGGGTGTATGCAACATTCCTCAGGCACTCCTGGCTGCCCTAAAGGACAAAGAAACAGTCCTTACTACCTACAGCCCATTGACAAGTCCTTGAAACAGGCATGGTGACATTCCTCTAGGAACTCAGCTGCCTTGATGTCAATACTTTGCTAAGGGCAAAAGGCAGTCCTAGCCTAAGTCCCTCCCCTCCACCAAGATCCTGTATGTATAAAAATTCCTTTGGAAACTTCCTTTATCTCTAACCCCCCCCAAGATACGTGTTGGCAATCATCCCCCAGGCATATGGCCCACCGATAAACATCTGAAGGGTCTCATGACTAAGGTTTTATTAGATGGTAATAAATGACCCTTTCCCAACAGTAGCTAGCCCCCTCAAGGTCCTGGAGACCTTGCTTCCAAAATTCCTTAGAGACTTACGCTATCCCTAGCCCCTTCCCCACTTGAGGGTATAAAATAAGCCATTCCTCACAACCCCGGGGCAGAAGCTCTTTCTGCCCATGGGTCCTGTCCCCGTGCTTTAATAAACCACCATTTTGTATGAAAGACACCTCAAGAATTCTTTCTTGGTCGTCGGCTCTGGACTCCACCCCACTGAACCTCACCTATAGTCCCCAACCTCATCATATGGTGCCCGAACGTGGAACTTTGGGCTTCGGTGCAAAATTGGTGAGTACTTTCCCTTCTCTTCCTTTACTGTCATTTCTGGGGCTCTTCAAGTAGTATGGTCTTATTGGAACACTTTCATGTCGACTGCTCAGGCCGCAACCCTCTAGCCCGTGGCTGCTCTATGGGGAGGAGAAAGCCTGACTTTTGGCTGGAAGTTAGTACCCTGGCCGAGATGGTAATAAGACCCAGAAACTTGATGCCCCCTCTTTACTGCTGTCCTTATACAAAGTTGTCTGTCTTGGGCACAGGACAGCCACCTAAGTGACTAGCATGGCTGCCAATCTTAAGACTCCCATGTGAGGTTTCCTCCTGATGGATCTAATGCGATCCCCTCCACATTGCTGGTCTAGCCCCTTCTGGCCGCGGGACCTCCACTTGGAGCTGGCTGAAACCAGTACCCGATGGAATTACAACCCAACTGGGGACCATTTCCCAGGGAAGTTGGCTGTAAGGACCACCTGTGTTGGAATGTCGCTTAGAACATGATGGATTTCTGTCTTTACTGTTTTCCGTCAATGTCCTCTACTAATTACTTAGGCTACAAAATTTGGTAATTTCCCCTTGTTAAACTTTTCTAGTTTTCTCCATGGGTTAAAAACAGCTGGTTCTTCAAGGCAAGGCAAAATAAGGCGTGACCTTCACGGCACGACCTTCAAGGCGTGGTATTTCAGTCCATTCACCAGGCACCCATCGGCTCCCTAGGATGCGATGGGGTAGGGGAGGGACACCGGCATCCTTTCTATGGGCCTTTTACAGCAGGAATGCCTTCATGGGAAGGCAGGATTGTGATCAATAGCGATTTTTGTTGAGGGATGCCTCCAGTCGCTTTTGACACACAGGAACCTCTGACATATCCTGCGTGGGATGCCACCCAGGAGTTGTGGGGGATTTGGTAATGGACTTTCTTTACTTTTCTGAGCATGGCCTCAGTAGGCTGCTTCTTCGGTTCCCAAGGACTCTACCTCGGGGTGCCTTCTAACCCATTGGAAACAATTCAGATTGGAAAATTTAGGAAAGCACTGATCTCCTGTAACACTGCATGGTTTCAGTGGGATCTATCAGTTGGATCTCTTCTGTAAGGAACAGGGCAAATGGACCTAGGGTCCCTTCACTGCTTGTACCTAGGCCTTCATTGCTCTACACCAGGACCCTGACGTAAGGGCCTCTTGCAGAATGTGTTTGCCCAAATGGGTCAGCTAGTAAACTCTCTCCTGACATATTGGATGATAATTATCTAAATAGGCCTCCTCTGAGTTAACCCAGGTTGTTAACCTGCCATCTCTAGCAAAGGGGACTCTTGACTCTCTTCTCTATCACTGTTCCTTCCAACAGATGTGGGGGCTTCTCCCTCACTCATTTCCTGGGTTAATGGCTATAACTAGAGCCATCTGTGGTTAGTCTCCCTCGGGACAGGGACTTTATGGAATATTCCCAAGCAGGCTGCCGAAACTCCCTTTGTTTCGGGGAAATTCCCTGTCTTCTCTGGCCCGACATGGACTGCCTATTCCCTCTTGTTGGCGGGAAAACACGGCGTCTGCTCCTGTTGGAGCTGGTGAGCTCGAAAACCAGGAACCCTTTCTCTGCCTTCTGGCGGCACTTTGTCTCCTCTGTCTCCCCCTCCTCCTTCTTTCTGCAGGCACCATGGCTGCTCCTCCTCCCCTCACCATCAAGGAACGAAGAAGAGCACCCCCTGGACCTAATGTTACCCACTCCAGATTTCCCCACCAGTGTCTCAGGTAAAAAACTGAAAATGGTGTGGTCCCAGGTGGAACATAATTCAGTATTTAAACTAAGTCAAGTGTGTTGGTTTAATTAAGATCGACATGTCTTTAAAGTTATTGGCACTGAATGTAAAACTTTTATTCTATCGAGGTTTACTGAAGGCCAAACTTGTGTTACCTCTGTTGTGAGTTGTTTGTAAAAATATGACTAAAATGATGGTTAATTGTCTGTCTCAAAGTTTTCATGGGTAATTGTTAAAATAGCTTTCAAAGTCTTCGGTAATCTGAATCTTTATTGCTTGGATGGTAAATGGGATTGAATTCGTTGGACATCTAGGTCTTTTTAAAATAAGATACAGTGCTGAAGCATTGATTACTGCATGTAGGTTTGTGCTTTTGACTACTTATTGCAAGAAAATAAGGATATTTAAATCTGTTGGTAAACATGTTTTGTGCTTAATTGATTCATAAATTTGCCATCTAAACATTTTGGTGTAACAGTTCACAGTTGGTTACTACTTAGTTTTCACTGGAGACTAAGGTTTCTAAGGAAACTCTACTAAATGTAATGAAGGCTGATGGAAATAAGGGAAGCAACTCTGTATGTAGAAAAGTAGGACATATGTAAGGAGAATATGGAATGCATTTTTTTGTTGAAAGTAATATTGTCCTAAATAAGATGGTCATTTGGAAAGATGGCATGGGATAAAATCTGAATGCAAAAGAAAGTTGTAGAAGGAATTTTAGGTGTGGGCAGAACCGAATAAGAGTGAAATGAATGGATTTTTAAGATACAGTGGTATAAGATCTATGTCTGCTTCCTCTCTGTTTAGAAAGACAAAGGTTTCTTGAATTGTTCATCTGCTCTGGATAAGAAAATGTAAACATTTTTCTCTTTGCTCAGAAAACAAAATTTCTATGTTTTGTCATTTAACAGGTCTTCAATCACTTAGTTAAAACTTCTCTGTATTAAGCTAAGTTTTGCTAACAACCATAAAACCCTGCATATTTGCCTTCAAATCTCGCATTGTCACCTTGGTTAAATAAAAATAGAGTTTTGTAGTGATCTATAATCCTATTCAGGCTGGTGCTATAATTTTAAGGTTTTAACAAACTTTACCAATATTTAAATTGTAAATGAAGTCTCTTTAACTCATTAGGCCTTTTTCTTTGGTATGCTGAGTTACTCTGGAAGCACTGTTAAACAAATGATAAGCCTTAGGTTACATTTGGGTAAATGCTGTAACTATTCTAGAGATAATATGCAATTCCTAAAGTTTTAATGTTTTAATATAAGGTCACCATCACTCTTTTCTGGCTATCGAAGTGTTGTGTGTCGCAGAAGTAACCTGACTTCCTTGCCAGCTATACTGTAAACTCATCAGTTACTAACCATGTCCATTCTGTGTTTTTGTTATTTGTAATTGTTCTTATTCTCTTCTAAAATGAGTTTCATCTTCAAAGAGATTCATATAAAGGACTTTTTTAGGACAGGTACAGGTATTCGATATCTTTTTTGAATCTTAAAACTGAACTGGGTAAAAATTTCCAGAACTAACTAAGCTGCATTCAAACTAAACAAGAATTAGTAACATAGGACTAAATGAACTAAAACATTATAATGTTGTGACTCTTGCTTAAAACATTACTGGTTCTCTAATGTTTGCTCTTTCAGATTGAGGAAACTTTCTCTTAAGATATCAGTGATATACAGAAATAATAATAAAGCAAATTAAAGGATTTAACTTTTCTCTCTACCTGAACCCTCTGAAATTAAAAAGGTCTCAGTAAGTATTGTTTCTTCCATGGCAATCATAATCATTTGCATACGTTCAATAAGTATTGTTCTCCTTGTAACAGGACACCATTGGAAATATTGGTTATTTTACCATAAGGCTTTGACTGGAATGTCATATTTGAGAGACATGCATAGACTCAGATATGACCAAACAGCTTTCAGGAACTAAGGTTGACTTTATGAAACCTGGAGCCATGAAGCCGCTGGAAATGGCCTGATACCTTGCTTACAGAGTTCCCAGCAGCCTCACCAGATGAGTAAAGAATGTCACTTCCTGGCAGGTGCTGGAACCTCAGGATACTTTGGGGACCTCGTGGAGAGGAATCTGCCCAAATCTACAAGTATTACAGGCATGACTGATGACAAGTACTTGGCTTGGCTTCTGGCCTGGAGAGGCTACTAAAAGTTCAACCTGGAGATTCCTTACAAAAGTTCCAGCAAAGCAGATTCTAAAAGATCTATGCGATCAGTCACTATTCTTGCTGAATTTATGTAAACAATTAGGCCAAGTTTGTTAAAACTGGACTTGTTTTACAAACAAATTAGTCCTGATTCGGCTATCTCTGGAAATGAGGGTTATTTTAGAGAGAAAATTTATGTTTAAATAACCCACCTTTGTGGATGTTAAATTCTAGATCTGATTGTCCTTAAATGTTTGCTTAAGCTAGACAACTTGAGGTAAACTTAAGAGAAATAGCTTTTTTCTATTTCTATACAATAGCTCATGTATAGATAATCTTCATGCTTTTTATTCTATGGGGCTAATAACAGGACCCCATGGGCATATAATTAATTATTTGAACAACTGGGAAATGGGATAGATTCCCTAATGATTGTATAACTCGGCTATCGCCTTGACCAATGTGGCTGGGATGATGAAATCATTCCCTAAAAGCCAGAGCATACCCCGCTCCATAGGGTTAACTATGGGCTTGTGGAGATAATGGATGACCCCACTTTCCTTGTGACTGGACTGGATGATGACTTGGGGATGCCTTTATCTCTTGACAAGTCTTCCCCCCACTCGCCAGTGATTCCTTGTTAAGATATTAAGGCTAGACCTCAAACAAAGGAGGCTTCTTAATGCCTTCATCCTGCATAGTTAATTTATCCTAGAAGCCACCTCTATGGATGTACAAATACAAGGAGAGGCTTTAGCCAAGCATACAACAGCCCTCCTGGTAAAAGGAGCCTCAAAGCTCACCATGGGACAGTCTCTGACTGTAATGACTTCATATCAGGTCCAGAATGTTTTAGAGACCAAAGGCCACCAATAGGTGATAGGAGGCTGACTTACTAAACACCAGTCTACTCTTATAGATATGCCTGACATAATGCTTAAAACCTGTCAGACTTTAAAATCAGCTACCCTTAAGCCTGGACCTGACCATTGTACTTCTATAGAGCATAACTGTTCAGAGGTTACTAATTTGGTTATTCTAGTTGATCAGATTTAAGATGTCCCTATTGAAAATACAGAGGCAATTGGTTCATCAATGGTAATAGTTTCATGGAAAAGAGGGGTAAGAAAAACTGGGTATGCTTTAGTCAAGTCTAACTCAAGACCGTTGAGGGCAAAGCCCTGTCAGCAAACATGTCTGCCCCCAAAGCAGAATTAATAGCGCTCTCCCGTGCTTTGCAATTGGCAAAGCCTTAAAGATATTTATACTGACTTCAAATATATTTCCCTGGTCCTCCATGCTCATGCTGCAATTTGGGAAAAAGGGGGATTATTATCAAGCCATAACTCCCCAATCAAATAGGAGCCTGAAATCATTGCATGTATGGCCCTCCAAAACCAAGTAACCCTTGAAATCCTGACTGCAGTTTCAAGGAGGCCCAGTATTATATGACTGGCTCCTGGCTGGGACCCAATGGCTCTGCAACTTAACCTGTGTCCATAGCTTCCTCCTTGCTGGATAAGCCACTGTACTCTGGATTTTGCCTGGATGCATGGATGAATTATTAAAACCATTATCAACCCAGCCAACCTTCCAAATTTAAAACCATGGTGGACATGTTCTGTGTCTCACTGGTATGACCACCTAGCATTTATCTTTGTTACCTCTTTGAGACTGGAGAATGTTGTTTGGCACATGGAAACTCTTGAATACATGGTCAAAGCCCTAAGTGATACTCTACAGAATAGAGTGATGTTAGATGTTTTTAACTGCTATACAAGGTGAAATATGTGGTAGCATAAAAACAATGCTGTGTATACAGTCCAGATTACCACAAAATACTTCTGGGTTTCTAACTGACATAAATACTTAAATTGGCACTTTAAATTATCTCTTTCCTTTAGTGATTGCTTTAAACTCCTGGACTGGAGGAAAATTATCAAAGGTCAACTATCAAAGATCCTTTATTCAGATCTCTCCTTATAATATTAACCTTGTTTTGTCATGTCTGATGTCTCCCTGCCTAGTGCCAAGACTCCTTCACCACCATAACTTCTGGCTAACAGATAATACCTTCTACTCAAGGAGGTTCATCCATGTTGTCTACGTTGGATTCAGCTGCCTCCCCTTTCATAACTCCCCTGTATGTTCCCCAACTGACTAATGTTGACCCATAGGTAGGGACATCTATATGCCCCTATTCAGCAGGAAGAAGTTACAGAAGATGAGACCTTCCACCTTCAACAACCTTAAAGATCTAAGGGTCAAAATTGTTCAGGGGGGAAATGATGAGGGAATGGAAGGCAAGCTGAGGACAGAAGCTGACACCCTGCAAACCTCCCCCCCCATGGGTGTATGCAACATTCCTCAGGCACTCCTGGCTGCCCTAAAGGACAAAGAAACAGTCCTTACTACCTACAGCCCATTGACAAGTCCTTGAAACAGGCATGGTGACATTCCTCTAGGAACTCAGCTGCCTTGATGTCAATACTTTGCTAAGGGCAAAAGGCAGTCCTAGCCTGAGTCCCTCCCCTCCACCAAGATCCTGTATGTATAAAAATTCCTTTGGAAACTTCCTTTATCTCTA
>NW_024423319.1:65485907-65488416 GCF_017311325.1 Ursus maritimus
TTAAATAACCCACCTTTGTGGATGTTAAATTCTAGATCTGATTGTCCTTAAATGTTTGCTTAAGCTAGACAACTTGAGGTAAACTTAAGAGAAATAGCTTTTTTCTATTTCTATACAATAGCTCATGTATAGATAATCTTCATGCTTTTTATTCTATGGGGCTAATAACAGGACCCCATGGGCATATAATTAATTATTTGAACAACTGGGAAATGGGATAGATTCCCTAATGATTGTATAACTCGGCTATCGCCTTGACCAATGTGGCTGGGATGATGAAATCATTCCCTAAAAGCCAGAGCATACCCCGCTCCATAGGGTTAACTATGGGCTTGTGGAGATAATGGATGACCCCACTTTCCTTGTGACTGGACTGGATGATGACTTGGGGATGCCTTTATCTCTTGACAAGTCTTCCCCCCACTCGCCAGTGATTCCTTGTTAAGATATTAAGGCTAGACCTCAAACAAAGGAGGCTTCTTAATGCCTTCATCCTGCATAGTTAATTTATCCTAGAAGCCACCTCTATGGATGTACAAATACAAGGAGAGGCTTTAGCCAAGCATACAACAGCCCTCCTGGTAAAAGGAGCCTCAAAGCTCACCATGGGACAGTCTCTGACTGTAATGACTTCATATCAGGTCCAGAATGTTTTAGAGACCAAAGGCCACCAATAGGTGATAGGAGGCTGACTTACTAAACACCAGTCTACTCTTATAGATATGCCTGACATAATGCTTAAAACCTGTCAGACTTTAAAATCAGCTACCCTTAAGCCTGGACCTGACCATTGTACTTCTATAGAGCATAACTGTTCAGAGGTTACTAATTTGGTTATTCTAGTTGATCAGATTTAAGATGTCCCTATTGAAAATACAGAGGCAATTGGTTCATCAATGGTAATAGTTTCATGGAAAAGAGGGGTAAGAAAAACTGGGTATGCTTTAGTCAAGTCTAACTCAAGACCGTTGAGGGCAAAGCCCTGTCAGCAAACATGTCTGCCCCCAAAGCAGAATTAATAGCGCTCTCCCGTGCTTTGCAATTGGCAAAGCCTTAAAGATATTTATACTGACTTCAAATATATTTCCCTGGTCCTCCATGCTCATGCTGCAATTTGGGAAAAAGGGGGATTATTATCAAGCCATAACTCCCCAATCAAATAGGAGCCTGAAATCATTGCATGTATGGCCCTCCAAAACCAAGTAACCCTTGAAATCCTGACTGCAGTTTCAAGGAGGCCCAGTATTATATGACTGGCTCCTGGCTGGGACCCAATGGCTCTGCAACTTAACCTGTGTCCATAGCTTCCTCCTTGCTGGATAAGCCACTGTACTCTGGATTTTGCCTGGATGCATGGATGAATTATTAAAACCATTATCAACCCAGCCAACCTTCCAAATTTAAAACCATGGTGGACATGTTCTGTGTCTCACTGGTATGACCACCTAGCATTTATCTTTGTTACCTCTTTGAGACTGGAGAATGTTGTTTGGCACATGGAAACTCTTGAATACATGGTCAAAGCCCTAAGTGATACTCTGCAAGCAGAATAGAGTGATGTTAGATGTTTTAACTGCTATACAAGGTGAAATATGTGGTAGCATAAAAAAACAATGCTGTGTATACAGTCCTAGATTATACAAAATACTTCTGGGTTTCTAACTGACATAAAATACTTAAATTGGCACTTTAAATTATCTCTTCCTTTAGTGATTGCTTTAAACTCCTGACTGGAGGAAATTATCAAAGGTCAACCTATCAAAGATCCTTTATTCAGATCTCTCCTTATAATATTAACCTTGTTTTGTCATGTCTGATGTCTCCCTGCCTAGTGCCAAGACTCCTTCACCACCATAACTTCTGGCTAACAGATAATACCTTCTACGCTCAGATTCATCCATGTTGTTCTACGCTGGATTCAGCTGCCTCCTTCATAACTCCTGTATGTTCCCCAACTGACTAATGTTGACCCATAGGTAGGGACATCTATATGCCCCTATTCAGCAGGAAGAAGTTACAGAAGATGAGACCTTCCACCTTCAACAACCTTAAAGATCTAAGGGTCAAAATTGCCAGGGGGAAATGATGAGGAATGGAAGGCAAGCTGAGACATAGAAGCTGACACCCTGCAAACCTCCCCCATGGGTATGCAACATCCTAGGCACTCCTGGCTGCCCTAAAGGACAAAGAAACAGTCCTTTATTACCTACAGCTCATTGACAAGTCCTTGAAACAGGCATGGTGACATTCCTCTAGGAATCAGCTGCCTTGATGTCAATACTTTGCTAAGTAGGCAAAAGGCAGTCCTAGCCTGAGTCCCTCCCCCTCCACCAAGATCCTGTAAGTCTACTTTAACGTATAAAAATTCCTTTGGAAACTTCCTTTATCTCTAACCCCCCTCCCCCCGCCAAGATACGTATTGGCAATCATCCCCCAAGCATATAGCTCACCGGTATACATCTGAAGGGTCTCATGACTGAGGTTTTATTAGATGGCAATAAATAAACAT
>NW_024423319.1:65488460-65529925 GCF_017311325.1 Ursus maritimus
TCCAAAATTCCTTAGAGACTTACGCTATCCCTAGCCCCTTCCCCACTTGAGGGTATAAAATAGGCCATTCCTCACAACCCCGGGGCAGAAGCTCTTTCTGCCCATGGGTCCTGTCCCCGTGCTTTAATAAACCACCATTTTGCACCAAAGACACTCAAGAATTCTTTCTTGGTCGTCGGCTCCGGACTCCACCCCACTGAACCTCACCTATAGTCCCCAACCTCATCAAGTTAATACATATTCTTCTCGAATTATTTCAAAAAATAGGAGAGGAAGATCAGAGTTAAGATGGTGGAGGAGTAGGGCACCCTAGGTTTGTCTCATTCCTTGAATACAACTAGGTAGTTATCAAATCATTCTGAACAGCCAAGAAATCAATCAGAGACCTGAGAAAACAAATACTGCAGGTCTACAAGGAGAAAAATGACCACCTTTTGGAAGGGAGGGGGTGTGGAGACTTAAAACTGGTGTGATATAGCTGAGGATAAGGGCAGAGGGGAAGGGAGCCTGTTGAAGGAGGTTACTGCAAAGTATAATAAGCAGTGAAGCACAAAATCTGAATTTTTAGAAGTCTGCTACAGTGGGGGATGTGCCTGGCCTAACGGTGCTCAGATGGTGAAGTGGGGCAGAGGGATCCCCTGGGTCTCAAGGAGAATGGGTAACACTTTAGTGCAGCACTGTTTCCAAGCATAGAAGCATAGAAGCCAGGTGAGGACAGCGAGTCTAGGTTCTAGTTGTCTGCTCTGTGTTGCCATAAACTGTATACTGCAAATCTGTTGTGCCACCATTTTCCCGGGATGAGTCCAGCAAAAGACAGAAACATGGAGAAACCCTCCCCAGGAGGAACAATACAGGTCGGCACCACAGTAGTCCCAACAATTTGGAGTTTTGAAACTGTCTTGTGTTTGAGATAAAAATGCTTGGACACAGGGGCGCCTGGGTGGCACAGCGGTTAAGAGTCTGCCTTCAGCTCAGGGCGTGATCCCGGCGTTCTGGGATCGAGCCCCACATCAGGCTCCTCCACTATGAGCCTGCTTCTTCCTCTCCCACTCCCCCTGCCTGTGTTCCCTTTCTTGCTGGCTGTCTATCTCTGTTGAATAAATAAATAAAATCTTAAAAAAAATGCTTGGACACAGGCAGGGTGGACAAAAAGCACAGAGTTATGACAGAAACCGGGTAGACAAGAGTGATTGGTTGCTCTTCTGTGAGGGCTCACTGAAGACTGGGGGGTGCGAATTTTCAGCACAGGGTCTAGAGAGCAGGGCACCACCATATTCATCCTGCCCATCAGTGCTGAAAGCCTTCACGGAGCAAAACAGCTCCACCTAGTGGAGTCCAGAGCCTCAGACACCAAACCCTGCCTCCCTGTGCACCGGAGATGCATTTCCACTAGGGCAAGTCCACCTGAGAATCAGTGCAACAGGCCCCTCCCCCAGAAGTCCATCACAAACAATTTGCTCATACCAAGTTTACTGGTCATACAGGGCTGCAAAGCTTTAGCTCTAGGGGAAAATATTATCTAGCATCCTTTCTACTTTTATTCTTTAGTTTGTTATTATTTTTTCAGTTATTTTCTTATTTTGGATTCTTTTGAAATTTTTGTTTATGTATGCTTTATATGTATTTTTATTTTTCTTTCCTCTTATTGTATTTAATTTTATTTTATTTTTATGCACACATATATAGTTTTTTTCTTATTTTTGGATCTAGTTTCTTTTAACAAGCAGACCAAAACACATCCAGGATCTAGGGAGTTTGCTATTGTTGTTGTTGTTGTTGCTGTTGTTGTTGTTGTTTTTCTTTTCCCTTCTTTTCTATTCTGGACAAAACGACAATATGGAGAAATCCATACCAAAAGAAAGAACAGTAGGTAGCACTCACAGCCAGGGATTTAATAAATACAAATATAAGTAAGACCTCTGAACTACAATTTAAAAGAACAATTATAAGGATACTTGCTAGGCTTGAAAAATGCATAGGAGACACTAGAGAATACATTACAGTAGAGATAAAAGAACTAAAATCTAGTCAAGCCAAAATTATAAATGCAATAACCAATATGCAGTCCCAAGTGGAGGCCATAAAAAATGTTGAACAAAGCAGAAGAGCGAATCAATGATATAGAAGATAAAATTACGGCAAATAATACATTTGAAAAGAAGAAACAAAACTATTAGATTACAAAGTTAGACTTAGGGAAGGCAGCAATTCCATAAAGCAAAATAATATTCATATTATAGGTGTCCCAGAAGAAGAAGAATGTGAAAAGGTGGCAAAAGGTTTATTTGAACAAATTATAACTGAGAGCTTCCCTAATCTGGGGAAGGAAATAAGCAATCAAGTTCAAGAGACACAGAGAACCCCCCTCAAAATAAACAAAAATAGGTCAACATCATGATCTATTTTGGTGAAACTTGTAAATTTCAGACATAAAGAGAAAATCCTGAAAGCAGCTTGAGACAAGAGCTCCTTAACCTACAATGGTAGAAACATTAGACTGGCAGCAGACCTATCCACAAAGACCTGACAGGCCAGAAAGGACTGGCATGACATATTCAACATGTTAAATGGGAAAATATATTTAGCCAAGAATACTTTATCCAGCAAGGCTGTTACTCAGAATACAAGGAGAGAAAAAAGTTTCCCAAACAAAAACCAAAAGAATTCATAAATACTAAACCAGTCCTGCAAGAAATATTAAAGGTGACCCTTTGAGCAGAAAGAGAGATAAAAAGTAACAAAGACCAGAAAGGAACAGAGACAATGTACAGGAACAGCGATATTACAGGTAATACAATGGCACTAAATTCATATCTTTCAATTATTAATCTGAATATGAATAGACTAAATACTCCAATCAAAAGATATAGGGTATCAGAAAGGATTAAAAAAAACCCACTGACATGCTGCTTGCAAGAGACACATTTTAGACCTAAAGGCACTCCCACATTGAAAGTGTGGGGTGCTGGGAATGACCAGTAATCCTTGTACCGATGGATGAAAGATTACTCCAAACTTTCCTGTGAAAGAGAGGAGAAGGCAAGGGGGTCAATGCTCAGAGGTGAAGACCCTTTGCTCTTTGCACCTGCTTTTATTGGTCCTTCAGGATGATCACAAATCCTTATCACTGTTTTTCAAGCACATGATGTGTGACAAGGGGTCTTACTGAAACCGGGAGGAACTGTTTATGGGAAAGATATGATTTGCTAATTTACATTTTCTACAAGTTCTGCTAAACATAGCCTAATAGACAATGCCTGTGTCTCTTAGATCACAGGGCGACTGTTTGGACAGGGAAAGTTTCGGGAAGGCAATTCTCCGCAGCATTCCAACAGCAGAGTGGTCACACAGGCCTCGGCATTCCAAAGGCCTACGCCCTTCTCCAAAACCTTCCATGCCCTCAGCGGCCTCCGGGTTACATTTTAGCAAGCCAGGTATTATGGCTGGTTTCATGCTCTACATTAACCCCAACAGAGGGGGTAGAGAACACTTTGTCATGCTAATGGACATGAAAAAACAGTTGGAGTAACCATACTTTTATGAGATGAACTAGATTTTAAACCAAAGACTGTAATAAGAGATGAAGAAGGCCACTATATCACAATAAAGGGGTCTATCCAAACAGAAGATCTAAGAATTGTAAATATTTAGGCTGTAACTTAGAAGCAGCCAAATATATACACCAATTAAAAACAAAATTAAGGAAACTTATTGATAATAAAACAATAATAGTAGGGGACCTTAACACACCACTCACAGCAATGGACAGATCATCTAAGCAGAAAATCAACAAGGAAACAAGGGCTTTGAATGACACACTGGACCAGATGGACTTCACAGATATATTCAGAGCATTTCATCTTAAAGCAGCAGAATACACATTCTTTTTGAGTGCCCATGAAACATTCTCCAGAATAGATCACATACTGGGTCACAAATCAGGTCTCAACCAGTACAAAAAGATTGAGATTATACCATGCATATTTTCAGACCACAACTCTTTGAAACTTGAAGTCAACCATAAGAAGAAATTGGGAAGGACCACAAATACATGGAGGCTAAAGAACATCCTGCTAAAGAATGGATGGATCAACCAGGAAATTAGAGACAAATTAAAAAAATACACAGAGGCAAATGAAAATAAAACAGGACAGTTCAAAACCATTGGGATGTAGCAAAGGTGGTCCTAAAAGGGAAGTATATAGCAATACAGGCCTTCCTCAAGAAGCAAGAAAAGTCTCAAATACACAACCTAACCTTACACAAAAGGACCTGGAAAAAACAGCTATTAAGGCTTAAATTCAGCAGCAGAAGAGAAATAATAAAGATCAAAGCAGAAATCAATGATATATAAATTTTAAAAAAAGTAGAACAGATGAACAAAATTAGGAGATGGTTCTTTGAAAGAATTAACAAGATTGATAAACCCCTAGCCACACTTATCAAAAAGAAAAGAGAAAGGAACCAAATTAATAAAATCATGAATGAAAGAGGAGCGATCACAACCAACACTACTGAAATACAATTATAAGAGAATATTATGAGCAATTATATGCCAACAAATTAGGCAATTTGGAAGAAATGGATAAATTCCTAGAAGCATATAAACTACCAAAACTGAAAAAGGAAGAAATAGAAAACCTGAACAGACCCATAACCAGCAAAGAAATTGAATCAGTCATCAAAAATCTCCCAACAAAGAGTCCAGTGCCAGATGGCTTCCTGGGGGGATTTTACCAAACATTTATAGAAGAATTAATACCTATTCTTCTGAGAGTGTTCAAAAAAAAAAAAAAAAAGGAAATGGAAGGAAACCTCCAAACTCACTCTATAAGGCCAGCATTCCTTTGATCCCAATACCAGAGAAAGTCCCCACTAAAATTTCCCTGATGAACATGGATGCAAAAATTCTCAACAAGATACTAGCTAATTAAGTCCAGCTATACATTAAAAGCATTATTCACCACGATCAAGTGGGTTTTATTCCTGAGCTATAGGGGTGGTTTAATAGCCACAAGTTAATCAACATGATACACCACATTAATAAAAGAAACGGTAAGAATCATATGATCCTCCCAATAGATGTAGAAATAACATTTGACAAAATACAGCATCCTTTCTTGATAAAAGTCATCAAGAAAATATGGATAAAAGGAACATACCTCAACATCATAAAAGCCATATATGAAAGACCCACAGCTAATATCATCCTAAATGCGGAAATACTGAGCTTTTCTCTTAAGGTCAGGAACACAACAGGAATGTCCACTCTCACCACTGTTGGTGAACACAATACTGGAAGTCCTAGCCTCAGCAATCAAGTATCAAATATAAATAAAAGGCATCTAAGTCACCAGGAAGAAGTCATTTTCATTCTCTGAAGATGACATGAAACTGCATATGAAAAATTCAAAAGACTCCACCAAAAAATTGCTAGAACTGATACATGAATTCAGCAAGGTCACGGGGTATAACATACAGAAATCTCCTGCATTTCTATACACCAATAATGAAGCAGCAGAAAGAGAAGTCAAGGAATTGATCCCATTTATAATTGCAGCAAAACCCATAAGATACCTAGGAAAAAACCTAACCAAATAGGGTAAAAGTTCTGTATTGAAAACTATAGAACACTTATGAAACCAACTGAGGGAGACACGAAGAAATGGATAAACGTTCCATGCTCATGGATTCAAATAACAAATATTGTTAAAATGTCTTTACTACCTGGAGCACCTGGGTGGCTCAGTCAGTTAAGCCTCTGACTCTTGATTTTGGTTCAGGTCATGACCTCAGGGTCCCAAGATCGAGTCCTGTGTGGAGCTGTGTGCTTAATGGGAAGTCTGCTTGAGGTTCTTTCCCTCTGCTCCCCCCCCTGTTCATGCTATCTCTCTTTCTCTCTCTAAAATAAATAAATAATTTTTTTTAGAAAAGTCTATGCTACCCAAAGCAATCTACACATTCAATGCAATCCCTATCAAATAACACCAGCATTTTTCACAGAACTAGAACAAACAATCCTAAAATTTGTATGGAACTTGAAAAGACCCCAAATAGCCAAACTAATGTTGAAAAAGAAAAGGAAAGTGGGAGGCATCACAATCCCAGACTTCAAGCTGTATTACAAAGCTGTAATCATCAAGGCAGTATGGTACTGGCACAAAAACAGATGTAGATCAATGGAACAGAATAAAAAACCCAGAAATGGATCCTCAACTTTACAGTCAACTAAACTTCAACATAGCAGGAAAGAATCACCAATGGAAAAAAGAGAGTCTTTTCAACAAATAGTGTTGGGAAAATTGGACAGCCACACGTAGGAGAATGAAACTGGACCGTTTTCTTACACCATACAGAAAAATAAACTCAAAATGAATGAAAGACCTGAATGTGAGACAGTAATCCATCAAAATCCTAGAGAACACAGGCAGCAACCTCTTTGACGTAGGCCATAGCAACTTTGTACTAGACACATCTCCAGAGGCAAGAGAAACAAAAGTAAAAATGAACCATTGGGACATCATCAAGATAGAAAGCTTTTGCACAACAAAGGAAACAATTAACAAAACTAAAAGGCAGCCTACAGAATGGGAGAAGATATTTACAAATGATATATCAAATAAAGGGCTGGTATCCAAGATCTATAAACAACTTCTCAAGCTCAATACTCAAAAAAACAAATAATCCAATCAAGAAATGGGAAGAAGGCATGAACAAACAATTCTCCAAAGAAGACATACAAATGGCTAACAGACACATGAAAAAATGCTCAACATCACTCATCACCATGGAAATACAAATCAATACCACAATGAGATACCACCTTACACCAGTCAGAATGGCTAAAATTAACAACTCAGGGAACAACAGATGTTGGGGAAGATGCATTCTTGGTGGGAATAGAAAGTGGTGCAGCCGCTGTGGAAAACAGTATGGAAGTCACTCAGAAAGTGAAAAATAGAACTACCCTATGACCCAGCCATTTCATTACTGGGTATTTATCCAAATGATACAAAAATGCTGATTCAAAGGGGCACTTGCACCTCATGTTTATAGCAGCAACGTCCACAATAACAAAAATATGGAAAGATCTCAGATGTCCATTGACAGGTGAATTGATAAAGAAGATTAGGTATACACACACGCGCGCATGTGCATGCACAATGGAATATTACTTGGCCATGAAAAAGAATGAAATCTTGCCATTTGCGATGATGTGGATGGAACTATGGCATATTATGCTAAGTTTAGTAAATCAGAGAAAAACAAATACCATATGATTTCACTTATATGTGGAATTTAAGAAACAAAACAAATGAACATGGGGAAAGGAAGGAAAAGTAAAATAAGAGGAACAGAGAGGGAGGCAAACCACAAGTAACTCTTAACTATAGAGAACAAATTGAGGGTTGCTGGATGGGAGGTGCATTTTGGGATGGGGTAATTGGGTGATAAGCATTAGGGAGGGCACTTGTTGTGGTGAGCCCTGGGTGTTATATATAAGCGGTGAATCACTAAATTTGATTCCCGAAACCATTGCTACACTATATGTTAACTAACCTGAATTTAATTTAAAAAAAACTACAAGAAGATATCACATTAAACCAGTCAGAATGGATAAAATCAAGAACACAAGAAACAACATGTTTGGGTGAGGATATGGAGATAAAAGAATCTTCTTGCATTGTTGTTGGGAATGTAAACTGGTTCAGCCACTCTGGAAAACAGTATGGAGTTTCCTCAAAAAGTTAAAAATAGAACTACCCCACAATCTAGTAATCACTATAGTGAGTATTGACCCAAAAAGTACAAAAGCATTAATTCAAAGGGATTCATGTTCCCCGATGTTTATGGCAGCATTATCTACAATAGCTAAATTATGGAAGTAGCCCTAGTCCCCAATGATTGATGAATGGATAAAGAATATGTGGTATATATACACAATATACGATGGAATATTATTCAGCCATAAAAAAGAATGAAATCTTGCTGTTTGCCATGACCTGGATGGAAATAGACGGTATAGTGCTAAGTGAAGCAAGTCAGAAAAACACAAATACCATATGATTTCACCGTATGTGGAATTTAAGAAAGAAACAAGTGAACAAAAAACATGTAAAGGAAAAAGAAAGAGAGACCAAGACAAACCAAGAAATGACTCTTAGCAATAGAGAACAAACTGATGGCTACCAGAGGGAAAGTCAAAGGGGGGGATGGATAAAATAGGTGATGGGGATTAAAAAGTGTACTTGTGATGATCACTGGGTGATATATGGGATTGTTGAATCACTATACTGTAGCTGGAAACTAATATAACACTGTATGTTAACTACACTGGAATTTTCAATAAAATAAAATAAATTATTCAGACTTCTTTTGTAAATATGGGAGAATTTCCATGTGCACTTTTGGAGAATATATACAATAGTCCTCCCTTATCCACAGTTTTGCTTTTGGTGGTTTCAGTTACCTTCAGTCAACTGTGGTCTGGAAGCAGATGATCCTACTTCTGACATATGGTCAGAAAGTCAATAATATTCTTTTTTGTGTGTGGGGGAAGGGGCAGAGGGAGAGAGAGAATCTTCAGTAGGCTCCTCACCCAGTGCAGAACCTGACATGGGGCTCGATCTCAATATAGAAAGTCAGTAATAGTCTAATTCACTTCATCACAATGCCTATGTCATTCACTTCACTTCATCTTACCATGTAGACATTTTATCATCTCATATCATCACAAGAAGAAGGGTGAGTACAGTACAATAAAATATTTTGAAAGAGAGAGAGAGACCACATTCACATAACATTTTTATGGTATATTTTATAGTATATTATTATAATCTTTCCATTTTATTATTAACAATTATTGATAATCTCTTATTGTGTCTAATTTATAAATTGTACTTTATCATAGGTATGTATGTATAGGAACAATATAGTGTATATAGGGTTCAGTACTATCTACAGTTTCAGGCATCTGTTGGAGGTTTGAGCACATATCCTTGGTGGATAGGGGCACACCTACTGTATTTTGCTGCTTTATGAAGTGTTCCAATATGTGTCTGTGTCTGTTAGGTCTAGTTGGTTTATAGTGTTACTTGAGTCCTCTACGGACATACCTTGCTTTAATGTTCTTTGCTTTATTGTGCTTCACAGATACTGAATTTTTTACAAATTGAAAGTTTCTGGCAACCCTGCATCAAGCAAGCCTATCGGCACCATTTTTCTAACATTTGCTCACTTCGTGTCTCTGTGTCACATTTTTGTATTTCTCACAATATTTCAAACTTTTTCATAATTATTATGTTTGCTATGGTGATGTGTGGTTAGTGATTGACTCGCTGATAGCTCAGATGGTGATTAGCATTTTTTAGCAAAGTATTTTTTTCATTAAGATATGTACATTTTTTAGAAATAATGATATTGCACAGTTAATAGACCACAGTATAGTGTAAATGTAACTTCTATATGCACTAGGAAACCAAAAAAATTAATTTGACTCACTTTATTATATTCACTTTGTTGTGATATTCTGGAACCAGACCCACAGTATTGCTTGTACTTACTTATTATCCTATGTCTAGTTGTTTTATCCATTATTGAAAGCGGAGTTTTGAAGTCTTCAACAACTATTGTAGAAATGTCTATTTTTCCCTTCAATTTTGTCAATTTTTGGTTCATATATCTAAAGTCTCCGTTGTTAGATGTATGTATGTTTGTAATTGTTGTATTTTCTTGATTTATTGATTGATCTTTTCAGCAACATATAATATCCTTCTTTGTCTCCTGTAATGATTTTTCACGTAAAGTCTGTTTTATCTGATACCACTATGGGCACTCCAGATCTCTCTCTCTCTTTCTCTCTCTTAAAAGATTTATTTATTTGTAAGATCTGGAGAGAGAGAATCTCAAGCAGACTCCCTACTGAATGGAGCCTAATTGTGGGGCTTGATCTCACAACTCTGAGATCATGACCTGAGCTGAAATCAAGAGTTGGATGCTTAACTGACTGAGCCACTTAGGTGTCCCACCCCAGATCTCTTTTGGTTACTATTTGTCTAGGATGTATTTTTCTGTTTTTTTTTTTTCACTTTAAATCTACTTGTACATTTGGATCTAAAGTGAGTTTCTGGGAAGCAGCATATATTTGGCTCATGTTTCTTCATTTTTTCTGCCAATCTCTGCCTTTTAACTGGGAAGTTTAATTTATTTACATTTAAAGTAGTTACTGTAAAGAAGGACTTACTTCAGCCATATTTTTATTTCCTTTCTGTGTGTCTAATATCTTTTTTATTTCTTAATTTCAACATTACTGCCTTATTTTGTGTTCGATTGATTTTTGTGTTGTAATATTTTGATTCCCTTTTCTTTTCTGTATTTTTAGAGTTTTTTTTAATGGTTACCATGAGGATTATAATTAATATCTTAAATTTATAGCAATCTACTTGAATTAATACCAACTTTGCTTCAGTCTTATACAAAACGCTCCTTCTATATAGCTTTTTCTCTCTCCATTTTTATACATTGTGTTATCCTCATTAACCTTGACTTATTGTTTTATGCATTTTCTTTTCAATCATATAGAGAAAAAATTCACTTTTAACGGAAGTATAATGCTCATCCCATGCTCAACTCTTGGATAGCATGTCTATATCCTAAATAGCACCTTGCACATTCAAGGCACTGTTAAGTATCACAGTGTCCTTGTCTAGAATAGAGAGTTGTCAGATCTAAGTTCTTAGCACATTTCATATTGGTCTGCATAGCTTGTTCAGATTTTCTGAAAGTACTGAAGTTGTGTTCCTGAACTTTTTCATGTCAAGCTCACATAGGAAATTATATCTGCATAGCTTCTTGGGATATGTGACCAAAGTAGCTCACAGTTTGGGTCCAATGAGCATAGGGGCTCATGTCATCCCAGACTCTGACTCATCTTCCCATGGGCCAAGGGAATCAATATATGGTCTTACTTATTACCCATTCATGGCACATCAATTGAGAAGGATATGCTTCATTCAGTCTTCATTCTAGATGGGGGATCAATCATTCAAGGTAGATTAAAAAGAAAGATCAGTGTGTTCTGTTGTAGGCAAAATTATAAAATGTCCCACATAATTTCCTTCTCACTGGTGTGCATGCCCTGCATAATCCCCAGGACTGTGAAGATGATGCATTTTATGCCTATGATTAGGTTATGTCCTATGGCACAGTTGATCTTAAGATACAGAGATTATGTGGTGGGCTTGTCCTAATCACATGAGTATTTTAAAAGTAAAGAGTTTTCTCCAAAGAGGAAGTCAGAGAGATGAGCTCCATCTGGCCTTGAATAGAGCAAACACCCATGTTGTGAGCTGCCAATGGAGAGGGATAGCCTCTAGTAGCAGAGCATTCTCCAGCCAACAGCTAGGAGGAAAACAGGGACTTCTGTCCTACAGCTGCAAAGAAATGAATTCTTTAACAACCTGAATGATCTTGGAAGCAAATTATTCACTAGAGTCTCCAAAAAAGAATGAAGCCAACACCATAATTTCAGCCTTGTGGGACTCTGAGCAGAGAACACTGCTACACCATTTCTGAACTTTGATAGAACTGTGAGGTAATAAATGGATGTTGTTTTCAGCAGCCAAGTTTGTGGCAATTTGTTACACAGCCATAGAAAACTCATTCAGCCCTTTCCCCTGATGAACTCAGATCTATAGAGAAGACCCTCTTAGAGGCAAATGTTTGAGTTCATGTCCTATAACTGAGTACTGCTGTGGTTACTTTCTGGGAGTTTTTAACAAGATAATTTAACAAGACTTTATGCTGCTAATATGTTACTGCTGTCAGGGCCTCATCTGGAGGATAAGAATATTATTGAATCAGTTACCAATCAATTATGGATAAAATATTAGATGGGAAACTGTAGCTGAGTGGATGACTATATGGGGTGGAAGGAATAGCTATCCTGTAAGTAACAAGAAATACATTGATACCTGCCACATGTATACTTTGAGGGTGAGTCAAGGGGTCTGGGAAGTCGTATTAGTTAATACCTCAAGGATGAAGCACAATTATCTAAGGAAACAGAATTAAGCATGGGATATGGCTTAAGAGTCTTGTAAGCAAGTTAACTAGTGTGGAATTAGAAACAAATTCTTCAAAATCTTGAATGGTGTGTGTGTGTGTGTGTGTTGTACTTCTTTATTTTCCTTATGTTCTTCCTTTGTGTTTTTCAAGTCTTTTAAAAATTTCAGTCTTTTGCAACTGTGCTAAGAGAAGCAAAACAATGAGGAAGTTGTTCACACTTGTGCCAGACGTTTGATGAGCAAATAGTGTTCCTCTGGAGGCCAAGCATGGTGGTTTAAGCAGGAAAAAGTCTTCAGGGGAGTATTTCCTGACAGAAGCTACTTCAGAGAGATTAAAATTTAGTTAAGTGCAGCCACTCTGGAAAACAGTATGGAGGTTCCTCAAAAACTTAAAAAAAAAAAAGCTATCTTACAACCCAGCAATTGCATGACTAGGTATTTATCCAAAGGATACAAACATAGTGATTTGAAGAGGCATGTGCACCCCAATGTTTATAGCAGCAATGTCCACAATAGCCAAACTATGGAAAGAGCCCAGATGTCCGTTGACAGATGAATGGATAAAGAGGAGGTGGTATATATACCAATGGAATATTACTCAGCCAGCAAAAAGAATGAAAATCTTGCCATTTGCAATGACGTGGATGGAACTAGAGGGTACTATGTTAAGGGAAATAAATCAGTCAGAGAAAGAAAAATACCATATGATTTCACTCATATGTGGAATTTAAGAAACAACAGATGAACATAGGTGAAGGGGAGGAAAAATAAAATAAGATGAAACCAGAGAGGGCGGCAAACCACAAGAGATGCTGAATTCTAGGAAACAAACAATGGATGCTGGAGGGGAGCTGGGTGGAGGGAAGGGATAACTGGTGATGGGTATTAAGGAGGGCACTTGATGTAATGAGCACTGGGTGTTACATGCAACTGATGAAACACTAAATTCTACCTTTGAAACTAATAATAAACAAACAAACAAAGTAAAATTTAGTTAAAGTTGAACACTCCTGGGGGTTGCCTGGCTGGCTCAGTAAGCAGAGCATTTGTCTCTTGATCTCAGGGTCATGGGTTCAAGCCCCACATTGGGTGTAGAGATTACTTAAACAAACAAACAAACAAATAATAAACTTAAAAATGGAACGCTCCTGGTATGACTGACTGTAAAAGGGTAGTAGAAGGAGCTTCTTCCTGGTGATAGTATAGTTTTGTATTCTGATGGTTGTGGTAGTTACATGTGGTAAGATTTCATCAAAAAATACTCAGACAAATGAATGGATGAATGCATGTAAAATTTGATGAAATCTGTATAAGGTCTATGATTTACTTAATAGTATTGTACCAATGTCAATGTCCTGGTTTTGATAATGTACTATGGTTATATAAGATTTTATCATTGGGGAAAGCTGGATAAAGAGTACACAGGATCTCCTATTTTTGCAATTTCTCCTGAGTCTTCACTTATTTCAAAATTATAACTGTTTAATTGAAAAAAAAAACTGAACACCCTTAGATTTCTGGCACCATCCCAGAAATTACTTCCTGAAATCGCTAGCCTGATCCAGATTATGGATCAAGTGAAAAGTGTTTTTACAAAGTGTTAACCATGAGACACCTGCTAAACCCCAGCCCTACAACAGAATCACAAAGTACCTGGAAATGAGAGGCTCTGTCTCAGACTGCTCTAACAATATCAGGGATGTGAACATATTCTGAAGAAATACTAACCATTTCTCTCAATCCTCTAACTCACTCTTCACCTTCCATCCCTAAACCAGCCAACTCTCCTATGGGAATTAACACCCAGAAAGGAGGAGCAAAAGGTGTTAAGGAAAGGTCAACAATGTTATTATCGAGCTGATTGCAAACAAAGCCCTCAGGCTTCTGATTTACATGTCATATGCCACATGACTTTGCTTATTGTCATCTCTCTTCTAATCATCTATGTGACTTGATAATATAATGCACTGTCCCAAAGGCTAGTGCTTGACATAGAAACAATGAGCGACTCAAGAAGCAAAAGGCGCTGTCTGCACTAAGCAGCTGTTCATCAGGGCCATATCCCTCCTGAGAAAATTCAGGCTCCTAACATGTTAGGTTCCTGTTTTACCATACAAATACACCAGTTTTTGCAGATGTCTTCATTTTCTTCTTTCCTCTCTCCTTGTAAGTCTTTTTTTTTTTTAAAAAATCCATTCTTGCTCTTCTTCAAACTCCAGGCTCAAAGAGCCTGGACCCAGTGACCACATCATTTGCCCCTGGCTTAAAGCGAAGGGAAATGATACTTTTTCAAAGGAGGACAGGAGTGATATAATATATAAGAACCTTTTGCCTAGACTAGTATTGGTGTAAGGTAGTTTAAAAAAAACAGCTTGAGTTCTAAACTTAACCAGATGGAAATGTGCCTGCTGAGAGTTGGACCTAATTCAGAAAAGATTGTTAGCCAATAGACGAACTAATTTAGACCAGCATATGCCAAAAATGGTCAATCAAGTTGTCCCGAGTGTGACTCCCCCATAGCAGATGTCACTGTCTCTCTGAAGGCTTTTGAGTGCCATCTTTCAACATGGAGGTGGGTTTTTATGTGTACACATAGACATAAATAAAACCTTGGCCTGTAGCTACCCTTCATTTTATTGCACTATGGCCCTATCACTCTATCAGCAAAGAGCATAAGCTCTCTCTTAGGAATTTTAAATGAACACAGATTTTGCAAATCAAACAGAAGCTATGAACATACACAATTAATCCAAGCAACTGTCTTCACTTTTCTTATCTTTTCATGTTCCTCTGTTGTAAAAACAACAGAAATCTGTAACTTACTTGTCCACATTGTCATCACCTAATAAAAGTCTGTGTTTTTATTTGTCCATGTTACCTTTCACTCCTTGCCATTTTGTTTATCCAATTTTGACATTTTCAGTTTTCTTTAATATAGACTAAAAATAAAAATTTTCCCCCCTAAAAATAGACATACACTGGAAGGGCTCTGCTTTCCCAAACCTGGACAATAAAGGGATACCCAAAATGCAATAATGACCTTTACAGTATTATTGGTTCAAGAGACCTGTTCAAATCCATTGCCTCATCACATCCTTATGACAAGACTGCAAGGCAGGCAGAACTCTAGAAACTGACAAAAGGTAGAGGTTCTCTTGTCAGTCCTTTCTGACTAAACCAGAATACAAGCCCTTCCCAGGCAGGGAGGTGCAAAGAGCTTCAGAAGCACAGAGGAGGCTGAGGTCATTTCTAAGTGAACCAAATGACATTTCAACAGAGTATTAAAAGATGGGTAATGCTTGGGCCTGGAGAGAGGCCAAGGGAAAGAATAGAAGGTAACACAGCCAAAGCAACAAGTTAGGAAAGCATGTGACATATTCAGCAAGCTGTTTGCTGGAGTGCAAGATACATGAAGACAAATCTAGGAGACAAGCCTGGAGAGATAGGCTGCAGCCAGATCATGGAGAGTCTTGAATGCCATATTCAAAAGTTTCAATTGTTTTCAGTAAACAGAATGGTTTTATGAAGAAAAAGTATGCCAAAGATTCCTTGTATTATTTGGGTTCTGTTACTCTCTAATTATGTGACCTTGGGCAAGTTAACCTCTCTGTGCTTCAATTTCCTCATTTGTAAAATGGGTATAATAACAACTCCTATTCCAGAGAATAATTGTAAGGATTAAGTGAGATAATGCATGTAAAGCACTTAGGACAGTGGCTGGCACAAAGGAAGCATTCTGTAAATGCTAGATGTTGTTATTATCATAATAATTCATCTTCATAATCAGGCTCTGTTTCCTCAACTGTAAAATTGATTGGACTATTTAATTTCTAAAATTCCTTGACATCTTAAACACTATTATCATCTTCTTGCTCCGTCCTATACTTGCTATCCCAAAACCTCAAATCTGGGATGGTGGCAATTTTACCTTTTGTTAAGAGAGAGAGGTTAGAAGTGATCACAAGGCACTTAAATATTTCATCCAAATGAGTAAACTACCAGTGGTTAGCTAAGAACCTGCAAGCTTCCTTTAGGATAATCACAAGCCCTCTGTGATAAGGAACATGATCAGTTTGGATGAGAAGTCTGACTTCTCACACTGTTAGATGCCCTGGGTTGAAGAAAACCAGCTTCCTCTACAAACAACAACAACAACTGCCTAACCCACAGGTACACAATTGTATAGATTATGAAGCAGTTTCACATTTGAGGCTCACATCAACTCTGTGAGATTAATGTTACTATCCTAATTTTTAGAATATGAGGAAATAAAGGTACAGAGATAGGAATGACTCTCCCAAGGTCACACAGCTGGCTAGTGGTAGAGTCAGCACTCAAATGAAGGTTTCTAATATTGTGCTTGTCCTTACCACCACAGATCAGCATTTCCACCACATCCTTTAGAGATCTAGCAACCTGTTAATTTGCCCAATTTAATTCAAAGAGGTGGGTGGAGCCTGCCAGGGAAATGGCAGCCCATTTGGCTTTCTGTGGAAATACCAATAACAATAGGTAACAACAGAATTTTGTGGGAAAGCAGTTGAAACAATTACCAAAAAAAAAAAAAAAAAAGGAGAGATCTTTGACTTAGGTGAAAAATGTCTGCCCTTCCTCATTTGTACAAAGAAAGGTGGACCTAAGCTCTGTTTTCATTGAGAACAAGTAAATGGTAACAAGATTCTGGATCATTAGTTAAGATACATGGGTAAGTAATTTAAATGAATAAAGAATCTTCTATGTCAAGAGATAATGTTTCAAGACATTAGGAAAAATTGACCACACTTTGTGTTAATCTATTTGCACTCACTACATTGGGCCTTGCATTAAAGTTGTGTTTTCTAAGAACAAAGTTTATTTATGTATTTATTTATTTATGGTTATTTATTTATTTAAAAATTTATTTATTTATTTGAGAGAGAGAGAGCACAAGCGGGGGAGGGGCAGAGGGAGAAGGAGAAGCAGAAGCAGACTCCCTGCTCAGTGGGGAGCCCAATACAGGGCTTGATCCCAGGACCTCAAGATCACACCCTGAGCAGAAGTCAGATGCTTAACCAACTGAGCCACCCAGAGAACCCTAATTTTGTATTTTCTTTTCTCATCCACTGAACAGTAAGCTTCTCATGATCAAAGAAGGCATCTTCCTTATCTGGGTCCCTATGGTGGGGACTTGACTTGGACTTTGCATATTATAGACAGTAGATAAATTACTTGTTCAGGTAATCAATCAGCTTTTTCATTGTTTATAACTTAAGCCAATGATTCTCATCCCGTTATCTGTTTTTGTAAAGTAAAATGAAAAGGCTACCTTGTCTCCTTCCATAATGAAAAGTCCTAGAGTGAAATTAAGTTTGTAAATCTAAGTGAACAGCTAATATCACTAGCAGCCTTCATTAGCCAATACTTGTGATCTTTAAAAGTTACAACAGCTGGTGGAGGAAGATGGTGGAGTAGGAGGACCCTAAGCTCACCTTGTCCCATGTTTACAACTAGTTATCCTAGTTAGTAAACTGAAGAACAATCGCAGGCTGGCAGAATAAACTCCACAAATAAATGTAGAGAAGAAGCTATATCAGAGAGTTTAGGTAGGGCAAAAACTGTGGTTGGGAGCTGCCAGCAGGAGGGAGGAAGCTGTGGCCATGGAGAGGGGAAAACACCAAGGAATCCACACAGAGAAATAAATCCCCATAACATCTGGCCTTGAAAACCAGAGGGGCTGAATTCCATGAGTTTGTATAACCAGTAGGACTTGGGTCCTAGGAGCTTTAAAAGTCAGCTAACTTAGCTTTAGGTGAGTGAGATCTAGGTCCATTGCCTTTAAAAAGACAACAGCCCAAAGAAATGTAACATAGAATTGACAGTTTGTGCCATGCCTGGGGCAAACGGGAGGGAGATCTCTTAATAAGGATTTTGGAGTGTGTTGGAGGACTTCTCCAGGAATAAGGAGCTGGGCAGGGACCATTTTCTTCCCCCTGCCCCCCAGCATAAACACAGTCCCCTGTGGGAGGTGACACTGCACAGACACTTGCTACCTAAACTGCTAGCAGTATGCTCAGCCCATGAGTGCTCCTGAGGACTCACCCATTCTAAGCTTGCTGGCTTAGGTCTTGAGCTCAGCACAAATGTAACCCTGAGCAGGCCTGTTCCAGCTGCTGCCTCTGCACTGCACTCCAGTGTCCATCACACTTCAGTAGATCTGGCCCAGGAATGGCTCAGTTCAATTTTTGCTAATGACATGTGCACCCCACACACCCACCTCGTACAGACACTGAATGTCCCCAGCTGCCATTGTGCTTCACATTCAGCCACGACAGAGAAAACCTGCACCCCTGGCTGCTGCCACAGGCCTTGTCTTTGGCCACTGCTGTTAAGCCATGCCATGAAGGGGATTGGGCCTAGGACTAGCAGCTCAGGGCAAATTTTCCTAGTATTGTGTGTGCTTTGACTAACCACAACAAGCCACCTCATCCTGTGCCCAGCTTCTGCACACACAGATGCCATTTTCTATGCCTAGTTGATGCATACCCCTGGCTGCCATGGCAGCCTCTGACCTTGCCCTCAGCCACTGTACCCCAGGCCACTGCCATGCTTTGGGGGATCAAGCCTAGGACTAGCAGCTCAGTGCAAATTTTGCTAACACTGCTGCCCTGACCCTGAGTCCTCCTACTGTCATGCCCCCCTCAGAGCTGGTCTGCCTTAGTCTCACTAACACCACAGAGGGAAAGCATAACCCACAACAGTCAGTGCAGATATCTGGACTGAAAGGAAAAGTGACTCAGACATCACACAAACAGGACATAAACATCACACATAGGAGACTCCTCTGAAATGCCAGTTTCTAGTGAACAGGGGACACTGCACTGCAGGGCACTCCAGGACCTCTTCTTCATAGTGCCACTACTTTCTTTTCATCTTTTTTTAATTTAATAATATTTTATTGTTATGTTAGTCACCATACAGTACATCCTTAGTTTTTGATGTAGTGTTCCATGATTCATTATTTGCATATAACACCCAGTGCTCCATGCAATACGCACCTTCCTTAATACCCATCACCGGCCTATACCAATCCCCCACCCCCTCCCCTCTGAAGCCCTCAGTGTGTTTCCCAGAGTCCACAGTCTCTCATGGTTCATTCCCCCTTCTGTTTACCCCCACTTCTTCTTCCCTTTCTTCTCCTACCCATCTTCCTACTTCTTGCATTCCATAAATGAATGAAACCATATGATAATTGTCTTTCTCTGCTTGACTTATTTCGCTTAGCATTATCTCCTCCAGTCCCGTCCATGTTGCTGCAAAGGTTGGGTAACCGTTCTTTCTGATGGCTAAGTAATATTCCATGTATATATGGACCACATTTTCTTAATCCAGTCATCTGCTGAGGGGCATCTCAGCTCCTTCCACAATTTAGCTATTGTGGAAAATGTTGTTATGAACATTGGGGTGCATATGGCCCTGCTCTTCACTACATCTGTATCTTTGGGGTAAATACCCATTAGTGCAATTGCTGGATCACAGGGTAGCTCAATTTTTAACTCTTTAAGGGACCTCCACACTGTTTTCCAAAGTGGCTCTACCAATTTGCATTCCAACCAACAATGTAGGAGGGATCCCCTTTCTCCACATCCTCTCCAACATTTGTTGTTCCTTGTATTGTCAATTTTTGCCATTCTAACTGGCGAAAGGTGGTATCTCAATGTGGTTTTGATTTGAATTTCCCTGATGGCTAATGATTTTGACCATTTTTTCATGTGCCTGTTAGCCATTTGTATGTCTTCATTGGAAAAGTGTCTGTTCATATCCTCTGCCCGTTTTGTGATTTGATTATTTGTTTCCCGTGTATTGAGTTTGAGAAGTTCTTTGTAGATCTTGGATACACATCTTTTATCTGTAGTCATTTGCAAATATCTTCTCCCATTCCATGGGCTACCCCTTAGTTTTTTTTACTGTTTCCTTGGCTGTGCAGAAGCTTTTGATCTTGATGAAGATCCCACAATTTCATGTTTTCTTTTGTTTCTCTTGCCTTTGGAGATGTGTCATGAAAAAAGTTGCTGTGGCCGATGTCAAAGAGGTTGCAGCCTATGTTCTCCTCTATGATTTTGATGGACTCCAGTCTCACATCGAAGTCTTTCATCCATTTGGAGTTTATCTTTGTGTATGGTGTGAGAGAGTGGTCAAGTTTCATTCTTTTGCATATAGCTGTCCAATTTTCCCAGCACCATTTATTGAAGAGACTGTCTTTTTCCCACCGGATGTTTTTTCCTGCTTTGTCAAAGATTAGTTGCCCAAAGAGCCAAAGGTCCATTTCTGAGTTCTCTATTCTGTTCCATTGGTCTATGTGTCTGTTTTTGTGCCAGTACCATACTGTCTTGGTGATCACAGCTGTGTAGTATAGCTTGAAATCCGGCAACGTGATGCCCCCAGCTTTGTTTTTCCTTTTCAACAGTTCCTTGGTGATTTGTGGCCTTTTCTGGTTCCACACAAATTTAAGGGCTGTTTGTTCCAGTTCTTTGAAAAATGTCATTGGTATTTTGACCGGGATAGCATTGAAAGTGTAGATTGCTCTGGGTAGCATAGACATTTTAACTATGTTTATTCTTCTGATCCATGAGCATGGAATATTTTTCCATCTTTTTGTGTCTTCTTCAATGTCTTTCAAGAGTGATCTGTAGTTTCTAGAATATAGGTCCTTTACATTTCTGGTTAAGTTCATTCCAACATAAAGTATGATTTTTGGTGCTATTGTAAATGGAATGGATTCCCTAATTTCTCCTTCTTCAGTCTTATTGTTCATGTATAGAGATGCAACTGATTTCTGAGCATCAATTTTGTATCCCACCACATTACTGAATTGCTCTATAACTTCTACTGGTTTGGGGTGGAGTCTTTTGGGTTTTCCATATAGAGTATCATGTCATCTGCGAAGAGAGACAGTTTGACTTCTTCTTTGCCAATTTGGATACCTTTTATCCCTTTTTTTTTTTTGTCTGATTGCTGTTGCAAGGACTTCTAGTACTATGTTGAATAATAATGGCGAGAGTGGACATCCTTGTCGTGTTCCTGATCTTAAGGGAAAGGCTTTCAGCTTTTTCCCATTGAGAATGATATTTGCTGTATGCTTTTCATAGATGGTTTTTATGAGATTGTACCCTCTATCCCTACACTCTGAAGGGTTTTAATCAAGAAAGGATGCTGTATTTTGTCAAATGCTTTTTCTGCATCAATTGAGAGGTTCATACGGTTCTTGACTCTGTTCTTGTTGATGTGATCTATCATACTGATCGCTTTGCAAATGTTGAACCACCCTTACATCCCAGGGATGAATCCCACTTGGTCATGATGGATAATCCTTTTAATGTACTGTGGGATCCTATTAGCTAGGATCTTGTTGAGAATTTTGGCATCCATATTCATCAGGGATATCGATCTGTAATTTTTCTTTTGGATGGGGTCTTCGCCTGGTTTGGGGATCAAGGTAATTCTGACCTCATAGAATGAGTTTAGTAGTTTTCCTTCTGTTTCTATTTTTTAAACAGCTTCAGGTGAATAGGTATTATTTCTTCTTTGAATGTTTGGTAGAATTCCCCGGGGAATCCATCAGGCCCTGGACTCTTTTTTGGGGGGAGGTTTTTGATAACTGCTTCAATCTCCTCATAATTAATCGGTCTGCTTAAATAATCAATTTCTTCCTGTTTCAGTCTTGGTAGTTTATAGGTTTCCAGGAAGGCATCCATTTCTTCCAGTTTGTTTAATTGATTGGCATAAAGCTGTTGATAAAGTTTCTAATGATTTCCTTTTTGTGCCAGTATTTCCTTTAGTTGGTCATGATCTCTCCCCTTTCATTCATAATTTACTAATTTGGGTCCTTTCTCTATTCTTTTGAATAAGTCTGGCCAGTGGCTTATCAATCTTATCTATTCTTTCAAAGAACCAGCTTCTAGTTCTGTTGATCTGCTCTACTGTGCTCCTGGTTTCTAATTCATTGATCTCTGCTCTAATCCTGGTCACCTGCCTTATTGTGCATGGGTTAGGCCTGTTCTTCTGTTCCAGCTCTAGCTTCTTGAGGTGAGAATATAAAAACTGCATTTTAGATTTTTCTATTCTTTTGAGTGAGGCTTGGATGGCTATATATTTTCCCCTTAGGACTGCCTTTGCAGTGTGCCATAGGTTTTGGACCGATGTGTTTTCATTTTGATTGGTCTCCAAAAATTGCTTAATCTTCTTTTAAATTCCCTGGTTTACCCACTCATTCTTGAGCAGGATGGTTCTTAGTTTCCAAGTGTTTGAGTTCCTTCCAAATTTTTCCTTGTGATTGAGTTCCAGTTTCAAAGCATTGTGGTCTGAGAATATGCAGGGAATAACCTCAGTCATTTGGTATCGGTTGAGACCTGCTTTGTGACCCAGTATATGGTCTATTCTGGAGAAAGTTCCATGTGCATTCGAAAAGAATGAGTATTCTGTTGTTCTGGGGTGTAGTGTTCTATCTATGAGGTCCATCTGGTCCAGTATGTCATTCAAAGCTCTTGTTTCTTTGTTGACTTTCTGCTTAGGTGATCTGTCTATTGCTGAGAGCAGAGTGTTGAGGTCCCCTATTATTAACGTATTTTTATCTATATGTCTCTTTGTTCTAGTTAAGAATTGGCTTGTGTATCTAGCTGCTCCCCTCTTGGGAGCATAGATATTTATAATGGAGGGGGTCATGTCTTTTTATCCAATCTGCAACCTTGTGGCATGTTATGGGAGCATTTAGGCCATTCACATTGAAAGTGATTATTAAGAGGTATGATTTTAATGGTGTCATGTTGCATGTGAAGTCTTTTTTCCTATAGATTGTAAGTTTCTGTTCTGTATCACTCTTGGGGTCTTTTTCTCTTATAGAACCCCCCGTTAATATTTCTTGTAGGGCTGGCTTGGTGGTCACATATTCTTTCAGTTTCTGCCTATCTTGGAAGGTCCTTGTCTCTCCATCAATTCTGAATGACAGCCTTGCTGGATAAAGGATCCTTGGCTGCATGTTCTTCTCAGAGCTCTCAAACATACCTTGCCAACCTTTCCTTGCTTGTCATGTTTCTGTATACAGGTCTGATGTTATTCTGATGTTCCTCCCTCTGTACGTGAGGATTCTCTTCCCCTTGGTCGCTTTCAAGATGGTATCCTTGGATCTAATATTTGCGAAAATGCACTATGATGTGACATGGTGTAGGTTTGTTCTCATTGATCTTGGGAGGGGTCCTCTCTGCCTCTTGGTTATGAATGCTTGTTTCCTTTGCCAGATTAGGGAAGTTCTCAGGTACAATTTGTCCAAATATCTCTACTAGACCTCTCTTTTTCTCCACCCTGTCCGGGAAGCGGATGATTCTGACATTGGAACGTTTCATTGAGTCAGTAATCTCCTGTAATCTACATTATTGAGATTGGATTTTTTGCACCTAATTTCCATTTTTTCCTTCTTTTCTACCATCCCATCTTCCAATTCACTAATTCGTTCTTCTGCCTCATTTACCCTGGCTGTCACAGCATCTAGTTTAGACTGCATTTGATTCATAGCATTTTCAATTTCTGCCAGATTCACTCTCATTTCCGCCCTTAGAGATTTTATATTCTCATTAATATTTTCATTAACATTTTTCAAGCCTTCACATCATCTTGAGCATTGTTACTCTGAACTCCATTTCTGACAATTTGGTTATATCCATATCCATCAGTTCTGTGGCAGACACCACAGACTCTGTGTCTTTTCTTTGTTGGGGGCGATTTGTCCTTCTTGTCATTCTGATGAGGAGAGGTTGTGGGGATGTACAGAGCCCAAATTATTGACCAGGACCCAGGCAGTGTGCACTTGTTTTATAGGGACCTTAGGAATGTGAGCTTCTTGATTTTTCAGCCTGCCTTCTGGGAGAGGGGCCTGCCACGCTGATACTCAGGCAACCATGTTTGGGTAGTTGCCCTGTCCCCTGTGAGGGAGGCTGGGGATGGGCACAATGTGAACCAGTATTTCTGGGCTTTTGTTCTCTGGTGGTTTTCCCTGGTGGTTTTTTGTGACTCTTCTAAGAATCAGAGCAGCAGTGGCCGTATCCCAGCCTCTGTCTCAGAACAGAAAGATCATAGTCTGCTCTCCACTGAGCTCTGCTGGCCACTTTAACTCTGTTTCTGTCGGTGCTGCTAAAAACCCTGCAGCATCCCGGTTTGTGTGTCCCACAGCCATTCTCCCAGCCCTTGCTTCCAGGGCCAACACGTCTCTGTCCTTTGTGCTTCTAACACTGCCAGCTGTGCCTGGTTCCTGTGCATGCTCCCGAGCTCCCAGTTTCAGTCCAGTCACATGCGTGCATTCCCAGGCTCCCAGTCTCAGTCTGCTTTCTCATGGGTGCCAGTTTGTGAGTCTGGCCTGCTCCCCAATGCAGGAGGCTACTGCTCCCCCTTCCATTTATCTTCTGATATCTGTGTGCGGATTCATGGCTCCCCACTTCATACCTCAATACTCAGCACTGGAGATGTTCGTTTGTAGAGATCCAGTTGTATCTTCCTACGTCTCAGGCTGATTTCATGGGTGTTCAGGATGATCTGGTAGATATCCAGCTCGATTCGGAGGACCAGCTTAATGAAGGTCCCCTACTCCTCCGCCTTCTTTTTCTGACCCCCATAATGCCACTACTTTCAAGAGCAGAAGACATAGCTGACATTCCTAACATAGAAACAGTCACAGAGAAGTAGACAAAATTAGGAGACAGAGGAATTCATCTCAAATGAAAGATCAGAACAAAAGCACAGCAGGAGATCTAAGTGAAACAGAAATAAGTAGTC
Source organism: Ursus maritimus (assembly GCF_017311325.1). NCBI lineage: Eukaryota > Metazoa > Chordata > Mammalia > Carnivora > Ursidae > Ursus > Ursus maritimus. The sequence continues at coordinate 65,513,324 of NW_024423319.1, forward strand.
TGCTTGGTAGAGATTTTAGAATAATGATTATAAAGGTACTCCCCAGGCTTCAGGAAAGGGTGAAGGGTATCAGTGAAAAGAGATAAAAAATAACATCAGAGATGAGGAACTCAATAAACAAAATTAAAAATACAATACTAATGGATCATTGAACACTACATCAAAAACTAATGATGTACTATACAGTGGCTAACTGAAAATAATAAAAAAATAAAATAAAAATACAATAGATTGAGTGAATAGTAGGCTACAGGAAGTAGAAGAATGTATCAGTGACCTAGAAAATAGAGTAATGGAAAGCAATCAAGCTGAACAGGTGAGTGACAAACAAATACTGTAGAGTGAGAATAGATGTAGAGAACTTAGTGGCTTCATCAAACATAATAACAGTTGCATTACAGGATTCCCAGAGGGAGAAGACAGAGAAAGGGGGACAGAAAACGTATTTGAAGAAATAGCTGAAGGGTTCCCAAATGTGAGGAGAGGAACAGAGATCCAGATTCAGGAGGCATAGAGATCCCACAGCAAATCCAACCCAAAGAGGTCAACACCAAAACACATAATAATTAAAATGGCAAAAAAATAGTGATAAAGAAAAAAATGTAAATGTTGCAAAAGAAAAGAAGAGTTACATACAAAGGAAATGTCATAAGGGTATCAGGATTTGTCAGCAGAAACATTGTAGGCCAGAAGGCAGTGGCATGATATATTCAAAGTGCTGAAAGGCAAAAATCTGCTGCCAACAATATTGTATCCAAGCAAGGCTAACATTCAGAATAGAGAGAGAGATAAAGAGGTTCTCAAACAAACAAACTAAAGGGATCCCTGACCACTTAACCATCTCTACAAGAAATATTAAAGGGGACTCTGAGTAGAAAGGAAAAACCATACGTGAGAGTGTAAAATCTAAACAACACAAAAGCAGAAAAATAAGTATTTCTGTAAAAATCAGACCAGTGATTCATATAACAAAAAGATGTAAATTAAGATACCAAATATCTCAAACATGGAGCGGAGAGGATTAAAGAATGAGTTCAACATTAAGCAACCATCAGCTTCATATAGACTGCTACATGCAGAAGATGAAATTTAAGAAACAAAACAAATGAACATGGGGGAAAAAAGAGAGGCAAACCATAAAACAGACTCTTAACTATATAGAATAAATCGAGGGTTGCTGAAGGGGAGGTAAGTGGGGGAGGGTTAAATGGGTGATGGGTATTAAGGAGGGCATTTGTTGGGGTGCCTGGGTGGCTCAGTTGTTAAGCATCTGCCTTCAGCTCAGGGCGTGATCCCAGAGTCCTGGGATTGAGCCCTACATTGGGCTCCTCCTCTGGGTGCCTGCTTCTTCCTCTCCCACTCCCCCTGCCTGTGTTCCCTCTCTTGCTGGCTGTCTCTCTCTCTGTCAAATAAATAAATAAAATATTTTTTTAAAAAAGGAGGGCATTTGTTGTGATGAGCACTGAGAGTTATATGCAAGTGATGAATCACTAAATTCCATACCTGAAACTAATATTACACTATATGTTAACTAAATGGAATTTAAATAAAACTTGAAACAGACAAAAGAAGTAAACTCAATGGTAAGCACAAATCAAAAAACAGTAATAGATATACAAAAAAAAGAGTAAGGAACCCAAGTATATCATTAAAGAAAGACAACAAACCATGAAAAAGAGAAAGAGTGGAAAGGATTAGAGAAAAGCTACAAAACACCTACAAAACAAATAACAAAATGGCAATAAATACATATCTATCAATAATTACTTTGAATGTAGACTAAATGCTCCAAACAAAAGACATAAGGTGTCAGAGTGAATTAAAAAAAAATTAAAATAACACACTTATCCAGGGTACCTGTGTGGCTCAGTTGGCTAAGTGTTCAACTCTTGATTTTGGCTCAGGTCATGATCTCAGGGTTGTGAGATTGAGCCCTGTGTTGGGCTCTGTGCTCAGTGGGGAGTCTGCTTGAGATTTTCTCTCTCTCCCTCTGCCCCTCCCCCCACTCATGCTCTCTCTCTTTCTCTAAAATAAATAAATAAATCCTTTAAAAAAAAAAGACCTATCCATATGCTGCCAACAAGAGACTCATTTCAGACTTAAAAACATGAGCAGATTGAAAATCAGGGGATAGAGAAATATTTACCATAAAAACCAATGTCAGAATAAAGTCAGAGTAGCAATACTTACATCAGAAAAACTAGACTTTAAAACAAACACTGTAACAAGAGACAAAGAAGGACACTATATAAAACTAAAGGGACGATTCAACAAGAAGAGCTAACAATTGTAAATATATATGCATCCAATATGGGAGCACCCAAATATATAAAACAGATAATAACAAACATAAAGAAACTAATAAATAATAATACAATAGTAGTAGGAGACTTTTAACACCCCACTTACATCAATGGACAGATCATCTAAACAGAACATCAACAAGGAAACATTTGCTTTGAATGACACACTGGACCAGATGGTTTTAACAGATATATTCAGAACATTTCATCCTAAAACAGCAGAATACACGTTCTTTTCAAGTGCACATGGAATATTCTCCAGAATAGATCACATATAAGGCCACAAAACAAGCCTTAACAAATTAAAAAATACCAAAGTTATAGCATGAATCTTTTCTGATCACAATGCTATGAAACTAGAAGTCAACCACAAGAAAAAAAATCTGGAAAGACCACGAATACTTGGAGGTTAAAGAACATGCTACTAAACAATGAATGGGTCAACCAGGAAACCAAAGAGGAAATGAAAAAGTACATGGAAACAAATGAAAATGAAAACACAACAGTCTAAAACCTTTGGATGCAGCAAAAGTGGTTCTAAGAAGGAAGTTTATAGCATTACAGGCCTACCTAAAGAAGCAAGAAAAATCTCAAATAAACAACTTAAGCTTACACCTAAAGGAGATAGAAAAAGAACAACAAAGAAAACCTAAAACCAGCAGAAGGAAGGAAATAATAAAGATGAGAGCAGAAATAAATGATATAGAAACTGAGAAAAAAACCAAAAAGATAGATTAATAAAAATAGGTGCTCATTCTTTTTTTTAAAAAGATTTTATTTACTTATTTGAGAGAGAGGGATCAGAGAGAGAGAGAGAGAGAGAGCACATGAGCAGGGGGGAGGGGCAGAGGGAGAAGGAGAAACAGACTCTCCAGTGAGCAGGGAACCTGACACGGGGCTTGATCCCAGAACCCCAGGAGCACAACCTGAGCTGAAGGCAGATGCTTAACCAGCTGAGCCATCCAGGTGCCCAAACAGGTGCACAGTCCTTGAAAAAACTCAATAAAATTGATCAACCTCTAGCCAGACTTACCAAGAAAAAAAGAGAAATGACTCAAATAAACAAAATTACAAATGAGAAAGGAGAAATAACAACCAGCACTGCAGAAATACAATTATAAGAGAATACTATGAGAAACTATATGCCAACAAATTGGACAATGTGGAAGAAGTGGATAAATTCCTAGAAACATATAAACATCCAAAATGAGATAAGAATAAACAGAAAATTTGAACAGACCAATAACCAGCAATGAAATTGAATCTGTAATAAAAAATCTCTCCAGACAATAAAAGTCCAGGACCAGATGGCTTCACAGGTAAATTCTACCAAACATTTGAAGAAGAGTTATTATTCTTTTTATTATTCTCAAACTATTCCAAAAAATAGAAAAGGGAGGAAAAACTCCAAATTCATTCTATGAAGCCAACATTATCCTGACACCAAAACTGGATAAAGGTACTACTAAAATAGAGAACTACAGGCCAATGTCCTTGATAAACAGAGATGCAAAAATCCTCAAGAAAATACTAACAAACCAAATTGAACAATACATTTTAAAAAATGTTCACCATGAAAAAGTGGGATTTATTCCTGGCTTGCAAGTGTGGTTCAGTATTCCTTAGTTGATCAATGTGATATATTGCAACATAAGAGAAATGATAAGAACCATATGATCATTTCAATAGATGCAGAAAAAGTATTTGACAAAGTACAGCATCGATTCATGATAAAAAAATAACCTTCAACAAAATAGAGGGAACATACCACCACATAATAAAGTCATATATGAAAAATCCACAGCTAACATCATCCTCAGGAAGAAGACAAGGATGTCCACACTCGTCACTTCTATTCAACATACTACTGAAAGTTCTAGCCACAGCAATCAGACAACACAAAGAAAAGTTATTCAAATCAGTAGTGAAGAAGTAAAACTTACACTATTTGTAGATGACAGGATACTATTTATATAAAACCTGAAAGACTCCACACAATTGCTGATACATGAATTCAGTAAAGTCATGGGATACAAAAGCAATGTTCAGAAATCTATTGCATTTCTGTACATCAATAATGTAGCAGCAGAAAGAGAAAATAAGGAATCAATCCCATTTATAATTGCATCAAAAGCCATAAGATTCCTGGGAATAAACCTAACCAAAGAGGTAAAAGATCTGTACTCTGAAAATTATAAAACAATTATGAAAGAAATTGAAGATGATACAAAGGAATGGAAACACATTCCATGCTCATGAATTGGAAGAAAAAAAGTATTGTTAATATGTCTGTATTACCAAAATCAATCTACACATGTAATGCTCTCCCCATCAAAATACCAATAGTACTATTCACAGAACTAGAACAAACAATCCTGAAATTTGTATGGAAGTGCAGAAGAGCCCAAATAGCCAAAGCAAAATAAAAGTGAAGCTGGAGGCATCACAATTCTGGACTTCAAGTTATATTACAAAGCTGTAGTATTCAAAAACATTATGGTACTGGCACAAAAATACACATATAGATCAATGGAACAGAAATAAACCCAAAACTCTATGGTTAATCTTCAACAAAGCAGGGAAGAATATCCAATGGGAAAAGGATAATCTCTTGAACAAATGGTGTTTGGAAAACAGGGTGGCAACAGGCAGAAGAAAGAAACTGGACCTCTTTGTTATACCATACAAAAAAAAAAGCAAATTCAAAATGGACTAAAGACCTAAAGGTGAGACCTGAAACCTTAAAAATCCTCAAAGAGAACACTGGGAGTAACCTATTTGACCTCTGCTGTAGCACCTTTTCCTATATAGGTTCCCTGAAGTAAGGGAAACAAAAGCAAAAATAAACTATTAGGACTGCATCAAAATAAAAAGCTTCTGCACCAGGAAGGAAAGAATCAACAAAACTAAAAGGCAACCTATGGAATGGAAGAAGATATTTGCAAATGTCATATCCACTAAGGGGTTAGTATCCAAAATATATAAAGATCTTATAGAACTCAACATCCAAAAAACAACCCTATTAAAAAGTGGGCAGAAGGCATAAACAGGTATTTCTTAAAGAAGACAACCAGGTGGTCAACAGACATATGAAAGATTCTCATCATTAATTATCATCAGGGAAATGCAAATCAAAACTTCAATGAGATATTATTCATCTGTCAGAATGGCTAAAAATAAAAAACACAAGAAGCAACAGGTGTTGGTGAGGATATAGAAAAAGGGGAACCCTCTTGCAATGTTGGTGGGAAAGCAAACTGGTTCAGCCACTCTGGAAAACAGTATGGAGTTTCCTCAAAAAGGTAAAAATAGAACTATCCTAGGATCCAGTATTCAGATTACTGGGTAGTTACCCAATGATTACAATAACACTAATTCAAAGGGATACATGCACCTCTATGTTTTTAGCAGCATTATTTACAATAGCCAAATTATGGGAGTAGCCCAAGCTTCCATAGATTGATTAATGGATAAAGAAGAAGTGATACACACACACACATACACACACACACACACACATATATACATATATATATATATGTATATATATAATGGAATATTATTCAGCCATTAAAAGAACGAAATCTTGCCATTTGCAATGACATGGATGGAGTTAGTATATTGCTAAGCAAAGTAAGTTAGTCAGGGAAAGGCACATTCCATATGATTTAACTCATATGTGGAATTTAGGAAACCAAATGAGCACGAGTAATAGAGAGTGAAAGAGGCAAGCCAAAAAACAGACTCTGAACTATAGAGAATGAACTGATGGTTATCAGAGAGGAGGGGGTGGGGGGATGGATGAAATAGGTGGTGGGGATTCAGGAATAGACATGTCATGATGAGACAGTGATGCATGGAATTGTTGAATAAGTATATCATACAACTGAAACTACTATAGTACTGTATGTTAACTATACTGGAATTAAAATTTAAAAACTTAAAATTATTAAAATTAAATCACTTATATCTCTAAAAAATAAAGTTACAATAGCCAAGATTTGGAAGCAACCAAGTGTCCATTGATAGATGAATGGATAAGGAGATGTGAGATAATGGAATATTATGCAGCCATAAAAAAGAATGAGAGCATGCCACTTGCAAGCAAATGCATAGACCTAGAGGGTATTATGCTAAGTAGAATAAATTAGGCTGAGAAAGACAAATGCCATATTATTTCATCCTTATGTGGAATTTAAAAAAATGAATAAAAAGCAGAATCAGATCTATAACTAATGAGAACAAACTGATAGTTGCCTGAGAGGAGGGGAATGGAGGGGAGGGCAAAATGAATGAAGGGCAGTGGAAGATACAGGATCCCAGTTATAGAATCAGTCACTCAGGGGAATAAAAATCAGTGTAGGGAATATAGTCACTGATATTGCAATAACATTATATTGAGACAGATTGTAGTCACACTTGTAAGCAGAGCATAACATACAGAAAAGTTTTTTTTAAGATTTTTTATTATTTGACAGAGAGAGAGACACAGTGAGAGAGGGAACACAAGCAGGGGGAGTGGGAGAGGGAGAAGCAGGCTTCCCGCTGAGCAGGGAGCCCAGCATAGGGCTCCATCCCAGGACCCTGGGATCATGACCCGAGCCGAAGGCAGACGCTTGATGACTGAGCCACCCAGGCGCCCCATATACAGAGAAGTTTAATCACTATGTTGCACGCCTGAAACACTGTGTGTCAACTATACTGAAATAAAAATAAATGAATAAATAAATAATAAAATTCCTGCTCTTTTATGTTTCTCTCATTATGTAGAGACTAAATCAAAGTTTTATGGAGAAGTTAAAAAAGGATATTTTTAATTAAACTCTACATAGTGCAAAATTCAAGCCGCTCCAGATGATCATTTGTAGGCTACACTCTAATAATAACAACCATTATTGATCACTTATTATTAGAAGAATGTTACCTCACCTAATCCTTTTTAGAACCTATTGCGTATCTGGTAAAACTCAACTTCAGTTAGTTTTAGAAGCTTGCCTATGGTCACCAAGGATCTAAACCCCCAAGACTGACTGATACTAGAGTCGGTGACCTTGACTATGTTATATTCCTCTCAAATCCTTGCTAGAGATTTTCTACATATGAGGGAAAGCCATCGTGTGGGAAAATTGGCCCTAAAAGAAATCATGAGATAACAAATGATCTTTAAAGAAAAATGTATCCTGAATCTATCAAGAGATTGTAACTTTAAATTATAAGCAGTTCAAAAATTATTGATTAAATAAAGAGAGACCAGTAATTTATTATTTTAAAAGGGTATTTACTAAAGGTGGTTAGTTTCTGATTTCATGCTTATGTTTCCAATGCAGGGTACTATTTGTACTTTTTGAATTGTATTGAGAATTGTTATTAATACTTTTTTAGAAAATGAACTCCATCCCCCCTTAACTGTCATTTTAAGAGTTCTTGCATTCTTGAAAGTGTGTTTTTTAATTTTTCAGTTGGTCCCGATTCTTCCTATTACAGAAGGCCATCTCTGATTTTGTAATGAAAGGCATTGAAAATGTGATTTGATAGGGATTGTATTAAATATGTAGATTTCTTTGGGTAGTATGGGCATTTTAATAATCTTGTTTCTTCTAATCCACGATAATGGAACGTCTATGCATTTCTTTGGGTCATCTTCAATTTTATCAATGTTTTATTTATTTATTTATTTATTTATTTATTTATTTATTTATTATTTATTTATGTCACCATACAGTACATCATTAGCTTTTGATGTAGTGTTCCATGATTCATTGTTTGTGTACAACACCCAGTGCTCCATGCAATACGTGCCCTCCTTAATACCTTTCACCAGACTAAACCATCCCCCTATCCCCCTTCCCTCTAAAACCCTCAGTTTGTTTCTCAGAGACCATAGTCTCTCATAGTTCATCTCCCCCTCTGTTTCCCCCCCTTCATTTTTGCCTTCCTTCTCCTAATGATCTCCCTGCTATTCCTTATGTTCCACAAATGAATGAAACCATATGATAATTGTCTTTCTCTGCTTGACTTATTTCACTTAGCATAATCTCCTCCAGTTCTGTTTTATACTTTTTGGTGTACAGGTCTTTCACTTCCTTGGTTGAGTTTATTCCTAGGCATTTTATTCTTTTTGGTGAAATTCTAAGTAAGATTGTTTTCTTAATTTCTCTTTCTGCTACTTCATTATTAGTGTATAGAAATGCAACAGATTTCCGTATATTAATTTTTATCCTGCAACTGTACTGAATTTGTTTATCAGTCCCAGTCATTTTTTTTTTTTGGTGGGCTCTTTGGGGTTTTCTATATATAGTATCATATCATCTGCAAATGGTGAAAGTTTTACTTCTTCTTTACCAGTTCGAATCTCTCTCTCTCTCTGTTTTTTTCTTGTTTGGTATGTATAGGACTTCCAGTACAATGTTGAATAAAAGTGGTAAGAGTGGACATACTTGTCCTTGTTCCTGATCTTAGAGAAAAAGTTCTCAGATTTTCACCAAAAAGTATGATGTTGGCTGTGGGTGTTTCATATATGGCCTTTATCATGTTGAAGTATGCTGCTCCAAACTATTTCATTGAAAGCTTTTATCATGAATGGATGTTGTAATTTGTCAAATTCTTATTCTACATCTGTTCTGTTTAGATGACCACATGGTTTTTATCCTTTCTCTTGTTGATGTAATATATCATGTTGATAGATCTGAGAATAAATCCCACTTGATTGTGGTGAGTGATTTTTTAAATGTATTATTGGACTAGGTTTGCTGACATTTTGTTGAGGATTTTTGCATCTATGTTCATCAGAGGTATTGACCCGTAGTTTTCTTTTTTTGTAGTGACTTTATCTGATTTTGGTATCAGGGTAATGATGGTGGGAATGCCAATTGGTGCAGCCAATGTGGAAAACAGTATGGAGGTTCCTCCAAAAATTAAAAATAGAATTACCATATGATCCAGTAATTCCGCTACTGGGTATTTACCCAAAGAAAATCACTAACTTGAAAAGATATATGAGCCTCCATGTTTGTTACAGCATTATTTACAGCATCCAAGATATGAAAGCAACCCAAGTGTTTATCCAGAGATGAAAGGATAAAAAAATGTACACACACACACACACGTGCACACACACACACACACACACACACACAATGGAATATTACTTGGCCTTAAAAAGAATGGAAATCTTGCCATTTGCAACACCGTGGATGGAGCTAGAGTGTATATGCTAAGTAAAATAAGTAAGTTAAAAATAGAGCTGCCCTATGACCCAGCAGTTGTACTAATAGGTATTTATCCAAAGGATACAAACATTGTGATCTGAAGGGGCACCTATACTCCCAATGTTTATAGCAGCAATGTCCACAATAGCCAAACTATAAAAAGAGCCAAGATGTCCATTGACAGATGAATGGATAAAGAAGATGTGGTATGGGGGGGGAGTTAAGATGGCAGAGGAGTAGGGGACCCCTTTTTCAGCCGGTCCCCTGAGTCGAGCTGGATCAGTACCAGACCAGCCTGAACATCCACGGAATCAACCTGAGACGCAGGAAGATACATCTGGATCTCTACAAATGAACATCTCCAGCGCTGAGTATTGAGGTACGAGGTGGGGAGCCGTGAAGCCACGCACAGATATCAGAAGATAAATGGAAGGGGGAGGGAGCCGCTGCTTTCAGGCACCAGGAAGCGGTAGCCACCTGCACTGGGGAGCGGGCAGACTCGTCAAGTGGCACACATGAGAGAGCAGACTGAGACCGTGAGCTAGGGAACGAGCGCCACCAGACTGAAACAGAGCTCCGTGTGCTCACTGGAACCAGACTGAGACCGGGAACCCCGGGAGCATGCGGGGGTGGCTGGCACCTGGTGGCTGGCGGTGTTAGAACACAAAGGACAGAGACGTGCCGGCCCTGGAAGTGAGGGCTGGAACACCAGGTGTGGAGCGCACATCCCGGGATGCTGCAGGGTTGAGCAGCACCAACAGAAACAGAGTTAAAGTGGCCAGAACATCAGTGGAGAACGGCCCGCGATCCCTCTGTTCTGAGACAGAGGTTGAGATTCCGCCACTGCTGCTCTATCAGAAGAGGCACAGCAAACCGCCAGGGAAAACCGCCAGATAACAAAAGCCTAGAAAGACTGGCTCACAGTGTGCCCACCCACATTCCCCCTCGCAGGGGACATGGAGACTCTACCCAAACAGGGTTGCCTGACTATTGTCACGGCAGGCACCTCCCCCAGAAGGCAGGCTGAAAAATCAAGAAGCCCACATCCCTAAGATCCCTATAAAACAAGGGCGCACGGCCTGGGTCCCGGTCAATAATTCGGGCTCGGGACAACCCCGCAACCTCTCCTCATCAGAATGATGAGAAGGAGAAATCCCCCCCCCCCCAGCAAAGAAAAGACAATGAGTCTGTGGCCTCTGCCACAGAACTAATGGATATGGATATAACCAAATTTTCAGAAATGGATTCAGAGTAACAATGGTCAAGAGGATGTGTAGACTTGAAAAAAGTATTAACGAAAATGTTAATGAGAATATAGAATCTCTAAGGGTGGAAATGAGAGCCAAATTGGCAGAAATTAAAAATTCTATGAGCCAAATGCAGTCAAAACTAGAGGCTCTGACGGCCAGGGTGAATGAGGCAGAGGAACATATCAGTGAATTGGAGGATGGGTTAGTAGAAGAGAAAACTAAAATAGAATCTGGACTTAAAAAAATCCACGCTCGGGGTGCCTGGGTGGCACAGCAGTTAAGCGTCTGCCTTAGGATCAGGGCGTGATCCCGGCGTTCTGGGATCGAGTCCCACGTCAGGCTCCTCCGCTATGAGCCTGCTTCTTCCTCTCCCACTTCCCCTGCTTGTGTTCCCTCTCTCACTGGCTGTCTCTATCTCTGTCTAATAAATAAAATAAAATCTTTAAAAAAGATCCATGCTCAGGAATGTAGGTTACAGGAGATTACTGACTGAATGAAATGTTCCAATGTCAGAATCATCGGCATCCCCAAGGGGGTGGAGAAAAACAGAGGTTTAGAAGAGATAATTGAACAAATTGTAGCTGAAAACTTCCCTAATCTAGCAAGGGAAACAAACATCCATGTCCAAGAGGCAGAGAGGACCCCTCCCAAGCTCAACCACGACAAACCTACACCACGACACATCATAGTGCATTTTGCAAATATTAGATCCAAGGATACAGTATTGAAAGCAGCCAAGGCAAAGAAATTTCTCACGTACCAAGGCAAAGGCATCAGAATTACGTCAGACCTGTCTACACAGACCTGGAATGAGAGAAAGGGCTGGGGGGGGGGCATTTTTAAAGCTCTTTCAGAGAAAAACATGCAGCCAAGGATCCTTTATCCAGCAAGGCTGTCATTCAGAATTGATGGAGAAATAAAGACTTTCCAGAATCGCCAGTCATTGACCAATTTCACATAAATCACTCTAAACCATTCTGTAGTGAGAGAAGTTAAGGGGAGTTCTATAAAGCTAAAAAGGCCCCAAGAGTGATACAGAACAGAAAGTCACAATTGATAGAAACAAAGACTTTCCTGGCAACATGGCATCATTAAAATCATATCTCTGAATAATCAGTCTCAATTTAAATGGCCTAAATGCTCCCATAAAACGCCACAGGGGTGCAGATTGGATAAAAAGACATGACCCATCCATTTGCTGTCTACAAGAGACTAATTTTGAACCTAAAGATACATCCAGACTGAAAGTAAAGGGATGGAATATCATCTTTCATGACAATGGACCTCAAAAGAAAGCTGGGGTAGCAATTCTCATATCAGACAGATTGGATTTTAAACTAAAGACTATAGTTAGAGACACGGAAGGGCACTATATTATTCTTAAAGGATGTATCCAACAAGTGGATGTGACAATTATAAATATATATGCCTCCACCAGAGGAGAAGCAAGACACACAAGCCAACTCTTAACCAGAATAAAGAGACATGTAGATAAAAATACGTTAATAGTAGGGGACCTCAACACTCCATCATCAGAAATAGACAGAACACCCATGCAAAAAATCGACAAAGAAACAAGGGCTTTGAATGCCATACTTGATGAGTTGGACCTCATAGATATATATAGACCACTACACCCCAGAACCAAAGAATACTCATTCTATTCTAATGCCCATGGAACATTCTCAAGAATAGACCGTGTTCTGGGACACAAAACAGGTCTCAACCGATACCAAAAGACTGAAATTATTCCCTGCATATTCTCAGACCACAACACTTCGAAATTGGAACTAACCACAAGGAAAAATTGGAAGAAACTCAAACACTTGGAGACTAAGAACCATCCTGCTCAGGAATGATTAGATAAACCAGAAAATCCAAAATCAATTTAAACAATTTATGGAGACCAACAAGAATGAAAACACAATGGTCCAAAACCTATGGGACACTGCAAAGGCAGTCCTAAGGGGGAAATACATAGCCATCCATGCCTTACTCAAAGAATAGAAAAATCTAAAATGCAGTTTTTATATCCTCAAATCAAAGAAGCTGGAGCAGCAACAGAGGGACAGGCCTAATCTACTCACGAGGAAGCAGTTGACCAAGATTAGAGCAGAAATCAATGAATTAGAAACCAGGAGTACAGTAGAACAGATCCACAGAACTAGAAGCTGGTTCTTTGAGAGAATCAATAAAATTGACAGACCACTGGCAAGACTTATCCAAAAGAATAGAGAAAGGACCCAAATTAATAAAATTATGAATTAAACAGGAGAGGTCACAACCAACACCAATGAAATTGGAAGGACTATTAGAAACTTTTATCAACAGCTTTATGCAAATAAATTAAGCAATCTGGAAGAGATGGAGGCCTTCCTGGAAACCTATAAACTACCAAGACTGAAACAGGAAGAAATTGATTTTTTAAACAGGACAATTAATTATGAAGAGATTGAGTCAGTGATAAACAACCTTCCAAAAAACAAAACTCCAGGCCTGGATGGTGTTCCTGGTGAATTCTACCAAACATTCAAGGAACAAATAATACCTATTCTCCTAAAGCTATTTCAAAAAATAGACACAGAAGGAAAGATACCAAACTCATTCTATGAGGCCAATATTACCTTGATCCCCAAACCAGGCAAAGACCCCATCAAAAAGGGGAATTACAGAAGGATTTCCCTAATGAACATGGATGCCAAAATTCTCAGCAAGATCCTGGCTAATAGAATCCAACAGTACATTAAAAGGATTATCCATCATGACCAAGTGGGATTCATCCCTGGGATGCAAGGGTGGTTCAACATTCACAAATTGATAAGGGTCTTAGATTTTATCCAGAAAGAAAAATTCAAAAATCATATGATTCTCTCAATAGATGCAGAAAAAGCATTTGACAAAATACAACATCCTTTCCTGATTAAAACCCTTTGGAGTGTACGGATAGAGAGTACATTCCTCAATCTAATAAAAACCATCTATGAAAGCCTACAACAAATATCATTCTCAATGGGGAAAAGCTGGAAGCCTTTCCCTTAAGATCAGGAACATGACAAGGATGCCCACTCTCGCCACTATTATTCAACATAGTATTAGAAGTCCTTGCAACAGCAATCAGACAACAAAAAGGGATAAAAGGTATCTAAATTGACAAAGAAAAAGTCAAAATGTCTCTCTTCGCAGATGACACGATACTCCATATGGAAAACCCAAAAGAATCCACTCCCAAACTATTAGAAGTTATAGAGCAATTCAGTAATGTGGCGGGATACAAAATCAATGCTCAGAAATCAGTTGCATTTCTTCTTTTATTTTTTTTTTTGCTCTTTGACTTTTTTTAAATGATTTTTTATTATATTATGTTAGTCACCATACAGTACATTCCCAGTTTCCGATGTAAGGCTCGATGATTCATTAGTTGCGTATAACACCCAGTGCACCATGCAATACGTGCCCTCCTTACTACCCATCACCGGTCTATCCCATTCCCCCACCCCCCTCCCCTCTGAGGCCCTCAGTTTGTTTCTCATCATCCATAGTCTCTCATGCTTCATTCCCACTTCTGATTACCACCCCTTTCTTTATCCCTTTCTCCCCCTACTGATCATCCTAGTTCTTATGTTCCATAGATGAGAGAAATCATATGATAGTTGTCTTTCTCTGCTTGACTTATTTCACTTAGCATTATCTCCTCCAGTGCCGTCCATTTTGCAGCAAATGTTGAGAATTCGTTCTTTCTGACAGCTGAGTAATATTCCATTGTATATATGGACCACAACTTCTTAATCCAGTCATCTGTTGAAGGGCATCTTGGCTCCTTCCATGATTTAGCTATTGTGGACAATGCCCGGTGAACAGTCTTGATCTCCTTATTAGTTAAGACCTTCTGTATGATATGGATAATTTTCATTTTTTTCTTCATAAAAGATTCATGCATTCTTTGTTAGGTTAATTTCTAGATAGTTGTTGGTTGTTAATGTGAATGGTATTTCCTATTGTATTTTTCTAGTTAGCTGAGTCTCTGCATCTGTTAGCTGAGTCTCTGCATCTGCTAATTGAGAGATAACACAGAGTTCAAGAAAAATCTGCCACCTCAGACACTGGCTGAGAAGCTAGAGGACCAGGCCCTCATGTTTTTCAACTCACCAGTCTTTTCGATACATAGTCTCAGAGTTTAGAAGCACACTGATGGCCTGGAATGTGCCCGGGGAAGCAGAAGCTAGCCCCAGAGAGTCCCTGGGCTGGCCTGTACTGGGCTGGGCTGTGACGGGTTCAAGACCCATAAGAGGGCACCTGGGAAACATAATAATGTGGGGCTGGAGTGGAGGGAAGATGAAGCTGCAGTGACCTCCCTTCCTTCTGAGCTTCCCCTTAGCCCTAGTCTTGTACGGAGGGAGCGCTGCTGGACCACGGGGCCCAGGCCGAAGAAAGGTCAGTGTATCAGGGGACCAATACAGCCTTTGCTGGTTGTCCCAGAGCTAACAACGTGGCTCCTGAGCAGAACGATGGTTCGTTTCTACTTAGGTTTAGGAAGATAGTGAAGGCTTCAGAGGCTGTTTGAGCTTTGCTAGAAAAAGGGACCCAGGTAGGGCTCACAATAAGTAACAAGGGTGCTTCTCTAGCTCAGCTCCGGTGTGATAAAATCTGTTTGCGTTTCCGAATCACGTAACGGTTTAGGTAATGACGTAAGCAGAAGAAGATCGCAGTACTAACTGAGCGGACATCCAATCAGCCAGCAAACATTTACCAAACCCCCATATCTGTCCATGCTATGCCAGGTACTTGCGATGCAGAGATGGACCTGATATATTTCTCGTTCTCAAGTAACCTACACGTAAACAAAGAAATTCAGTAAAGTGTTCCAGTAACTACAGATTTGGAGTAGAGCACGCCACGGAGGAAAATGGGACTAAGGGCTATAGAGCCCAGCAGGTTTTTGAAAGAAGCTCCCATGTGCGTGAGCTCATTATAAATAGGTGCTCCCAAGACAGACACAGGGGAAAGAGCCTTCCAGGCCAAGAAGAAGGCGTAGCAGGAGCTAAAACACAGAGCCATTAAGTAGCTAGTTGGGTTCAGGCCTGTCCCAGACCTGCACACATCCTCGCATATGCTGTGTCCTGAATGAATGAACGGAGAGACGGGTCAATGAAGTGCTTAGCGGAAAAGAACGTGGGCTTTGGAGTCAAACTGTATTATACTAGATATCGAGAGTAGTCAAATTCTTAGAGAAAGTAAAACAGTAGTTGTCATCGGCTACAGGGGAGGGCGCCATGGGAAGTCGTTTAATGAGTATCAAAAAATTCTGGAAATTGGTTTCACACAACGTGAATATACTTAACACTACTGAATTATATCCTTGAAAATGCTTCTAATGGTAAATTTTATGTTATGTGTATTTTACCACAATTGAATCTTTAAAATAAACTATAAAGTCCCCAAGTTACTTATATTAGGAAAGGGTTATTCTGTCTATATTATCCCACGGTTGACAAGGGCCCGAATAACTTGTCGATTTGAAACCTCCTCTGTTTTGTGAGACAGACATTGAGAGTTTCGATTCTAGTCACCTGCTTTAAAATGGGAGAGGCTTCTGACTCCTAACCACATCTTTTTTAGGAAATGACTGTCCAAGGTGAGGTCCAATCAAGTCCATTACCTCCTGGGTCTGCTCCTGGACGCGTCCTCTCCTGGCGGCAGGCAGGGGCGGTCCTAGGAACCAGGCTGGATCTTGAGAGGCTGGGGAAGGTGAGTCGTCGGGCTGCGGGCTTCGGAAGGAAGCGCGGTAAGAAATAAAGTTCTGGAAGGGGGGAGGGGGCTGGTGGGATGGGCGGCCAGGAGGGG
>NW_024423319.1:65534745-65539563 GCF_017311325.1 Ursus maritimus
ACAGTCAACAAAACTAAGAGGCAACCCACAGAATGGGAGACGGTATTTGCAAATGACACTACCAATAAATGAACTGAATTCTAAAGAGTGGCAAATTCCAACCAGAGAGTAGGGACACGTGAACAGGTTTGCTTTGAAAGCACAGGCAGGAAACACACACACACACACACACACACACACACACACACACGGAAAAAAAATGAAAGCACAGGCAGAAGAGACAGTTATCTTACAAGTAAACAAGGAGCAAGTAGCTGAAGTTTAAACTAATTCTTAAAGGCTAAGTTTGGGTTAAAGTGACAGTGCAACACACCTGAGAGCCTCTGACATGAGGTAGTCTTCACTCATTCACAAACTCTTCTGGGTGCTCGGGAGAAAGACGGAATGGAACAGGAGACAAAGAGAGCTCTCCTCAAGGAAGCACATGAAATCCTGCTCACTTCTCAGACCTCTCACTTATAGGAGGCCAAAGCCTAAAGCCACTGGAGGAGAGGTAAGATATATTCCCATTCCCAGGTCCCAGGCAAAAACCCACCAGTTCTGAGACAAAAGTAGAAGCAAAGACTCCTGCTTCTGGAAGGAAGGGTAGGAAGCCTTCTCAGTCCCAGGATCCTGCACCTATGCAAAGCAGGGGCTGCTGTTGGTTGAAGCACAGGGAATTCTTTCCCATCCAAGACCACTACTGTTACAAAGCAGAATTTCGTTGTCATGGGTTGGGGGGACGGACAAGAATGTTGAGAAGGCCCCAACCCCAACACTCAGCTCAAGAAGGCCTGCCTAAAATTGGACCTGGAATGGGAAAGCCAAGGACTCCCTTGTTCCCACGATGAACTGAACAATGAATAACAAGCCACTGCTGGGATGAAATAAGTCAAGCAGAGACAGACAATTATCATATGGTTTCTCTCATCTATGGAACATAAGAACTAGGAAGTTCGGTAGGGGAAGAAAGGGATAAAGAAAGGGGGGTAATCAGAAGGGGGAATGAAGCATGAGAGACCTGGACCCTGAGAAACAACCTGAGGGCTTCAGAGGGGAGGGGGGTGGGGGAATGGGATAGACTGGTGATGGGTAGTAAGGAGGGCACGTATTGCATGGTGCACTGGGTGTTGTACGCAACTAATGAATCATCAAGCTTTGCATCAGAAACCAGGGATGTACTGTATGGTGACTAACATAATATAATAAAAAAAAAACATTAAAAAAAAAAGATGTGGTGTATATTGGAATATTGCTCAGCCATCAAAAAGGATGAAATCTTAATATTTGCAATGACATGGATGGAAATGGAGGGTATTATACTAAGTAAAACAATTCAGTCAGAGAAAGACAATTATATGGTTTCACTCATATGTGGAATTTAATAAACAAAGGATCATAGGAGACGGGAGTGAAAAATAAAATAAGACAAAATCAGAGGGGGAGAAATGCCCTAAGAGACTCTTAACTATAGGAAAAAAACTGAGGGTTGTTGGAGGGGAGGTGGGTGAGAGGATGGGGTAACTGGGTGATGGGCATTAAGGAGGGCACGTGATGTAATGATCACTGGGTGTTATATGCAATTGATGAATAACTGAACTGTACATCTGAAACTAATGTTATACTATATGTTAATTAATTGAATTTAAATAAAATAAGATTTGAAAAAGTAAAATGAGTCAGAGAAAAACAAATACCATATGATTTCACTCATATGTGGAATTAAAGAAAGAAAACAAATGAGCAAACAAGGAAAATAAGAAACAAAATTTCAGACTCTTAAAGGCAGAGAACAAATTGGTGGTTGCCAGTTGGGAGGTTGGAGGGCTGAGTGAAACAGATAAAAGTGATTAAGAGTAACGTTATATTGATGAGCACTGAAAAAATGTATAGAATTGTTGGATCATTAAATTGTACACCTGAAACATATAACACTATGTTAATCACACCTCAATAAAAAAAAGAAAATGTGATTAATTAACAAATATGCCTTGTGATAAGGCAGATTTTATTTAAAGTAAATATATTTAAATCACAGGTAAGGAAGACTTGATTTTATAGAACCACAAAATATTGGCACTGGAAGGGAAATTAGGGGTCAGTGAGAATAATCCTGTATTTGACTCATGAGTCATATTATTAACTACAACATCTCTGACGTTTTTCTTGGAAAAATGTTTTCTTGCCATTTGCTGTAGCCTTAATGCAGGTTCTTCAACCCAGCAGTAGATGTAGGTTTCATTTTAGAAGGTACACACTAATACATTCTAAAGCAATATATCATTTTTTCACTATTTTCAGATTAATTTTGCACTTACACAAGGAAACTAAATAATTTTTTTTATTTGCTAAAGCTAATTGAAGTAGATGCTTGTGAGGTCATTGGAAAGCAAATCATTTACTATTCAGCAGACTAATCATGGATATTGTTAAGTTATTTTTGGCCAGACCATATTTTAAAAAGGAATTGAGGTGTTCTATTTAACAAAAACAACCAACTCTTTCTGGAATATTTTCCTTTGCTAAAACATATATATTTATGGTAACAAGAAATGAATATGAACTCTCAAATCATTTACTTAGTGATGTGTGTGTATATTTATCTACAATTTTAAATAAAATCAAGTCCCTTTCCATCCATAAAACTAAAAATATTTTATGTAAAGAACTTGGTTTTCATCTTCAACTTTCTATTTGTACACTTGAAACACTAATATTCTTTTTTTATATTTTCAAAACTCACAAAAATGAAAATGTCTAATGGGAGAAAATAATCCCTCTTTATCCGTACAAGAAACTTTCTAGGATTAAAACTCAGATCCATCACCAAGAGCATCTGAATTCAGGTATGTATGGGCTTTCTACTCATTTGCCAGTGTGACTTTTCTGAAAGTCTCAACAGCAAGACTATATTGTTGAAGGATTGATCATTGATGAATATCTTCTGAGTGCCTGCTTTATACCCAGTGCTGTGCTAGAGGCTGGGGATGTAAAGATAATTTCAACCCAGATCTATTCCTTACCATTGAGTTCAATGGGGGAGGCAGAGGTGCTAAAAAAGCAATTATAATGCAATGTGCTAGAGGATTGTACACAAAGTAGAGAACAAATTGACTACCTCTGCCTTAGGAAGTCAGGGAAATCTTCACAAAGGAAATGACTTATGAGTTGAACTGATAGATAAATAGGAGTTCACCAAGCAGAGATAGTGGGAAGGACATTCCAAGCAGGAAGAATAAGATGCACAAAAGCATGGAGGTATGAATAAGCATGGGATATTAGGAGACTTTTTTAAAGGTTAGTATGACTGGAGGGTACACATGTGGTAATTAAGTGGTAGGATATGAGGTTGAAAGGATGGATTAGCTATAGCTTGTGAAGGTCCCTGTATGCTAAAGATGTAAGGATGCTTTTCCTGTCAGCATTGAAATGTTATTAATGGTTTTCAGCAAGGAAATGATAGGATGAGTTTTGTAGTTTTTAAAAAGATCACACCAGCTGTGATATGAAAGATTAAATAGGGTCAACAAGACTTGAAGTAGTGAAACTGGTGAAGTTTCTACAGTAGTCCAGAATGAGGGTTTGACCTAGAACAGTGGCCGAAGGAGAAAAACAGAAGGGAGAATATACAAAAAGATTTCTGAGGTCGAATAAATTTGGATAAAGGAGAGAAGGAAGACAAAGATGACTCAGATTTCCAGAATACAGGGTGGAATTATAGGGAGGTTAACAAGTTCAGTTTGAAAGTCCTGAAGGATAGCTATGTAGAGAGGGCATGTTCTATGCTTATTTAGTTCAGAAATATATGCCAGATAATGTCATGGCAGGATGCTTGCTAGACTTCCTAGACATTTATGTCAGATTCTTTTAGTTTTGGCAAGGTCCAGTTATTGACAATTCGCTGAGAGAAAGAGCCACATATTCTAGTGTGAAGATACTTTGTAAACCTTTGAGACTTGTTGATTTGCTAAGAACACTTTTCTAAGCTGTTTTATTACCATTTTACTATCATTTCTATTTTACATGAGTCTCAGAATGCACATATATTGGTTCTCCAGTGCCTACTGAATAAGTGTCTATTTCCTAGGTCAGGCCCTGTGCTAGATGCTGAGGATACCAGGATGAGTGAGATTGAGTTTCAGCCCTCCCAATTCTCAAGGCCTAGTGAGAAGTATGTAGAAGTCTTTCTAGTATTCCCTCAAACATTGAAATCAACTCCTTGTTCTCCTGGAGTTTAATGCAGATTTGGGAAGAATGTATGTAAGCTTTGAAAAGAAGAGCCCATTGTCTTTCTAACTTAAAGCCCATTGTCTTTCTAACTTAAGGTCATATCAAGGTGAAATTCTCACAGAGACTTCAACTTCATCAGCCATTGCTTTACAATTCTACAGCAAGAAGTGGGCTCTTGGTTTGTACTTACTTAGAAATGTTTGTGTCATATAGATTTTTGTCTTTATTTTGGGAGAACAGAGTTCTAATTACAATGCTTAAATACCAAGGTTCTTAAAGCACTTAATTTGCACCAAACTGATTATATATATTTCTCTCACATGTTTATTTATTTTTTCCTGTGTGTGTAATGGAAAGCCTCAAAGCAAAGAGGCCTTCAAGAATGTGCCTGCTGGGGGTGCCTGGGTGGCTCAGTCAGTTAAGTGTACAACTCTTGGTTTTGGCTCAAGTCATGATCTCAGTCATGAGATTGAGCTCCAAGTTGGGCTCCACAGTGTGGAGTCTGCTTGAGATTATTTCCCTCTTCCTCCACCCCTCCCCACCCTGCTCTCTTTCTCTCTTTCAAATAAATAAATAATAAATAAATAAATAAATAAATAAATAAATAAA
>NW_024423319.1:65539573-65608385 GCF_017311325.1 Ursus maritimus
AATAAATAAATAAATAAATAAATAAATAAATAAAATCTTTAAAAAGAATTTGCCTGCTGAAGCAGTGACTTAGGCTATTGTACTTGCTCTTATAAAAAGTAGTATCTCTTTTTTCTTCCCATTCTATTTTTATTTTTATTTTTTTTTTATAATTTTCATTTTGTTACATTAGTCACCATACAGTACATGCCCAGTTTTTGATGTAATGTTCCATAATTCATTATTTGTATATAACACCGAGTGCACCATGCAGTATGTGCCCTCCTTAATACCCATCATTGGCCTATATCAATCCCCCACCCCCTCCCCTCTGAAGCCCTCAGTTTGTTTCCCAGAGTCCATAGTCTCTCATGCTTCATTCACCCTTCTGATTACCCCCCCTTTCATTTTTTTTTTAGGATTTTTTTAAATGTTTTTTTATTACATTATGTTAGTCACCATACAGTACATCCCTGGTTTCTGATGCAAGTTTCGATGATTCATTAGTTCTGTATAACACCCAGTTCAACATGCAATAGGTACCCTCCTTACTACCCATCACCAGTCTATCCCATTCCCCCACCCCCCTCCCCTCTGAAGCCCTCAGGTTGTTTCTCAGAGTCCATAGTCTCTCATGCTTCATTCCCCCTTCTGATTACCCCCCCCTTTCTTTATCCCTTTCTTCTCCTACCGATCTTCCTACTTCTTATATTCCAAAAATGAGTGAAACCATAAGGTAATTGTCTTTCTCTGCTTGACTTATTTCACTTAGCATTATCTCCTCCAGTCCCGTTCATGTTGCTGCAAATGCTGTGAAATCGTTCTTTCTGACGGCTAAGTAATATTCCATTGTATATATGGACCACATCTTCTTAATCCAGTCATCTGTTGAAGGGCATCTCAGCTCCTTCCACAATTTAGCTATTGTGGGCAATGCTGCTATGAACACTGGGGTGCATGTGGCCCTTCTCTTCACTACGTCTGTATCTTTGGGGTAAACACCCAGTAGTGCAATGGCTGGATCATAGGGTAGCTCAATTTTTAACTTTTTAAGGGACCTCCACACTGTTTTCCAGAGTGGCTGTACCAACTTGTATTCCCACCAACAATGTAGGAGGGATCCCCTTTCTCCACATCCTCTCCAACAATTGTTGTTTCTTGCCTTGTCTATTTTTGCCATTCTAACTGGCGCAAGGTGGTATCTCAGTGTCTTTGGGGATGTGTCATGAAAAAGGTTGCTTTGGCCGATGTCGTAGAGGTTGCTGCCTATGTTCTCCTCTAGAATTTTGATGGATTCCTGTCTCACATCGAGGTCTTTCATCCATTTGGAGTTTATCTTTGTGTATGGTGTGAGAGAGTGGTCAAGTTTCATTCTTTTGCATGTAGCTGTCCAATTTTCTCAGCACCATTTATTGAAGAGACTGTCTTTCCTCCACTGGATGTTTTTTCCTAATTTGTCCAAGATTAGTTGCCCAAAGAGCCGAGGGTCCATTTCTGGGTTCTCTATTCTGTTCCATTGGTCTATGTGTCTTTTTTTGTGCCAGTACCATGCTGTCCTTGTGATCACAGCTTTCACAGCTTTGTAGTACAGCTTGAAATCTGTCATTGTGATGCACCCAGCTTTGTTTTTCCTTTTCAACAATTCCTTGGCGATTCGGGGCCTTTTCTGGTTCCACACAAATTTAAGGGCTGTTTGTTCCAGTTCTTTGAAAAAGGTCATTGGTATTTTGATTGGGATGGCATTGTAAGTGTAGATTGCTCTGGGTAGCATAGACATTTTAACTATGTTAATTCTTCTGATCCATGAGCATGGAATATTTTTCCATCTTTTTGTGTCTTCTTCAATGTCTTTCAAGAGTGATCTGTAGTTTCTAGAATATAGATCCTTTACCTCTCTGGTTAAGTTAATTCTGAGATAACATATGATTTTCAGTGCTATTGTAAATGGAATGGATTCCCTAATTTCTCCTTCTTCAGTCTCATTGTTCGTGTATAGAAATGCAACTGATTTATTTGCAATGATTTTGTATACCACCACATTACTGAATTGCTCTATAAGTTCTAAGGTTTGGAGGTGGAGTCTTTGGTTTTTCCATATAGTGTATCATGTCATCTGTGAAGAGAGACAGTTTGACTTCTTCTTTGCCGATTTGGATAGCTTTTATCCCTTTTTGTTGTCTGATTGCTGTTGCAAGGACTTCTAGTCCTATGTTGAATAATAATGGCGAGAGTGGGCATCCTTGCCGTGTTCCTGATCTTAAGGGAAAGGATTTCAGCTTTTCCCCATTGAGAATGATATTCGCTGTATGCTTTTCATAGATGATTTTAATGAAATTGAGGAATGTACCCTCTATCCCTACACTCTGAAGGGTTTTAATCAAGAAAGGATGCTGTATTTTGTCAAATTCTTTTTCTGCATCAATTGAGAGGGTCATAGGGTTTTTGACTCTTTTCTTGTTGATATGATCTATCACACTGATCGATTTGCAATTGTTGAACCACCCTTGCATCCCAGGGATGAATCCCACTTGGTCTTGATGGATAATCCTTTTAATGTACTGTTGGATCCTATTAGCTAGGATCTTGTTGAGAATTTTGGCATCCATATTCATCATGGATATTGGTCTGTAATTCTTTTTGTTGGGGTCTTTGCGTGGTTTGGGGATCAAGGTAATACTGGCCTCATAGAATGAGTTTGGTAGCTTTCCTTCTTTTTCTATTTTTTGAAACAGCTTTAGGAGAATAGGTATTATTTCATCTCTTAATGTTTGGTAGAATTCCCCGTGGAATCTATCAGGCCTTGGATTCTTGTTTTGGGAAGGTTTTTGATCACCGGTTCAATCTCTTCATAATTAATTGGTCTGTTTAAATTATCAACTTCTTCCTGTTTCAATCTTGGTAGTTTATAGGTTTCCAGGAAGGCATCCATTTCTTCCAGGTTGTTTAATTTATTGGCATTAAGTTGTTGTTAAAAGTTGCTAATGATCCTTCCTATTTCCTTGGTGTTGGTTGTGATCTCTCCCCCTCCATTCATAATTTTATTAATTTGGGTCCTTTCACTGTTCTTTTGAATAAGTCTGGCCAGTGGCTTATCGATCTTATTTATTCTTTCAAAGAACCAGCTTCTAGTTCTGTTGATCTGCTCTACTGTGCTCCTGGTTTCTAATTCATTGATCTCTGCTCTAATCTTGATCACCTGCCTTGTCATGCATGGGTTAGGCCTGTTCTTCTCTTCCAGCTCCAGCTTCTTGAGGTGAGAATATAAAAACTGCATTTTAGATTTTTCTATTCTTTTGAGCGAGGCTTGGATGGCTATGTATTTTCCCCTTAGGACTGCTTTTGCAGTGTCCCATAGGTTTTGGACCGATGTGTTTTCATTCTCATTGGTCTCCAAAAATTGCTTAATCTTCTTTTTAATTCCCTGGTTGACCCAATCATTCTTATGCAGGATGGTTCTTAGTTTCCAAGTGTTTGAGTTCCTTCCAAATTTCTCCTTGTGTTTGAGTTCCAGTTTCAAAGCATTGTGGTCTAAGAATATGCAGGGAATAATCCCAGTCTTTGGTATCGGTTGAGACCTGTTTTGTGACCCAGTATATGATCTATTCTGGAGAAAGTTCCATGTGCATTCGAAAAGAATGAGTATTCTGTTGTTCTGGGGTGTAGTGTTCTACCTATATCTATGAGGTCCATCTGGTCCAGTATGTCATTCAAAGCTCTTGTTTCTTTGTTGATTTTCTGCTTAGGTGATCTGTCTATTGCTGAGAGCAGAGTGTTGAGGTCCCCTACTATTAATGTATTATTATCTATATGTCTCTTTATTCTGTTTAAGAGTTGGCTTGTGTATCTAGCTGCTCCCCTGTTGGGGGCATAGATATTTATAATTGTCATATCCACTTGCTGGATACATCCTTTAAGAATAATATAGTGTCCTTATGTATCTCTAACTACAGTCTTTAGTTTAAAGTCTAATCTGTCTGATTTGAGAATTGCTAGCCCAGCTTTCTTTTGAGGTCCGTCGGCATGAAAAATGGTTCTCCATCCCTTCACTTTCAGTCTGGATGTATCTTTAGGTTCAAGATGGGTCTCTTGTAGACAATAAATGGATGGTCATGTCTTTTAATCCAATCTGCAACACCGTGGCATTTTATGGGAGCATTTAGGCCATTCACATTGAGAGTGATTATTGAGAGATATGATTTTAATGATGTCGCGTTGCCTGTGAAGTTTTTGTTTCTGTAGAGTGTAAATTTCTTTTCTGTATCACTCTTGGGGCCTTTTTACTTGTATAAAACCCCCTTAGTAGCTCATGTCGGGCCCGTTTGATGGTTACGGGTTCTTTCAGTTTCTGCCGATCCTGGAAGGTCCTTATCTCTCCATCAATTCTGAATGACAGCCTTGCTGGATAAAGGATCCTGGGCTGCATGTTCTTCTCAGTTAGAGCTTTGAAAATACCCTGCCAACTCTTCCTAGCATGCCAAATCTCTATAGACAGGTCTGACCTTATTCTGTTAATTTTCCCTCTGTACGTAAGGGTTTTCTTCCCCCTGGCTGCTTTCAATACTGTATCATTGGATCTAATATTTGTGAATTGCACTATGACATGATGTGGTGTAGGTCTGTTCTCATTGACCTTGGGAGGGGTCCTCTCTGCTTCTTGGACACAAATGCTTGTTTCCTTTGTTAGATTAGGGAAGTTCTCAGCTACAATTTGTTCAAATATCTCTTCTAGACTCTCTCTTTCTCCACCCCCTCAGGGATGCCAATGATTCTGACATTGGAACGTTTCATTGAGTCAGTAATCTCCCTGAGATTGGATTTTTTTTGAGCCACGTTTCTGTTTTCACTTTCTCTTCTACCATCCTATCCTCCAATTCACTAATTCCTTCTTCTGCCTTATTTACCCTGGCTGTCATAGCATCTAGTTTAGACTGCATTTGATTCATAGCATTTTTAATTTCTGCCAGAGTCACTCTCATTTCTGTCCTGAGAGATTTTATATTCTCGTTGACATTTTTGTTAATAGTTTTTTCAGGCCTACACATCGTCTTGACCATTGTTACTCTGAACTCCATTTCTGACAATTTGGTTATATCCATATCCATCAGTTCTGTGGCAGAGGCCACAGACTCATTATCTTTTCTTTGCTGGTGGGGATTTCTCCTCATCATCATTCTGATGAGGAGAGCTTGTGGGGATGCCCAGGGCCAAAATTATTGACCAGTACCCAGGCAGTGTGCACTTGTTTTATAGGGACCTTAGCAATGTGGGCTTCTTGATTTTTCAGCCTGCCTTCTGGGGGAGGGGCCTGCCACGCTGATATTCATGCAATCTTGTTGGGGTAGAGGCGCCCTGTCCTCTGCAAGGGGGGATGGTGATGGGCACAATGTGAGCAGGTATTTCCGGGGTTTTGTTCTCTGGCCACTTTCCCTGGTGGTTTCCTGTGCCTCTTCGGAGAGTCAGAGCAGCAGTGGCCATATCCTAGCCTCTGTCTCAGAAAGGAGAGATCGCATTCCACTCTCCACTGAGCTCTCTTGGCCACTTTAACTCTGTTTCTGTCGGTGCTGGTAAAAACCCTGCAGGGTCCCAGGTTGTACGTCCCACAGCCACTCTCCCGGCCCTCACTTCCAGGCCTGGCCCATTTCTGTCCTTTGTGCTTCTAACACCGCCAGCCGCCCCTGGTTCCCGCACACGCTCCCGAGCTCCCATTCCAGTATGGTTCGCATGCTCTCTGGAGCTCTGGTTTCCAGTCAGGTAGCACGCGCTCCCTAGTTCTTGGTTTCAGTCTAGTTCGAGTGCATGCTCCAGAGCTCTGGTTTTCAGTCTGGTCGCAGGCGCATTCCCGGGCTCACTGTCTCAGTCTGCTCTCTCCTGGGTGCCGGTCCGCAAGTCTGGCCCACTCCCCAATGCAGGTGGCTACTGCTTCCCAGTGCCCAAGCGCAGTGGCTCCCTCCTCCTTCCATTTATCTTCTGATATCTGTGTGAGGATTCATGGCTCCCTGCTTCTCAATATTCAGTGCTGGAGATGTTCATTTGTAGAGATCCAGATGTATCTTCCTGTGTCTCAGGCTGATTCCATGGGTATTCAGGATGGTCTGTAGATATCCAGCTCTACTCAGGGGATGTAGGTCTGTTCTCATTGACCTTGGGAGGGTTGAGAAAGGGGTCCCCTACTCCTCCACCATCTTTTCTCCTCCTTGCAGAAAGTGGTCCCTTTTTTGTTCATAGGATTTCTGCTACTCTTTTCTTCATTCTCCAGTTGCATTCATAGGTATTTCAGAATGGTTATTCAGAATAGCTCTCTAGTTGAATTCCTGGGACCAGACGAACTTTAGGTCTCCTACTCTTCTGCCATCTTGGAATGCCCTTCTCTTCTTCCCATTTTAAAAATAATGTTAATTTTCTCATATTTTTCTTTTTTCTTGTCTTTTTTATTTCATCTCACTTGAGGCAAAAGAAAGATTTTGGCAAAACCTAATACCCTTTCATGATAAAAAATTCATTATACTAGGTATAGGAAGCAACTTCCTCAACATAATAAAAGCCATATATGAAAAAGCCCGCAGATAACATGATATTCAATGATGAAAGACTAGAAGCTTTTCCACTAAGATCAGGAACAAAATAAGGATGCTCACTTTCACAATTTCATTCAGTATGGGAATAGAAGTGTTAGCCAGAGTATTTAGACAAGAAAAATAAATAAAAAGCATCCAAACTGGAAAGAAAAAAGTAACCCTATTCCTATTTATAGATGAGGTAATCTTATATCTCAGAAGACCTCAAAATCCACAAAAGAACTATTAGAACTAATACACAAATTCAGCAAAGTTATAGGTTCCCAAATCAATGCACAAAGATCGGTAGTATTTCTATACGGTAGCAATGAACAATTCAACTATGAAATTAGGAAAACAGTTCCATTTATAATAGCATCCAAAATAATAAAATACTTAGGAATAAATCTAAAAATAAAAGAACAAAACTTAAATCTTAAAAACTGTAAAACTTTGTTATAAGAAATTTTAATAGATATTAAAAAAATAAAACATCCCATGTTTATGGATTGAGAGATTTAATATTGCCAAAATGACAACACTCCCACTTTGATCTACAGGTCCCTACAAAAATCCCAGCTGAATTGTTCCTTTTTCTTTTCTTTCTTCAACTTTTTATTTAAAATCTAATTAGCTAACATACACTGTAATATTAGTTTCAGGTATAGAATTTAGTGATTTATCACTTACATACAACACCCAGTGCTCATCACAAGTGCCCTCCGTAATATCCATCACCTATTTAACCTATCCCCCTGCCCAACTCCCCTCTGATAACATTTAGTTTGTTCTCTATAGTTAAGACTCTATTTCTTGGTTTGCCTCTTCCCCCTCCCCCATGTTCATTTGTTTATTTCTCTAAGTTCCCCATATGAATGAAATCATATGGTGTTTGTCTTTCCCTGACTGACTTATTTCACTTAGCATAATACTTTCTAGTTTCATCCACATCATTGAAAATGGCAAGATTTCATTCTTCTTGATGGCTGACTAATATTCCACTGTGTATATATACCACATCGTCTTTATCTTTTCATCAGTCGATGGACCTCTGGGCTCTTTCCATAATTTGGCTATTGTAAATAATGCTGCTATAAACATAAGTGTGCATGTATCCCTTTGAATTAGTGTTATTGTAATCATTGGGTACCTACCCAGTAGTCTGATTACTGGATCCTAGGGTAGTTCTATTTTTAACTTTTTGAGGAAACTCCATACTATTTTCCAGAGTGGCTGCATCAGTTTGTATTCCCACAATCAGCATAAGAGGGTCCCCCTTTTTCCACATCTTCACTAACATCTACTGTTTCCTGTGTTGTTAATTTTTGCCATTCTGACTGGTGTGAGGTGATATCTCATTGTAGTTTTGATTTGTGTTTCCCTGATGATGAGTGATGTTGAGCACCTTTTCATGCATCTGTTAGTTGTCTATAGGTCTTCTTTGGAAAAATGTCTATTCATGTCTTCTGCCCATTTTGTAACTGGATTCTTCTTCAATTTTTGTGTTGAGTTTGAAAAGTTCTTTATAGATTTTGGATACTATTTATCCAATACATCATTTGCAATATCTTCTCCCATTCTGTAAGTTGCCTTTTAGTTTTTTTGATTGTTTCCTTCACTGTGAGGAAGTTATTTATTTTTATGAAGTCCCAATAGTTTATTTTTGCTATTTGCTATTTATTTCATTTCTGAGTTTTTCATTCTGTTCCATTGATGTATGTGTCTATTTTTTTTCCAGTACCATACTGTCTTGATCACTACAGCTTTGTAATACAGCTTGAAGTCCATAATTGTGATGCCTGCATCTTTGCTTTTCTTTTTCAAGGTTGCTTTGGCTATTCGGGGTCTTTTCTGGTTCCATATAAATTTTAGGATTGTTTGCTCTAGCTCTTTGAAAAAGCTGGTGACATTTTGATAGGGATTGCATTACATGTGTAGATTACTTTGGGTAATATGGACATTCTAGGAGCTTTTTTCTTCCAATCCATTAACATGGAATGTTTTCCCATTTCTTTGTGCCACCTTCAGTTTCTTTCAACAGTGTTTTGTAGTTTTCAGAGTACCGATATTTTACCTCTCAGGTGATTTCTTTACCAAAATTGACAAGCAGATCATAAAATTTATATGGAATTTCAGTGGATGAAGAATAGCCAAAACATTTTTAAAAAAGAACAATGTTGGAGGATTCACACTTCCCAATTTAAAAACATACTGAAAAGGTATAGTAATCAAGACTGTGATATTGGCTTAAGCATAGAAATATATATCGGGGGGGTAATCAGAAGGGGGAATGAAACATGAGAGACTATGGACTATGAGAAACAAACTGAGGGCTACAGAGGGGAGGGGGGTGGGGGAATGGGATAGACCGGTGATGGGTAGTAAGGAGGGCACATATTGCATGGTGCACTGGGTGTTATACACAACTAATGAATCATCGAGCCTTACATCGAAAACCGGGGATGTACTGTATGGTGACTAACATAATATAATAAAAAATCATTATTAATTAAAAAAAAAAGAAATATATATCAGTGCAATACAATTGAGAGTCCAGAAAAAAAACATACATTTATGTTCACTTGCTTTTCAACAAGTGTGCCAAGACAAGTTAGTGGGGTGGGGGAAGAATAATGTTTTCAACATATGGTACTGGACAACTGAATATCCATCTGCAAAAGACCTAGGTTGGATGCCTACCTCACACCACATAAAAATATTAATTAAAGATTGATCAGAGATCTAAAAGTAAATGCTAGAATTATAAAAATCTTAGAAGAAAACATGAATAAATCATTGTGACTTTCAGGAGGGCTGACAACACTGACTCCATTTTGGCCCTTCATCTTGTTCATGCCTGTGCAATGACCTCCATTGTGGGCCTGCTTCTTCCTCTCCCACTCCCCCTGCTTGTGTTCCCTCTCTCGCTGGCTGTCTCTATCTCTGTCAAATAAATAAATAAAATCTTTTAAAAAAAAAAGCTGTGTATGACAATCCAGACTGGGTGGACAATAGCCACATGGTACCTGGATCCTTTGTCTGCCCATTCCCCCAGTCAGTACATTATCCTGAATAAAACTGTGTAAATGGTATGGAGTATTGCTTTTCAGTCTTAAAGTGCCTTCTGGGTCTAGAGGATACTTCGCTGTCCCTCCTCCACCTTCTAACATGACCTTGGATTATACATTAGTTTTCAAAATATGACATCAAAAGCATAAGTAATGAAAGCAAAAATAGATAATATGACTTCATCAAAATTAAAAATATTATGTGTTTCAAATATATCATTAAGAAAGTAAAAGGATAATCCAATTAATGGGAGAAAATATTTGCAAGGTGAATTTTTGCCAATGGACTTTCACATGGACTGTACAGAGAACTCTTACAACTCAATAATAAAAAGACATATAACCCAATTAAAAGTGGGAAAAGAATCTGAATATACTTTTTTCCAAAGAAGACATACAAAATGCCAATAAGAGCATTAAAAAAATGCTCAACATTATAACTCATTAGGTCTATGCAAATAAAGACCACAATTGTATACCATTTCACACCTCCAGGAAGACATAATAACAAGTGTTAGTGAAAATGTGGAAAAATTGAAATCCTCATACATTGTTGGTGGGAATGTAAAACCATACATGGAAAATGGAAAATAGTCTGGCAGTTACTCCAAAAATGAAACATAGATTTTCTGTATAACCAAGAAATCCTGCCCTCAGGTATATACATAGAGAAATGAAAACAAAAACTTGTATAGGAATGTTCATAGCAGCATTATTTATAGTAGCCAAAAATGGAAACAACCCAAATGTCCACCAATTGATGAATGAATAAATGAGATATGGTATATCTATACAACAGAGCATTATTAATCAATAAAAAAGTAATGACATTTTGATATGTGGTACAACATGGATGAACCTTGGAAACATTATAGTAAATAAAAGAAGTCAGTCACAACATTGTATGACACATGTAGTTACATGAAATATTCAGAATAGGTAAATTGATAGAGACAGAAAAGATATTAGTGGTTGCCTAGGATCAGGGAGGTGGGGGAAATGGAAAGTAACTGCTAATGGGTACAGAGTTTCCTGTTCCTCTTAGTAGTAATGATAGTATTCTAAAATTGATTGCACAACTCTCTCAATGTATTAAAACCACTGAGGTGAGGCTGGGAAGATGGTGGAGTAAGAGGATCCTAAGCTTGCCTCATTTCACAGATACACCTAGATAACACTCACATCAGTGTAAATAACCCAGAAAATGAACTGAAGACTGGCAGAACAAACTCTACAACTAAAGGTAGAGAGGAGGCCACATTGAAGAAGGTAGGAAGGGCAAAAATTTAAATAGTAGTGGTGAGAGTGGACATCCTTGTCTTGTTCCTGACTATAGCAGAAAAGCTCTCAGTTTTTCCTCATTGAGGATATTAGCTGTGGGACTTTCCTATATGGCCTTTATGATGTTGAGGTATGTCACACCTACCCTTACTCTGTTGAGGGTTTTTATCAAGAATGGATGCCGCATTTTGTCAAGTGCTTTTTCTGTATCTATTGACAGGATCATATAGTTTTTATCCTTTCTTTTATTAATGTGGTGTATCATGTCAATTGATTTGCAAATGTTGAACCATCCCTGCAGTCCAGGAATAAATCCCACTTGATACTGGTGAATAATTCTTTTAATGTACTGTTGAATTCAATTTGCTAGTACTTTTTAATGAAACTGAAACCACCATCAATTAAATTAAATTAAATTAATTAAATTTTATTTATTATTCTAGTTTAATCTAATCTATTTAGAGAG
This sequence comes from Ursus maritimus, assembly GCF_017311325.1. Lineage (NCBI taxonomy): Eukaryota > Metazoa > Chordata > Mammalia > Carnivora > Ursidae > Ursus > Ursus maritimus. Next base: position 65,550,922 of record NW_024423319.1, read on the forward strand.
AGAGAGTGCAAGTGGGGACTGGAGCAGAGAGAGATGGAGAAAGAGAATCTTAAGCAGGCTCCACACCCAGCATGGAGCCTGATGCAGAGCCCGATCTCACAATCCTGAGATCATGACCAGAGCCAAAATCAAGAGTAGTCACTTAACTGACTGAGTCACCCAGGCATCCCTTGATTTGCTAATATTTTCTTGAGAATTTTTGCATTCATGTTCATCAGGGATACTGACTTGTAATTCTCCTTTTTAGTGGGGTATTCATCTGATTTTGGAATCAGGGTAATTCTGGCCTCATAAAATGAGTTTGGTAGTTTTCCTTCCATTTCTATATTTTGGAACAGTTTGAGGAGGACAGGTATTAACTCTTCTTTAAATGTCTGGTAGGGGACACTTGGATGGCACAATTGGTTAAGCATCTGGCTCTTGATTTTGGCCTAGGTCATGATCAGGCTATGAGATTGAGCCCCACATTCATCTCTGCACTGGGCATGGAGTCTGCTTAAGATTCTCTCTCTCCTTCTCCCTCTGCCCCTTCTCCCACCCCCTACTCTCACTCTATCTCTTTCTCTCTATCTCTAAAAAAAATAGGTCTCATAGAATTCCCCTGGGAATCCATATGGACCTGGATTTCTGTTTGTTGGGAGATTTTTAAATTACTGCTTCAATTTCTTTGCTGGTTATGCATCTGTTCAAATTTTCTATTTCTTCCTATTTTAGTTTTGGTAGTTTGTAGGTTTCTAGGAATTTGTCCATTTCTTCTAGGTTGCCCATTTTGTTGGCACATATTTTTTCATACTATTCTCTTATCATTGTTTGTATTTCTGTGGTGTTGGTTTGTGATCTCTCCTCTTTCATTCATGATTTTATCTATTTGGGTCTTTTAACTTTTCTTTCTCATAAGTCTGGCTAGGGGTTTATCAATTTTTTAAATTCTTTTGTTGAACCACCTCTTAGTTTCATTAATCCATTCTATTTTGTTGTTGTTGTCTCTATATCATTTGTTTCTGCTCTAATTGTTATTATTTCTCTTCTGCTGGTTTTAGGCTTTATTTGCTGTTCCTTTTCTGCCTCATTTAGGTGTAAGGTTAGGTTACATATTTGAGACTTCTCTTGCTTCCTGAGGTCCATCTGGTCCAGTGTGTCATTCAAAGCCCTTGTTTCCTTGTTGATCTTCTGCTTAGATGATCTGTCCACTGCTGTGAGTGGGGTGTTAAAGTTTCCTACTATTTTTGTGTTATTATTAGTGAGTTTATTTATGTCTATTATTAATTGTTGCATATTTTGGCTATTCCCAAGTTGGGGACATACATATTTATAATTGTTACATCTTCTTGATGGATCAACCCCTTAATTATGATATAATGCCCTTCCTCATCTCTTGTTACAGTCTTTGGCTTAAAATCTAGTTTATTTGATATAAGTATTGCTACTCCAGCTTTCTTTCGACATCCATTAATGTGATAGACCGTTCTCCATCCTCTCACTTTCATCTTAGGTGTCTTTAGGTCTAAAAACGGGTCTCTTGTAGGCAGCATATAGATAGATTTTTTAAAAATCCAATCTGATTGCCTATGTCTTTTGATTGGAGCATTTAGTCCATTTACATTCAGAGTGATTATTGAAATATATGAATTTAGTGCCATTTTGTTACTTGTAGAGTTAGTGTTTCTCGTGATGCTCTCTGCTCTTTCTGGTCTTTGATACTTTTGGTCTTTTTTTTTCTCTACTCAAGGATTCCCCATTAAAATTTTTGGAGGGCTGGTTTAGTGCTCATGAACGCTCATCTTTCAGTGCTGATGGGTGGGATGAATATGGTGGTGCCCTGCTCTCTACCACTAGAGCTTAAAATTTGCATCCCCCACTCTCCAGTGAGCCCCCACAGAAGAGCAATCAATCAGCCCTGTTGTGTCCCTGGTTTCTGTCTGAACCCTGCATGTATCCAAGCATTTTTTTTTAAGCAGGCAACTGCATTTCAAAACTCCTAATTTTAGGGACTCCCATGGTGCAGATCCCCACTGTTCCTCCAGGGGAACGTCTGGCCACAGGCAGTGGTTTGCAGTTTATGGCAACACAGAACAGAAAATTAGCACCAAGCCCCACTCCTCCCAGGAGGCTTTCCTGTTCCTATGCCTGGGTACAGTGCAACACATTGGGACCACCTGATCTTTTTGTGACCCAGGGAATCCTCAGACCATGTTGTCACTCCTAGGATTCTGCCCTGCTACAACACCTGAGCACCTTTAAGCCAGGCAGGTCCCCCTCAGTAACAGACTTCTAAAAGTTCAGATTTTGCACTCCATTGCTTATTATACTTTGCAGTAGCCTCCTTATCCAGAATCTCTGCACCGTCATACCCTCAGCTATATCACACTGGATTCAAGTCTCCACACTTCCTACCTTCCAAAAAGTGGTTGCTTTTCTACTTGTAGACCTGAAGTGTTTATTTTCTCAGGTGTCTGATTGATTTCTCAGGTGTTCAGAATGATTTGATAATTACCAGCTATGTTCAAGGGATGAGACAAGCTTAGGGTCTCTCTACACTTCCACCGTTTTAACTCCTCACTCTTAAATCCTGGATTTTAAAAATCAGTGAGGGTGGCTCTTGGAGATCCGAGAGGGCATTAGGAAGTTGAGAGCCTGCCCTTAACAAGACAGCATGCCAAACAGCCCATCTACATACAGCATGGATACAGCAGTCTGAAAAATGCCTGGGGCACAAGGGAGAGAGAGTTATTTACTCATCACAGAGCATGGCCTAGAAAGGCAGAGATCCCAGGAAGATCCCTCCAGGAGCAAAGGAGGTGACAGGCATAATCTCCCTCCCCTGCTCCATAGCATAAACACAAAGCCACCTGCAAGAACCAGCACAGGGACAACACTGTCTACCTAACTTGCTTACACCATGCCCTGCACCCACTGGCTTCAGTGTATCCACCCTTTGTCTCAGTCACCTTTGCCTCAGCCCTTGTGCTGCAGGTCTCCTCCCTCAGAAGACCAGCTCTAGTCCCACCAGCACCGCTTCTTCCCACCCGGGGCCTCAGTTTCAGTTGTGGCAGAAGCAGGTCTTATTGGGCAGGCAGAACAGCACACACCTGTTAAAATGCATCACACTCTGCTGGGGACCAAACACTGCCCACAACAGACAAAGACAGCCTCTGCAGATGATGGGACTGAAGGAAAAGTCAGCCAGGACACAACAGTGGGGCACATGCAACACACATAGGAGACACTCCCTGAAGTACCTGGTCCTGGAGAATAGGGGGTACTGCACGGCAAGGCACTACAGGACCGATTCCTCATAAAGTCATTACCTTCAAGAGCAGGAGACATAGATGGATTTCCTAACACAGAAAAACAGACACAGAGAATTAAACAAAAGGAGGATACAGAGGACTCTGTCCCATATGAAAGAACTGGACAAAAGTATAGCAAGAGACCTAAGCAAAATGAATATAAGTAATATGCCTGGTAAAGAATTTAAAGAAAAGGTCAGAAGGATAATCACTGGACTTAAGAAATGAGTGGAGGGCATCAATGAAACCCTTAAAAAGAGATAAAATAGAACAAATCAGAGATGAAGAACACAATAAATGAAATTTAAAATATACTTGATGTAATAAATAGCAGGCTAGAGGAAGCAGAGGAATGAATTAATGACCTGGAAGACAAACTAATGGAAAGTAATCAAGCTGAATAAATGAGAGGAAGAAATTAAGCAAAATGAGAATAGACTTAGGGAGCTCAGTGACTCCATCAAGCATAATAGCATTCACATTATTCCCAAAGAAGAAGAGAGAGAAAAGGTGGCAGACGATTTATTTGAAGAAATAATGGCTGAAAACTGTCCTAATCTAGGGAAGGAAACAGATATCCAGATCCAAGAAGCACAGAGAAGTCCCAGCAAAATCAATTCAAGGAGGTCTGTCTATACAAAGACACAGAGTAATTAAAATGGCAAAAAGTAGTGATAAGGAAAAAAATGTAAAGCAGCAAGAAAAAAGAAGATGGTTACACACAAGGGAAACCTCATAAAGCAATCAGTGTATTTTTCATCAGAAACATTGCAGGCGAAAAGAGATTGGCATGATATATTCAAAGTGCAGAAAGGAACCAGGGATGTACTGTATGGTGACTAACATAATATAATAAAAAAATTAAAAAAATATAACACGCTTCAGGTTAAAAAAAACAACAACAAAGTGCAGAAAGGAAAAAATATGCAGCCAAGAATACACTATCCAACAAGGCTATCACTCAGAATAGGAGAGATAAAGAGTTTCTCAGACAAACAAATACTAAAGGAGGTCATGACCAGTAAACCAGCCCTAAAATAAATATTAAAGGGGAGTTTTTGAATAGAAAGAAAAGGCCATAATTGAGAGTATGAAAAGTAGGAAACACAAAAGCAATAAAAATAAGTATACCTGTAAAAATCAGTCAAGGGATTCAAAAAATAAAAGGATGTAAAATATGACACCATATACCTAAAACATGGGGATGAGAGGAATAAAGAATGGGTTCAAACTTAAGTAACCATCTACTTACTATAGACTGCTATATGCAGAAGATATTATGCACAAACATAATGGTAACCACAAATCAAAAACCAGCAATAGATATGCAAAGAATAAAAAGAAGGGAATCCAAGAATATAACTAAAGAAAGCCAACAAACCATGAAAGAAGGCAAGACAAGAGAGGAACTGAGAAAATCTACAAAAACAATCACAAAACAAGTAACAAAATGGCAATAAATACATCTCTATCAATAAATACTGTGAAGTAAATAGACTAAATGCTCCAATCAAAAGACATAGGATGACAGAGAGGAAAAAAAACAAGACCCACCCATGTATTAGCCACAAGAGACTCATTTCAAACATATGTCCAATATGGGGCTCAAATTCATGACCCTGAGATCAAAAGTCACATGCTCTACCAACTGAGCCAGTCAGGTGCCCCTAGAGACTTATTTCAGACCTAAAGCCATGTGCAGATTGAAAGTGAGGGGATGGAGAAATATTTATCACGCAAATATATGTCAAAAGAAAGTCAGGGTAGCAATACTTATATCTTACAGAATAGACATTAAAACAAAGACTGTAACAAGAGACAAGGAAGGACACTCTATAATAATAAAGGGGACAACACAACAAGAAGATATAGCAATTATAAATATTTATCCACCCAATGAGGGAGCACCCAAATACATAAAATAGCTAATAACAAATATAAAGGAACTAATTGATAGTAATACAAAAATAGAAGGAGACTTTAACTTACATCAATGGACAAATCATCCAAACAGGAAAAGAACAAGGAGACAGTAGCTTTGAATGACACACTGGAACAGATGGACTTAACAGACAATTTCAGAACATTTCATCCTAAAACAGCAGAATGCACGTTCTTTTTGAATGCACATGGAATATTATCCAGGATAGTTCACATATTCAGTCACAAAACCAGCCTCAATAAATTAAAAAAGATCAAAGTCATACCATTAGTCTTTTATGATCACAGCACTATGAAACTAGAAATCAAACATAAGAAAAAATCTGGAAAGACCACAAATACATGGAGGTTAAATAAAATGCTACTAGACAATGAGTAGGTTAACGAAGAAATAAAAAGTACATGGAAACAAACTAAAATGAAAACAGAATTGTCCAAAATCTTTGGAATGCAACAAAAGTGATTCTAAAAGAGCTGTATATAGCAATAAAGGTCTACTCAAGGAGAAGGTAAAATTCAAATAACCTAACCTTACACCTAAAGAGCTAGAAAAAGAAAACAAACAAAACCCCAAACCAGATGAAGAAAGGAAATCATAAAGATTAGAGCAGAAATCAATGATATAGAAACTGAAAGCACAATAGAACAGAGTAATGAAAGCATAAGCTGGTTCTTTGAAAAGATCGATAAAATTGACAAATCTCTAGCCAGACTCATCAGAGAGAGAGAGAGAGAGAGAGAGAGAGAGAGGACTCAAAGAAAATCACAAATGAGAGAGAAGAAATAACAACCAACACCACAGAAATACAATCATAACAGAATATTATGAAAAATTATATGCCAACAAATTGGATAACCTAGAAGAAGTGGATAAATCCCTAGAAATGTGTAACCTACCAAAACTGAAGCAGGAAGAAATAGAAAATTTGAAAAGAACTACTACCAGCAATGAAATTGAATCAGTAATCAAAAATTTCCCAACAAACCAGGACCAGACAGCTTCATAGGTGCATTCTACCAAACGTTTAAAGAAGGGTTAATACCTATTCTTCTCAAACTATTCCAAAAAATAGAAATGGAAGGAAAACTTCTAAATTCATGCTGTGAAGCCAACGTTACCCTGTTACCCAAACCAGATAAAGACATCACAAATATCTGATGTAAAAATCCTCAACAAAATACTAGCAAACCAAATCCAACAGTACATTAAAGAAATCATTCACCGTGATCAAGTGGGATTTATTCTTGGGTTCCAAGATCAGATCAGTCAGTGTGATACAACACGTCAAAAAGAGAAAGGATGAAAACCATATGAAGGGTATTGCTCAATGATAAGTAACAATAAATAATACATTCCTTAACCATTAAAAGCATATGATCATCTAAATAGGTGCAGAAAAACCATTTGACAAAACATAGCATCCATTCATGGTAAAAAACCTCAACATGGTAGGTCTAGAGGGAATATACCTCAACATAATAAAGGCCTTATATGAAAAACACACAGTGAACATCATCCTCAATGAGGAAAAACTGATAGCTTTTCCTCTAAGGTCAGGAATGAGACAAAGATTTCCACACTCACCACTTTTATTCAACATAGTACTGGAAATCCTAGCCACAGCAATCAGACAACAAAAAGAAATAAAAGACATCCAAACTGATAAGGAAGAGGTAAGACTTTCACTATTTGCAGATGACATGGTACTATATATATAAAACCCTAAAGACACCATCAAAAAACTACTAGAACTGATAAATGGACTCAATAAAATTGTAGGACACAAATTCAATGTACAGAAATCTGTTACATTTTATACACTAATAATGAAGCAGCAGAAGGAAAACTTAAGAAAATCATCTTTTTTATGATTGCACCAAAATAATAAAATAACTAGGAATAAACTTAACCAAAGAGGTGAAAGACCTATATTCTGAAAACTATAAAACATTGATGAAAGAAATTTAAGATGACACAAAGAAATGTAAAGATATTCCATGCTTATAGATTGGAAGAACAAATATTCTTAAAACATCTATAAAGCAATGTACACATTTAATGCAATCCCGATCAAAATACCAACTGCATTTTTCACAGCACTGGAACAATTTTAAGTTTTGTATGGAAACACAAAAGGCCCTGAATAGCCAAAGCAATCTTGAAAAAGAAAAACAAAATTGGAAGTATCACAATTCCAGACTTTAATTTATATTACAAAGCTGTAGTGGTCAAAACAATATGGTACTGGCACAAAAACAGACATATAGATCAATGGAACAGAATAGAAAACCCAGAAATACATCCACAGTTACATGGTCAATAAATATTTGACAAAGGAGGAAAGAATATACAATGTGAAAGATGTCTCTTCAATAAATAATGTTGGGAAAACCTGACCACTACATGCAAAAAAATGAAACGATCATTTTCTTACATCATATGCAAAATTAAACTCAGAATGGATTGAAGACCTACATGTGAGACATGAAATCACAAAAATCTTAGAAGAGAGCACGGACAGTAAAGTCTCTGACATCAGCTGTAGCAACATTTTTCAGATCTGTCTCCTGAGGCAAGGTAAATAAAAGTAGAAGTCAAGTATTGAGACTATATCAAAATAAAAAGCTTCTGCCCGGGGAAGGAAACAATCAACAAAACTGAAAGGCAACCTACTAAATGGAAGAAGATATTTGCAAATGACATATCTGATAAAGGGTTAGTATCCAAAATATATAAAGAACTAATACAACTCAACACCCTAAAAACAAATAATCCAATAACAAAATGGGCAGAAGAATTGAACAGACATTTCTCCAAAGAAGACATACCGATGGCCAACAGACACATGAATAGATGTTCAACATCACTCATCATCAGGGCAATGCAAATCAAAAGTATAGTGAGATATCACCTTATACCTGTCAGAATGGCTAAAATAAAAAACACAAGAAACAACAGGTATTGGTGAAGATGTGGAGAAAAAGGAACACTTGTGCACTGGTGGTGGGAAAGCAAACTGGTGCAGTCATTGTGGAAAATAGTATGGAGGTTCTTGATAAAGTTAAAAATAGGGGCCCCTGGGGGATTCAGTCAGTTAAGCATCAGACTTTTGATTTTGAGTCAGGTCATGATCTCAGGGTTGTGGGACTGAGCCCTGCATCAGGCCCCACCCTGGGCAGGGAGCCTGCTTAATATTCTCTGTCTCCCTCCCTCTTCCTCTGCTCCCCCCCCACTCATGCTCTCTCTCTCTCTAAAAAACAAGAAAAGAAAAGAAAAGCTAAAAATACCTATGACCCAGTAATGGCATTACTGGGTATTTACCTCAAAAATATGAGAACGCTTATTTGAAGGGATACCTGCACACCTAAGTTTATTGCAGCATTTATCTACAATCGTCAAATTATGGAAGCAGCCCAAGGGTCCATCCATAGATGAATGGATAAAGATGAAGCGGTACATACATACAATGGAATATTACTCAACCATAAAAAAGAATGAAATCTTGCCATTTGCAACAACACAGATGGAGCTAAAGAGTATAATGCTAAGTGAAATAAGTCAGTCAGAGAAAGACAAACACCATTTGATTTCACTCATATGTGGAATTTAAGAACGAAAAAAAAATGAACAAAGGAAAAACAGAGAAAGAGTGAGGCAAACCCAGAGACAGACTGTTAACTATAGAGACCAAACTGATGGTTACCAGAGGGGAGGTGGATGGGGAAATGGGTTAAGTAGGTAATGGGGACTGAGGAGTGCACTTGTCTTGATGAGCATGGCATGATGTATGGAACTGTTGAATCACTATGGTGTGTATCTGATACTAATATAACACTGTATGTTAACTATGCTGGAATTAAAATAAAAAACTTAAAAAATAAAGCACTTTAAAATAGTGAAATGTTTGGTATGTGTATTATGTCTCAGGAAAGTTGTTATTTTTAATTAAAAAATAAACCATAACCAGTTGAAAGCATGGGGGGAGAGAGAGAGAGATGAATGATGCTGAAAATTGCTGGAGTGACTGGGGCAGCTGAGACTAGGTGATTACAAGACAGAGAACATCCTAGAGTTGGCAAAGTAAATTCTATAAAGTAAATTCCTGGGCAGGGACTAGAATATTGTAACCTACTTATGTTTAAGTGTTACCGGGAAATGTGCTTACAAGTACAGTCCTCTCAGTTGAAGCTTGTTTTCCACCATTTTCTTTTTCCTGTGCTACTTAGCTGAAGGCCTCTGCTATTCCAGAGCTCCTGTAGCTACTTCTGCCATTGCTGCCATCGCTGCCACCACTGCCACCACTGTCACTGTACACGAACGATGGTGCTACCACCAGAAGTTAATGTTAAGGGTCTATTTCCTGCACCATGTGCGTTCTTTGAGCCAGTATATGCCTCCATTTTCGAGCTACATTTAATAAGAAAGCTCCCAAAGCAGGGCTGCCTTATGTTTCTTATATCTGCTCTGTTTTTGGCAAAAGAGCTGTCACTGTTTTTGCTCCTGTCACACACTTTAAAAATCAGATCTTGAGTGTCCCAAGATCTGGGCCAAAGAACAAGCTAAGTGGTAGACACTGCAACCAGAGCTCTATTCAGTTTTACCTTTCTCTCTCATGCTATTGATCCGATCTTGTGGGCTTCTATTCTTTTTTTCCTTAGGCTGAATTATTTTCCAGAAGACTTCTCAGTCTCTCATGTAAATAGATCCCTAAAGAGACTACCCCATCAGTCCTCTAGACAAGTCTGAATCCTGTGCTAAAAGGTATGCGCTTAAGCTAAGACCCTCTGCTCCATCCCATAAATGGTGCAATTTTTATTCAATCATTTATACCTTATCTACTAAGCACTTACTCTGTGCCAGGTTCTATTCTAGACACTGAGGATATAGTGGTGAACTCAATGAAATCCCTGCTCTTGTGAAGCCTCCATCTGGAAGGGGACAGAAACCAAACAAAATATTATATAATTTGTTATTTAATTGCAATTGTGCTCTATAGGAACAGCGTAGGCTGCTATAACAAGATTTGATAGGAGGATTCAACCAATACAAAAGTGGCAGGAAAGCATCCTTGAGGAAGCGATATTTCTGTTGCACTCTGGAGCCTGTGGAGAAACTAATCAGGTGCAACACTCATCATTCATTCATCTATTCATTCCTTCCTCCCTTCATTCATTCACCAAGTTCTTATTGAACACCTACCATGTAACAGGCATTATTCCAGGTGCTGAGGATACAATAGTATAGGAAAAAAATACGTATGTGTTATTGTGTTGCCTACATTCTAATAGAATAGGGGCTGAAAATAAACAACACAAATATGTAAAATAATTAGTATGTTAGATGATTAAGTGCTATGAAGATCAAAAAACAATGAAACATGGAGCGCCTGGCTCACTCAGTCAATAGAGCATATGACTCTTGATCTGGGGATCTTGAGTTCAAGCCCCACATTGGGCCTAGAGCTTACTTAATTTTTTTTAAAGCAATGAAGCATGGGGGTACTTGGGTGGCACAGTCAGTTAAAGCATCTGACTCTTGGTTTTGGCTCAGGTCTGATCTCAGGGTTGTGAGATTGAGCCCTGCATTGGGCTCCACACTAAGCATAGAGTCTGCTTGAGTGTCTCTCTCCCTCTCCCCTTGACCCTCCCCCCTTCTGCTTGTACTCTCTTTCTCTCACATCAATAAATAAATCTTTTTAAAAAAAGGCAATGAAGCACTATTAGGAGTACTGATGGTAGTTATTGAGAAGGAGGGTGCTACAGATCTAAGGCAAGGAGGCTCCTACTACTTTCCAGAGGCTGAAAATAGGCAAGCATGGCTGTGAGACCAAGAGTGGATGTTTATACTGCTGTTACTACTAGTACTATCTTCTATTTATATGGCACTTTGTTTTCAAGTACATTTCATACACTGCCCAATCTTGCCCAGTCCTTGCCAACACAATATAGTTGAGCCTTTTTCATGAAAATCTTTTGATTCAGTGTGTTGTGGGGACAGTTTCCATAGGAATACACCTTTAACTTTATAATGGAAGTCAATAGAGAATTAGAGAATTAGGATTCTCTTTACAGAAATGTGTTTTTAGCCAACTTTTCTGGTTTGCAAACATGTTTGTGGAAATTAATATTTTAGAGCTTTAAATTCTAGCTGATTAGGCCAAAGTTGAAAGCACATTGGCAGAATGACCAAATGCACAAAGGAAGATAATTCTGACTTCTGGGGGAAGACAATATTCAATGACTTCTGCAAGGCAGGGAAGCAGTGGATCTGGCTTTCATAGGTGGTGATATGTAGCTGAATGTTCAGAAGTCATGTCTCCTCTAATAAATAAGCAAGTCAAAGTCCATCAGCATGTTTATAGACAATGAGTCGATGCTGCATTTCCAGAATGAGTTCCCAACGCACTTGACACATTGCATGGCTTTAAAGAAAGCACTGAGAAATAATGTAGCATTGGGTTTAAAGTGGAGAGAAGGGAGAATTTATAGCACACTTTTTAGTCTGGGCTTTGTCATCTACTACCTGTACAAGTTTGAACAAGTCTGAACCTCAGTTTCCTCCCCTGTAAAATGAGAATGAGAATACACCTTTCACAGGATGTTGTGAGAAATAAATGAGATGATGAATATGGAAAGTATTTCAGGGTAGCAATAGCTAGTTTTTATTGAAGTCTTAGTATCTGCCAGGAAGAGTTTTAAGCATTTGACATAAATTAATCGTTTGATCCCCAAAACAACCCTAGGAAATTGGTACTATTTTCATTCCTCCCACTTTACAGATAGGGAAACTGGGGTTCAAAAATGTTAAGTGATTTACTCAAGGTGACACAATAAACCAGGATTAAAACTCTAAGGCTATGCTCCTAGCTTTCATACTACACTGCCTAGTAGTAATTCAAAGGGTGATGGAGTTAATTTCTCAGAAGGAGGATATGAAATGCGACCAGTAAATAGTAGAAATAGGGTTCAAACCTTGGTCTTTCTCCAAAGTCTGTGCTTTTTTCACTATGCAACCTCCTGACAACACATAATAATAGTATCTATCATTTGTTGACTGCCTATTTACCAAGTATTTTATATATAGTACCACTAATTTTCATAAAATAAATAGCCCTGCAATGTAGATACTATCCTCATACAATAGGTGAGGAAATTGAGCCTCAGAGAGTTATTCCATGCCCAAAGCCCCACAGCTCAGAGGGTTTTTTGGGGTTTTCTGCTTTTTGTTTTTGTTTTTGTTCAAGCGGAGCTTGAACTCATGACCCTGAGATCAAGACCCAAGCCCACAGCTCAGAGTTTTAATCCACATCTGTCTCACACCAGAAACTATGTCTATTGTACCTTGTTATTATTCTTGCAAAGTATAAAGGCCATAGGTGTTCACTGTCAGAGTGCATGTCAAGAAGCCTCAGCTTTGGGAACTCAATTAATACTATTTTATATGAGGATAGTACCAATTAAACTAATCCATCATCTGATTCAATGTGGCACATCTTATTTCTTATGTCCCCTCCCTTCTAGCTCTTTCTCTCCCTTGCATCTTTCCCTCTTTGTCTTTTTTCTCTTTCCTTCCCTACTCGCCTTTTTTTCCTTCTTATTTCCTCCTCCAACCCTCTCCTCATCTTTAGGGCCATCTGAGTTCAGTCAGGGAGACATGAGGGCATGTTCTGTGGGATAAGTTGTCTTCAGGGTTATACCTACCCTGAGGGACTGAACCTCTTGTAGGGACAGTGGTTCTGGTCACAGTGACTTCATGTTGAATAAGGAGCCTGGCAATTGGCCCAGGCTCATCAGATTTTTGATAAGCATGTTGACTAAGCCAGGCTCAAAAAAGAACCAAACATTCTTTGGAGACATCCATTAGGAACATTCATCTGTGGGGCCATGCCTGGTTTAAAAGTATGCATGAAAACTTCAGCTCATTCACTTATTTAAACATTTTATCCTTCAAATATAAGTGCTTAACACTGACTGAAAATCAGAGAAACAAAGAGAAGGAAGTGAGGTCCCTGCCCTCAAGGAGATAGAAATTCTCTGTTCACTTGCTCAAATACTTGTAATACATGGAGATAAGTGCTTTAATAGAGATTTAAAATATACTAGGTGTCATAAAAGTCCAGAGTAAGTATCTAATTATTCTTTTGGGGAGGGTAAGAAGGTGGCCTTGACAGGTAAGCAACAGATCATCAGAGAAGGGGTAAAGGACATGCCAGGCAGAACAAAGAACTTGTTCAAAATCCTAGATGCAGGAAAGCACATGCAGCTTCTGGGAACAGCAAGTAGTTGTGTATTTCCGGTAAGGGTTCAACTTCATCACTTATCAGCTATGTGACTGGACTAAGTCACTTGACCTTCTTGGCTTGTTTCCTCTCCTGTTAAATGGTAAGTATATAATAATTATCATTTTATCTACACTATGTAGCAAATGAAATGGTAACACGAAATTACGGCATCACATCACAATCTCCAAAGGCTATGTGAAAGTAGATGGGAAATAACTTTATAAATTATAAAGCACCATACCTGTGCACTGGTAATACTATAAATCTCATGGGCCAAAACTACAGCACCACAGGAAAGCTAAAGAGTTTACTTTTCAGCCACAGTGTTCAACCACCTGGCTCCAATCCCTCCCCTGGTTAGATTGATGCCAGGATTCCTCCTTCCATCCCTTCACCCTTATGGCTACTTTTCATTACTTTATGTGGGAGAATGTGTGAGCAAGACTATTTTCCTGTACCCAGCCCCAATTCTATTCTTAGCTCCTTATCTTTTTGTCTCTGGGCCCCAAAGGGGAACTTATATCTTGCAACTCTCCTCTCCTTACTCCTATTCATCCCAGGAGATTCAGGCAGCCTGTTAAAGGTTCGTACTTTATTCAACCATCTTAATTCCAGCATCTGGGATCCTGGACTGTCAGTTCCAAAATCCTATTCACAGTGTCTTTCATGGTGGGTGGGTAGTGTGTGTCTAGGAGACATCATGCAAATAGACCTCTTAGTGGTCTACCTTACCCTCTTAGGACTTCAATATAAAGAACTGAGTTACTTTTGTGTTTAAAGGGTTGGTGGTTAGAATGTGGTATCAGACATGTTTTATTTTGATCCATGAAATGAGCAAAGTATATGTGCCCTGGGTAATTACTATTGTGTCAGAGGAAACCCAAGGACAATAGATGTTTCTGGAAGAAATGTCAGGTTTTCCTGACTGAGTCCATGGTTCTAAGTTCTATTTAGGGAATAGTCTCTTTAACTTATCCTTAGCAGTAGTACATCAGTTATACCTATCTGCAGATGATTATATCCAGCCCCATAAATGTCATATGTGTGTATGTTTTCCTTCTGGATAGATTCTAAGCTTATAAAGGGCAATACCTATATCTTGTGGATTTATGTATCTCCATATCATGCCAAGCCTAGTGTCTGGCACATAAGGGCTCAGTCAATTAAATGAATGAATTAGTAAATGCTAAAAGATATGCTAACGGAGACGGGATAGTTTGACTTGGGAAACTCTCAAGAAATCCTTGCTGTTTGAATTATAATACTACAGGGAGTTACAATTGCCTCCTGCTGATAGGGGAGCCAATACTTTCCCAGAGGCAGGCACTTATTCTACATCATAACTCTGATGGTTAGGAAGTACATTGTTGCACCCAGCCTGCCTTCCACAGCTGCTTCCCTTTATCCTGGGAGTGAAAGGTAAATCAACCATTTTGAAATATCAACAACAATTAATTGAATACCTAATAAATATGTAAGGCACTGGGATAAGCAATGGGTTACACAGAGATGAATAAGACATAGTTTGTGGCATTGAAGAATATGATCTTCGGTCTGAGAGACAGACTTGTATTCACACAGTTATGATATAGAAGACAAATGTGCTGTGTAAATTCAAAAGAAAACGATATTAATTCAGTCCTGGAGGATGTGGTAGTGCATTGAATCGTGGCCCCAAAAAGATATGTCCAAGCTCTAATGTCTGATACCTGTGAATGTGAACTTATCTGGAAAAAGGATTTTTGCAGATGTAATTAAGTAATGGACCTCGAGATAACATCATCCTGGATTAACTAGGTAAGACCTAAATCCAATGACAAGTGTCTATATATGAAGACAAACAATAGAGATACAGGTAAGAAGGTCATGTGAGGATGGAGGCAGAGATTGTAGTTATGCTGCCACAAGCCAAGGAATACCAGAAGCCACCAGAATTTGGAAGAGGCAAGGAACTTCCCTAGAGTCTTGAGGGGAGCATGGCTCTGCTGACACCTTGATTTTAGACTTTTGGGCTCCAGAACTGGGAAAGAATAAATTTCTGTTGTTTTAAACCACATGTTTATGGTAATTTATTGAGCAGCTCTAGGGAAATAATACAGGAAGACTAAGGAAAGACCTTGGAAAGGATATGACACTTCAACTAGACCTTAAATGAAGAGAAGGATTTCGATGTGCAGAGGAGCAAAAAGGGCATTCCAGGTTGAGGGGACATCCTCCATACTGGGCAGGATCTACTTAGAGACTGCATAAGCCCCAGAGCAATGTCCTTGGGGATTTGGCATGATTGCCTATGTGGATGGACCTGAAGAGGCTAGTTCAGGGAAGGACAGGCCTTGAACCCAGCCAGAGCTTCTGTTTCCTTCCTATTGTAATTTTCTCTCATTTTCCTTTACCTATATTATTTTTATATTATTTTTCTATGGTCTGAGCCAGTCATTACTCTCCACATTATACTATCACTATCACCATCATCACCACCATTATCAAAATTAGCAGCAGGAGCAGCAGCTATTAACAGGGCAAAAGGGGAATATTATGGGAACTGCTAATGTAGATAGAAGAAAGCTCACAACTTCTCCATCAATGACTTAGGAAAGCCTTCCTGCAGAAAGGGAGATTTTAGAAAGTTCTGGAGTACATGCACAGACACATTTATTATATGCCACTATATGCCAAGACTCTTGCCAAGTGTTTTTATACACCTTAACTCATGAACTTCTCACAAGTTCTCTGTGAGGTAGATGTTATTATTATTAGCCTCTTTTTACAGATGAAAAGATTATGGCCTTGAGAAGACTAAGTAAAACTGCCCAGAATCACATCAGTAAGGGACAGAACCCAAGGTCATTTGATTCCAAGTCCAGTGCTTTTCTATTACAACACAGCTTATCCTGCTTTCCTCTATCTGGGTTGGTGGGGGTGTGGGAATGAAGTACATGCTAAGGTGTTGGATTTTATATGAAAAGGAGTCCTTTAAGATCCTTTCCTTAAGGGGGAAGAGATAAGCATGTACAAGAAGCCCTGGACCAGATGTTTCTGGGGCTAGTGGAGCTCAGTCTGGTTAGGTCTCCTTACTCTAGGACTACTGTTCAAACCACGAGACTACATTGCAATTTCTAACAGTGTACATTTGACACTTCTAATACCTCCTACACTGAATAAGACCTATGAGTCTATGCCTGAAGGAGCTCACGCTGTGCAGGGCACTCTGGGTGGTGCCTAACCCCGGGAAGCCCAAAACCCACATCATACATTCGACACATTATCCACAGATTGCAGTGCCACTCGGGCACACAGCTGCATGCTGGAGAGCTGTATTACACTGTGGGACGATCTGGTTAAAGACGCCTGCTGATCCCTGTCCAAGGTCCTGCCCTGAGTCTGGACACACTTCCTCACCACCCACACCTCTGCTCCCATGTTGCTCAGGACCTCCTCAATGCTGCCAGGCCACAAACATTTGGCCTGTGGCTTCATCTAGGGCTTCTTCAATGGCCCTTGGCAACTGAGGATGGAAATGATTTTCTCCAGACCTCAATTCCCTAACTTTGAGTCACTCATCCTGTTTCAAAGCATGTTTCAAAGGCTCACCCTGAAAGAGTGGCAGAAGTGTTTCTGCCTAGGCTGGCTTTGAGCACAGCAGCCAAGGCACCTGAGCATGCTGGGAAAATGGGGTCAGGACACCCCAGACACTCTTGATTGGAACCAGCTTTTTGCTCATCTTTTCTCAATTTGTGGGTTCAGCTGTTGCAACTCAGCTCTACCACCATAAAGACAATGAGTTCAACCAACAAATTTTATTTATTTGTTTGTTTTAAGGCTTAAGGAAGCAGGCTTCAATGAGGGGAATATTTGCATTTGAGCTTGGTTTTTAAATATGTTGTCATGAACACACACTGTGATGTATGTGAAAGTTCATCATAATTCATAAATGTTCATCATTGCTGTAATCTGAACCCAAAGATTCAGTGCTTCATCTGGCTATCTATCCAGTATATGGCTATGACCTTTATTGTCCACATTTATAAAGTTGAGAACAAGAATTCAAGGTAAAATATCCTAGAGTTCCAAAACCTCCCCAGTATGGCCCCATTCAACCTATCCAAATTTGGCAACTGGGCAAGCCCTGGCTCCAGCCACACTACACATGTCACTGATTCCCAAATATATTTCTCACCATCTTGTCTCAGCACTTTCTCAGTTCATGCTCTTTCCCATGCTCAATATATTCTTCTCCTCACTGCCTATCATAGTTTTATTTCTCCCTCCAGGCCACCACATCTGGTGCATGCCAAGGGACCCTCCCAAACTCCTGTGGTCTCCTGACCAAAAAGGTCCAGACTTATTCTCACTTCTCATTCAACCCTCATTCTGCATAGCCTAAGAGTATTGATTTCCTGTATTTTCATCCCTAGGCTAATAGACTATAGCTTCTTTGAGGTAATAAGATGCCTTTAACTATCTTTGTTTTCTCCTCCTGATACCTAACACAGGGCCCCAGCCAATCACTAGCTGAATAACTCATAGAATGAGGATTCCCTTGCCCCTGCTAGGGCTGCTGACAGAAAAAAAAAAATGAAACATCCGTCTATTGTCAAGAGGGAGAGAGCTATGATTTTTAAATGCCATTTAGGACAAAGGAGGGAAGTATTGAGGTAGCTTGTCAGTTCCATTCTATTTAATGGGAGCCCTCAATGTTCTGGGTGCTGCCCCTGAAATAAGAGGAACAGGCAATGCTGGTTTCAGATCTGGATCCCCTGAGTTCCTTTGGGCCATTCTTTGGAATTCACCAGGAAAAGATGCCATAAAGTCCCAGTCGGGTATCATCATTATGATTATTATATAGTCTCTGGGCACAATAATAGTACATTATATGAAAAACAATAGAGTAGTTTACTCTCTTGTATATATACATGATACTGTGGTAATGTTACTCTGTCATTCACCTTGTTTCACCCCTTTGGGATAAGAACATAAATTTGAGCTGAAAAACACGCTGTGTCTGTCCTCAGCATGATAAAAAGAAACTTCCTGGGTCCAGCTTCAGGATGGCAGAATCTCTTATGCCCCCCAAATTTCCAGACACTATATTTCCCTTCACTGAGAACAGGCTGAGTTGTGGGACTGTTAGGAAGTATGGCAGGCTGAAAACCACAAAATCTGTGACGCTTGGTTGGTATCTGAAAGGCTGTGGCAATTTTGGAGTACCAGTTCCAGAGGCTAAGAATTATCCAGGCAGGTAACATGGAAGTAATGGCGGAGTTAAATGTTTTCTCCAAAGAGAAATTCCAGTAAATGCTCTTTAATCTTTGTTATCAAGCTCTATTAGCCAGTGAATAGATTATTCTCTCAATTTCCCCCATGGAAAAACTGAGGGTCAGAGAGGTTCAGTGATTTGCTGAGTATCACAAGTTTGTCAGTGGCAAAATTAAGGTCAAAACCCAAGATTCTAGGTCTCAGTCTCATATGCTTTCATTACCTTAATTTGCCCCAATGGACATGTTACAATGGACTGTTAAATAGCAGGGACCAATAGTTCCTAAATGGCACCTTCTTGCATTGAGGTCTCACAGTGATTCTTGCCTTAGCTCTACCTTACAGGGAGAGCAAACATAGAAGAGCTCCTTTATTAATTTTTTAGTCAATAAAATCCCACAGAAAGGGATGACGTTGGCCAAGACAGCTGTGTTGACCTGAGTTTCACCATAGACAAAGCAAAGAATGTAGTGAAGTTCTGATCAGTGCCTTTATGTTGAGTGCCTCTGTTGTGCTAGAGATATCTGCACTTCCATGTTCACTGTAGCATTATCCATAATAGCCAAGGAATGTAAACAACCTAATGAATAAAAAATATATTGCGCCCACACACAGAGACAGAGAGAGAGAGGGAGAAAGAGAGAGAGAGAGACAGACAGACAGACAGAGACAGAGAGGAATATTATTCAGCCTTTAAAAAGAAGGAAATCTTGCCACTTGTGACGTGGATTAACCTGGAGGACATTATAGTGAAATAAGCCAGACACAGAAAGATGAATTCTGCATAATCTTACTTCTATGTGGAATCTGAAAAAGTTGAATTCATAAAAACAGAGAATAATAGAATGGTGTTTACTGTGGGCTGGGGATGGGGAAAATGGGGACTTTTTGGTCAAAGGGTATAGTTTCAGTTATGCAAGATGAGTATGTTCTGGAGATCTAAAGTACAGCGTGGTAACTAGTTAACAATGTTGTATTTTATACTTGAAATTTGCTAAGAGAATTTGTCTTAAGTGTTCACACCAAAAAAATATATATAACTATGTGAGGTCATGGATGTGTTAATTAGCTTGATTATGGTAACCATTTCAAAATGAATACATATATCAAAACATCACAATGTACACCTTAAATATAAACATATTTTATTTGTAAAATAAAAAGTACCTGCTCTCCACTCTGTAAGTGAACAGTATAGAAGGGGAGGAAGATACATAAGTAGACAGTGTTAGTATCATATGCTGAGTATAGTAATTTAAGGTAAACCCAGCTGCAATGGGAGCACAGAGGAAGGCACCTAGGCTAGCCTAGAGATAGAGATAGGGCCTCAAAAGCTTTCTTGAAGTAACTACAACTAACAACAGTGCTTTGACCATTGAAAGCACTCAACAGAAGTTGGCTATTATTACTATGGTAGTAGACAATATCCCTGCCCTCAAGGAGTTCAAAGTCTAGCAAGGAGAAAGTAACAACACATAACTATAATAATTTGTGATTTGTGCTCAATGGTCTGTTGGGGAAAACAAAAATGGATAATAGCCCACATCCAATGACTGCTGCCTATGTACCACGTACTGTTCAAAGGATCTCATGTATATTCTTTCACTTAGTTTCCACAACTACCCTATGTTTAGTTCCATTTCTCTCAGTTGTAGATGGGGAAACTGAAGCACAGAGAAGTAAAGTAACTTGCCCAAGACCAAGTTAGTTACAACTAATAAATGGTGTTAAGTAGTCACATATGAGGGGGGAAAAAGCAACTCCTGATAAATGAAAGCTGGCTTGGCACACACAGGCAGGCCATGTTGTTCCCCTGTTGGATATACACAACCTCACAAAACATCAACATCAGACAAGTTTACTATGAGAACATGATAAAATGAGATAAAACAAGGCCACCTCATCATGCAGTCTAAGCATAGACAAAAACAAGTTCACTATACCACCCACAAAAGCTTATCCCCACTTTACCCAAATCTTATAGATAAGATTTATTAAGATGCCCAATCATACAATTGCCCTTGCTTGCTGATGGCATTTAATACAGAATGAACCCCTACTTCCTAAGACTCCCCCTGAATTACCCAACCAAAGCCCCAAACCTGTAATAAGTCCTTTTCTA
Organism: Ursus maritimus; assembly: GCF_017311325.1. NCBI lineage: Eukaryota > Metazoa > Chordata > Mammalia > Carnivora > Ursidae > Ursus > Ursus maritimus. Next base: position 65,571,813 of record NW_024423319.1, read on the forward strand.
CCACCCGTTTACTAAGACACCCCATGATTCCTTTTTGTATTACTCTGCTGGGGCTGCCATAACAAAATACCACAGACTGAGTGGTTCAACAACAGAAATTTATTTTCTCACAGTTCTGGAGCCTACAAGTTCAATATAAAGGTATTGGCACATTTGGTTTCTCCTCCAACTTCTCTCTTTGGCTTGCAGATGGCTGCGTTTTCGCTGTGTCCTCACACCATATTTTCTCTATATGCATATGCCCCCGGTGTCTCTTTGTGTGTACAAATTTTCTCCTCTTATAAGAACACAAGTCAGATTGAATTTGGGCCCACCATAACTGCCTCATTTTAACTTAATCACCACTTTAAAAGTCCTACCTCCAAATACAGCCACCTTCTGAGGTATTGGGAGTTAGGACTTCAGCATATGCATTTGGGAGGGGATACAGTTCAGCCCATAACATCTATGATTGCATTTTCCCCCACTGTAGCAAGTAATAAACTTAACTTTTTCAACAATAGGTGTGTTCCTGGTAGTCTTTGGGTAGAGGGCACTGACACAAATTATAACTGGTAACTAATAAATGAATAACTTTAAAAAGGAAGAGTAGCATATGTGATTAATACAGGTGAAAACAATGTGCTTTCCAACAACAGGAAAAGAGCAATTCATTGTGGCCATTGATATCCAGCCAACATATGGTGTAGCATTTCACATGTTTAATAATATTTGCTTTTGTTTTTGAGGGCAGAAGCCAAATCCTTTTTTCTTCATATTTACCCCAGTGTCTGAAAGATGCAAATGTATTTGCATAGTGCTTAACAAATGCAAGATAAAGAAGATATTGTTTCTATTCTCAAGATGTGTATATCTAACTTCTTTGTGACCCAATTTTCTCAATTGTAAAATGGAAGTAATACAATTGTGAAGATCAAGTAAAATAATTTGCGTAAATTGCTTAGCATGGTATCTGGCACATGATAAAGACTCAGTAAGTGTCCATTATTTAAGGATGAGCTATTATTTATGGATGAGTTTCATAGATATGAAATGAGAGGGGGAAAGGACAAGAATGTTCCAAGCAGGTGGAATGTTAATAACCAAGGCATGGAGATGACAAATTGTAAAAGGGCCCCTATGCCCAGACAGACACTGTACTGCTCAGCAATGAAAGACCCATGGAGAGTGTCACAAACTTGATAAGGAAACCTGTATTTTGTTGACAGTGGGATATCTAGAACATTTGCCTCTTGTATTTTGCCAGGGAAAGAGAAATCCCACCCACCAAACCTGTGCTATCTCTGGGGAGGGGTTGTGTGACAGGCCATAACGGCTCTGCTGAGGGTGAAAGTGAGAAGTTGCACACATCCAGTCTGAAAGCTGGAATGGTGGCAGCAAAATGAGGAACAGCAGAGCAGCCTGAAATTGGGCCTTGACTGACTGGAGAAGCTGTGTTTTGGCAATGGGCTGCTGGAGCAAGTGTACACAAAGTAACTTAGTTTTACCCCTTCTGCTCTAGCACCAACCTTTCCATCTCTTGCCCTGGCTCCTAGTGGTGATTGGTTCAGAGGCTCAGGCCCCAACCTTACACCCAGGGCTCCAGGGTGCTCAAGAGTCCCTTCTAAGTTGCTCTACAATCCCTTGCCATTTCCCATTGGGTTCCCAGGATTTCTGAAGGGTGATGGTCACCTAAGGGATTTCTTAATGACCAGAGTCCGGCAGATTCCTTTTCCTTCCTGGCGTATTCATGTTCCCTTCTTCTCTCCTTCTTTATTCCAGAAAACCCCCCTTTTCAGTTCTCTGGGGGAATGGCCCTTCATCCAACCCTTCATGACCCAACCCTCTGGGGGCCTAGGCTCTGAAGTTAAGGGTAGGTAGAAATCGAATGGTTAGATGCTTGGTGGAAGAAGCCATTGGACTATTCCCCAAACTTCAGAGCGCCCCTCTCTGTACACATAACTGCCCTAAAAGATGTGGGAGAGTGGTGTCCGGCTACAGGTCTGCCTAGGAAAGAACGCGCCACTGGCGCTGTGGACTGGGCTGGCTGCAAGAATGCGAGTGGGGGGCGGGGTGGGGTGGGGAAGGGGGGTGCGCGCCCTTTATGACAGGTGGCCGCGCAGTGCGCGCTCCCGGGCGCCTAAGGGGAGGGAGGGACAGACGGACAGAGTGGGAGGGGGCACATGGGGAAGGGACTGTAGACAAGACAGAGAGACCAGGAGGGAAAGGGAAGGCTGTGGTGGGGAAGGGAGATAGAGGGGGGAAACGCGGCCAGCAAGAACAACCGTGTTAGAGGAAACAATGGCAGGGGCAATAGCGATGGTGGCAGCTGAGGCAGTCCCACTCTGGGCACCTTTCTGAATGGGCAGAGGCATCTCAGGGAGAAGAGGAGAAGAGGCAGCGCCCGCCGAGGCTCTGAGAAAAGCAGCGGAGGGAGGGGAAGGAGGAGGAGGAGGAGAGAGGGGGGAGGGGGGACGAGGCAGGGGGAGAACCCGGGACGGAAAACCAGTAGCATCAGCATCAGCATCAGCAGCCGCCACCGCCACACCAGTAGCAGTAGCAGTAGCATAGCAGTAGCGGCAGTAACAGCATTTAGCAATAGCTTTAACGACTACAGCGACAGTAGCAGCCTCCCTCCTTCTCTCTCCCTCCCGCGGACCGCCGCAGCCACCGCACTGAGAGAGGCTCCAGCGCCGCGCGCGCAGCCCGCTGCTGAGGTAGCCCCGGCCCGAGCGAGCGGTGGTGCATCCGAAGCTCGGACCCGGGAGCAGCCCATAGTCACTGAGGTGCGGAGTTTCAGGGCCAGAGACCGACAGCTCTGACACCATCTAGCACCGCGGCGGCGGCGGCGGCGCCTGAGGGACACAGGCGCGTCCACCTGGAGGGCCTGGCGCATGGAGCTGAGGCAGAGGCGGCGGCGGCGGCGGCAGCAGTAGCAGCAGCGGCGGCGGCGGCGGCGGCGGCGGCAGCTCAAGCAGCTGCGGCGACGGCGGCAGCCCAGCCTTGACTGCGACCGCGCTAGTTCCAGCGCCCGCTGCCTGAGCCCGCCAGTGACTTGCGCCTCCTGAGTCGGCCTGTGAGGTGAGTACGAGCGTTACCAACCAGCTCCCTGGCCTTCTCTCAGGCTCCCCGGCTGGCTCGAGGTGGCAAGGGGTGGAACGAATTGAGGGAAGCCAAGCTCAAAGAGGAGGAAGGGAAAACGGAAGGGAAGACCTCTGTGTGAGAATGGTGTGCATTTGTGTGTCTGCGTACGAGGGAGCGAGGCAGTAAGGGCGAGAGATCTCGGCTAGCCCTGATAGGCACTGCAATCTAGGAAAGGCCTCTGCTTGCGCCGGGAGAGGGGGGGAGGGGAAGCGAGCGGGCCGGAGCCTTGGCGCTCACACGCACACAGCCCGGCATCGAAGACAGCAGTGTGCCGCCTCCTTTCGGGCTGGTGCCGGAGAGATCCTGGCCAGGGAACTGGCACCAACACCGCACGCTTCCGCGCGAGCGGGAAAACCCACGCGGCGGCCGCCACTGGGAACCAGGGCCAAAGCGGCAAAGGTGCGAAGTACGGTCGCCAGCGCCCCCTACGCGCTCGGGGCTGCCCTGCCAACCACCGAGCGCTCGCCCAGCACACGCCGCCTGACCAAGGGCCGCGGGCGGGTGTGTGTTGGGGGCCCCAGTGAGCCTCGCCCAGCTTGTCACCTTCGCGGAAATTGGCCCTCGGCCCCTTCCCGCTTTCGGTGGCAATCGAATTGCCACTTTCCTGCGTGGCTTCTGGCGCTTCGTTCTGCCGCGCCCCGCTGCACACGTCCGCTGGGGTCTCGCACACCCGGTGGGGCTGGGAGGCCGCGAGCCGGTGTGGGGAGCAGGGCCCGCTCCGGGAAAGTATGGAAAACGCGCCGCTGAGTTGGCGCCGTTCTGCTGAGGAATCCAGTGGTTTCAGCATGACTGCTTCTCTGTCTGATTCGTGAGGGACCGAATCACCCGCGCAAGGTTTCCTGTCTTTTTCGAAGTTAAAAAAAAAAAAAATTGGCATCTCCATTTCAACATCGGCACACTTGATTTTTGTCGAGCTTCTGGTTGCATTTTGGAATCAGTGGGTTTCATATTTTGCTTTTGGGTTTTGGCTCCCAGCGTACTGTTGAATTCTGTGCACAGCAGTGTACTTAGCTATGTGGCCTTTTCCTAACGTTCCATTTTCTAGACTCTTATCTGAAGAGACATGATTTGTGTGTAGGGCTGCTAGAGCTGTTTTTAAAAAGCATCGAAAGCGTGTCAACCAGTGATTTAAATATCTCCTCGGTTGTTTTTGGCGGAGGAGCAGAGTGTGCTGATAGTTCCTGAAATATTTTGCTTGGTGAGGAAAGGTGTTCCAATAGTCTTCTCTGAACTACAGAGACCATTTGGGTTTCAGGGGATGAAGCTCCCTTACATCTTTTACGCATAGGGTGCCATAATCAACATTTTATTTACAGCAGGGATGTTCTCGTGGCTGAGGAGAATTTACAGTTATTTAAAATATATTTTTAGAAGGGAACAGAAAAGCCCTAAGTAACTGTCATTTTACATATTAACTGGGAAACTGGATAATCAAATAAAACTGGCTGAGCGTCTGAAACTATCCCAGTGAAATATGTGGCTGTGAATATAATTAACCATCTGTCTAGTGAGCAATTTAAATTTGGGCTGGTACATTTTTATTACAGTGTCTAATTTCTGGAAGACTTGTACATTTTACCCAGCAGTAACAACAAAAACGTATTTGCTTACTAGGTCAAAGATTTACTTGTGTGGTGGTGGGATTTCCCTTCCTCCCCGCCCCCCCATCTTTCCTAGTCCTCACACCTTGACCTGGGAGATCAAAATGAGTCTCTTTCTTTGGCAAATGGCATTTTTACAATAGAAGAACTCAAACTGGTAGCTAGTGATTAGACATTTTTGTTTCTCAGAAATACCTTTCAATTGCATGCATTTGAGTTGAACAAAATATAATTTTTCTGTTCCCTTGTGTTCAGATGGAGTAGGGTGATTCAACAAAATTCAAGACTTGAAATTTGACTCCATTTACTTTCTTTTATTCTAATTATCCACCTAGCTCTTCCCTAGCTGTCCCAACCACCTTTCCACACTCCACAAACACACACTCACACACACACACACAATCATATCCTTTTGTCCTTATAGCAGTTTCTTAGGTTAACAGGATTCAGATCTGTGATTTTATCGGTATGTTGAGAAACTGCTTTTTTCTGGAAATCAAGACTGTAAAATACAATAACATGAAAGGACATTGTACGTATTTTTAAATCTTTCCCTATGATGTGATTTTAACCAGAAATTTCTTACTAGGAAAAAAAGGAATAGATTTTTGGGTGGAGATGGAATAGCTCTACAAGATTAAATTTAAAATAGCTGTTGTTAACATACATAATAGAACAGAACGGAATAAAAATGAACCACTGATTGATTGTGCAGTGGACAAGAAAAAGTCATTTAAAGGAAAATACTTTTAAAACAAATATTTGGCTAAATAATAGCTTTGATTAATGGGTAACAATTATGTAAGCACATGGTAGAATTTGACACATGTCAAGTTTGTTAAATAAATCAACCTGTTCAGTGAATAAATCTTTGATGCATCAGTGCTTTTTAAAACACACAGGCACACACACACACAGACACACACACACCTATAACACCCTGTTGCCAAAGTCAAACAAGTGCAGAATAATGCCGCTTCCTCTCTGTTTCACTGCCTCTTTTCTCCCGTTTTCTTTTTTTTTTCACAATCCTCTGATTACCTGTAAACTACCCAGTGAGCAGAGAGAACTAAAGATATGGTGGTGTTGCCTGTGTTTAGGAGTGGGAAAAAAGAGATGGGGAAAGTGATTAAGTGCTGGATTTTAAACACTCGAAGATGTGCTCATCTGACAAAATCACCATGGAGGTCCTGGTTTCACCAAAGTATTTGCTTAAGCAAGAAGGACTAGCCTAACCAAAAAGCATTCGTTGATTGCAGTTTCTCTGTCCCTAAGTCCAGTTCTAGTGAATACTTTTTTTTTTCCTCCAAATACCTTAGTAAAGGGAGAGAAGGAGATTCCAACTGGTCTTTGATTGTCACATTGTCTTTAAACTTATTTATCTGGTGACGCATTCGCGGTTTCAGTGTTCCTGCTTGTAGCAACCAAAAAGAGAAAAGAACCAAAGTGGATGATAGGGAAGGGAAATGATACAATAAGGAGTAGGTCATCTGGATACCTGCTTTTCCCTTCTTAAAGATTTCAGTGACAATAGCCAGACTTCCAGGATCCTGTAAATCTTCTTTAACATATGAAAATCACTTTAGAAACTTTATCTTTATTAAGTTGATCTCCCTCAACTTAAAAGTATATAATAGATTCCTCCCCACAATCACAGTCAGTTCTTTCTTTTTTTAAATTTTTATTTACTTTTATTTTTTTATTATGTTCAGTTAGCCACTGTATAGTACATCATTTGTTTTTGATGTAGTGTTCAGTGATTCATTAGTTACGTATAACACCCAGTGCTCATCACATCATGTGCCCTCCTTAACACAATGCAGTGCTTTCTGCCCACAGGTCTTGTCCCCATGTTTTAATACAAACACCTATTTGCTCAGAAAACAAAATAAAACAAAACAAGATTTCAGGTTTGAACATTTTAATTTTTTTATTCTTCCCTTTACCTCCTATGAAAAGTTGCCCATCAACTAGCTCCCTCCTTAACAGTTTCTCCACCAGAAATCACCCTTTCAAACCCAAGGTCATAGCGTTGGAAATAAAGGACTTGCCATGCTCTTTGTGCCACTTTTCCAGGGCTGCTTGAAAACAAAACAACGGGCAGTGGATGAGACTGCATCATCACTTGGGCCTACCTTTAACTTCAGACTTTTCTTCTCACCAAGAAAATTTCATTTTAGGCAGGGGTCACCATTCTTTTCTTCTCAAGCAACACTGGCCTTCTGCAACAGTAAGCACATCACAACCTTGGGGAAATCTGGTCTGGGATGGGGTCAGTCTGGAGAATGGAGGGTGGTGGGGAGAAGCTGCCTTATACTGATGGTAGGGCCTTTCCTGCGCTAACTATAGGTAAGGGGTGAGGATGCTCTTTGTCTCTCTTCCCTTCAGTCCTTCATTTCCCTTGGTGTTTTGCAGGTCTCTGTGCTCTTTTCCATCTCTTTTTTTCTGTTGATAAGCATTATGACCTGATGTCTTTCCCTCCCTTGTTCTCTGGTAGAAAAAGGACTGAAGTCTTCAGGACCAATATTACGCATATAATTTTTACTTTTCTAAAAGGCACTTTCATAGGTCATCTTATCCATCCCCAACAAAATGATTTTGATATAACCCATTATCTCCTATTTTCTCAAACACTCCCAAACCTCATTTAAAAAGTTACATCTTTCTCCCTTAGTAGCCCATTTCAAGTATTATACAACTAGCCTAAGCAAGGAGCTACTCCTAATATTTAACCTGAGGGGGTTTAGAGGTTAGAGACCAAGATTATACCATGGGCCTGACTGCTAGAGTAATGCCAAGCCATCCTCCATTGAGAAAAGGCACAGAGATTGATTTTCTTTGTGGCAAGTTTAAACCATTTCCTCTATGGAGGTCTGTAAGTGGTGTGGCCATATGTTGTGTTTTAAACCTCTTGTCCCAGCATACTTATTTCGCCCTCAAAAGTCTCCCAGTTTGGACAAAAAATTCTATGGCCATCCTAAACTATAAGGCACCTTTAAGTCAAACAAAGAGATGCTATCTGCATGCTGGAGCAGGGCTATTCTTATTCTCATGAAAGACTGGTGATAGATAATAAGCTTAAAGCACACCAGGAGGCATTTAGGTTTAGAAAGATCATTTTTACCATAGTCGTTGGAAGACAAAAGAGGGTCGTACCAACGGAAGTGTGAATTCATCTTTTTAGAATATGTTTTGAGAAATGCACAAGTAATAATGTCTCCATCCCATATAGTTTGCATGTGATCTTGCCAAATATAAATATATAAATTATATCTACATATGTATATATCTATATGTAGATATTACACATATTTCCATTTGCTTTTTCTGTAATGGTGAAGATGACCTTTTAAACTACTTTCCAGTTCTAAGTATCTATGATTGGCCTTCATTGATCTAGGGCAGGGGTCAAAAGAAACAATGGCACGTAGGCCAAATCTAGCCCAGTATAGAAAAAGAATAATGCAGGGGCGCCTGGGTGGCACAGCGGTTAAGCGTTTGCCTTCGGCTCAGGGCGTGATCCCGGCGTTACGGGATCGAGCCCCACATCAGGCTCCTCTACTATGAGCCTGCTTCTTCCTCTCCCACTCCCCCTGCTTGTGTTCCCTCTCTCGCTGGCTGTCTCTATCTCTGTCAAATAAATAAATAAATAAATCTTAAAAAAAAAAAAAGAAAAGAAAAAGAATAATGCAAACAAGAAGAAAATGTGGAACTATTTTCAGTCGCTTTTGCCAATGTTTTCAAGCGTCCCCTTTGTAATTGAGTTTTACTCAAGCCAGTGTTAAAATGGGTCCACATTTCCTGAACACATACCTATCAGCTGATAGTTACGATTTTGGGGATTGTTCAGAACCTGGTGGAGTGGCTGGGTGATGACCCCAAAAGTAAAATCCACATGTGAATTTTTAAAAAATATTTTATTTATTTATTTATTTATTTGAGAGAGAGAACGATCACAGAGGCAGAGGGAGAGGGTGGAGCAGGATCTCCGCCGAGCAGGGAGCCCGATGTGGAGCTCGATCCAAGAACCCAGAGATCGTGACCTGAGCCAAAGGCAGATGCTTAACCGACTGAGCCACCCAGGCGCCCAATTTGCTTGTTTGAGTCCAAACGTTAATAGTGATATTTTCTTTCCTGCCTATTATAGTAACCTAAATTTTGTGGTACTACTAAATTCTTTCTGGCCTCCTTTCCAATATTTGCCATGTTATTCCAAGCATGCATGTGATTTATTAACCCAGAGACCAGGTCTCAGTAACTTGCTTCAACAGAGAGACCTTCTGTCACTTTAGTTACTAAACAACTAGTGGGCCATCACCACCTAGCTTAGTGGTTCCTAACCCTTATTTTTGGCATGAACTCCTGTGAAAATTCGATGAATGCCAAGGAAACTGTCTTCAGAAAAGTGCACATTTACATATATGACACTTGCATTCATTTTTAGGAAGTCCAACCATACATTCCGAGTTAAAAACCTCTGCACTAGCCTTTGCTCAGTTGTTACAAGAATTCCTGTTGCATGGCTGTCATGGTCATGCTAGCTTGAAATGGAAGCCATGAAAATTATTCTTTCAAGAAAGCCTGTTATTAAAATACTTCTGGCACACAGCTACTGTTACAAGCTTTTTTTCTGATTAGCCTGCACAGATATTTTTTATTATGAAAAAGAATCACTTAGCACTCACTTTGACTTACTATTCTCACCAAAAACAAGTCAATGATAGTATCCCTAAATCCTTGATTTGTCAACTTCCAGATTCTTAAAAATCCCTGCTCAACACACTCTTCACAAATTCATTGTTAATATGTAAAATATATTCCATAAAAGCTCATGCATGTTTGCCTGCCCACATCTCTCTTTTATCTATCTCTTTTTATATGTTTATCTTAGCCAATGGCCTTGACCGAAATAGGGAACTCCTGCTAGCATTGATTGTTAGGTGGAGTCATAGAGGAAGGTGGTATCCAGATATCTTCAGGAGGACCCCTGGTACTCATGGGCATTTTGGATTATTAGCCATCCTGGAGATCTAACATGATATATTAAAAGCAAAGCTCCCTAAGCTCTGCAAACAAGAATATATTCCATATCTGTGTCTTACACTTGGGGTGGTAGGAATAGGTGGTATCCCTGTCCATGAAGAAATGTTTATTGCTTGTCTCTGCTTTTTATCTTAGCAGTTTGGAGTATGGCAGAGTATGAGGGCTAATAGAATCCTAAATTTGGAAGGGTCATTAAGCATTATTTCTACTTTAATTAGCAAACATTTATTGAGCACCTACTATGTGCTAAGCACTGACAGAGAAAAGAATAAAACAGATTCTCTCATCTTGTAGGAAATTAGCTTTGTTCCTAGCTGGGTCTTTTTTATCACCTGTAATAATTTACCCCAGCTATTTTCTAATTTGATGCATTTTTCTATTGTTTCTCTATCCTCCCTATTAGAAAATAAGTATAGATGCCCTGTTTTTTAAAAAGATTTTATTTATTTATTTGCTTATTTGTTTATTTATTTATTTGACAGCGAGAGCGTGCAAGGAGGCGGAGCAGCAGGCAAAGGGAGAGGGAAAAGAAGACTCCCTGCTGAGCAGGGATTCCCAAAGCAGGACTCAAACCCAGGACCCTGGGATCATGACCTGAGCCAAAGGCAGATGCTTAACTGACTGAGCCACTAGCCGCCCCCCTTTTTAAAGATTTTTAAAATGTATTTAAGATGCCCTGTTTTAACACAGCAGAAAAATTCATTGCAAACAGGTATTTGTAGTTGAGACAAGATTTCCAGCCTTCATGGCACAAATGCCTCTGTTCTAATTTCTGCATTGACTTAGCAGGCCCTATTTAATAACGAGTAACATGTTTCTTTTCCCTGCAATTCTGAGGCAAGATTTCTATCATTGTTGTCCTTGGCGATGTGGAATTGCAAATAACATTAGCCATGATGTATTAACCATTGAGTTAAGATTATAGTACAGAGTTATTGACTTTCGAATAATGAATTGAATGTACTCTGCAAAAAGCCAGCTGTCCATCTTTGAGTGAGTTAGTTTTTAACCACTAATTGGTGATTGTATTAGTTTTGCCATGGCTGCTGTAACAAATGACCAAAAACCTAGTACTTTATAAACAACATTAATTAATTTCCCCACAGTTCTAGAGGTCAGGAATCTGAAACAGGTCTCGCTGGGCTACATTCAAGGTGTGGGCGGGGCTGCATTTTTTTCTGGAGGCTCTAGGAGAGACTCTTTTCCTTGCCTTTTCCAGCTTCTAGAGTTTGCCCACTCTTCTTGGCTCATGGGCCCCCTCCATCCTCAAAGTCAACAATGGTAGATGGATTCCTTACATTGCATTCTTTCAATCTTGCTTTCATTGTCACATGTCCTTCTCTGACTCTTACTCTTTTTTTTTTCTTATATTACCCACTGGGTTCTTTTTTTTATTATAATAATATTTTTTATTATATTATGTTAGTCACCATACAGTACATCCCTGGTTTTTGATGTAAAGTTCGATGATTCATTAGTTGTGTATAACACCCAGTGCACCCAGTGCCCTCCTTACTACCCATCACCAGCCTATCCCATTCCCACACCCCCTCCCCTCTGAAGCCCTCAGTTTGTTTCTCAGAGTCCATAGTCTCTCATGCTTCATTCTGTCTCCCTCTTCCACTTTTAAAGACCTCTGTGACTACATTGAGTCTACATGGATGGATAATACAGAATAATTTCCTCATCTCAAGGTTAGTTATTTACAAACTTAATTTCATCTGCAACTGTAACATGTAACTGTGACATGTAACTTAACACATTCACAGGTTTTAGAAGTAGGATGTGGACTACTTTAGAGGGTCACTACTCTGCTTACCACAGTGACTTGATTTTTTTTCTTTTTCTTTTGAAATAATTGTAGATTCACAGTATGTTTTAAGGACAGAGAGGTCTTATATACCCTTCACCCTGTGTCTACCAATGTTACATCTTACATATGCATATGTAATATAAAATCAACATAATGAACTTGACATTGGAACAATGGGTGTGTTTAGTTCTATGTCATTTTATCACATGTGTAGATTTGTGTAACCACTACTACAATCAAGATAAAGTACTGTTCCATCACCACAAAAGATCTTTCTTATGCTCTTCTTTTATTTTCTTTATTGTCACACTTACTCCCCTCATGCCCAATATTCCTAACTCCTGGCAATCGCTAATCTTCTTTTTGTATCTATAATTTTGTCATTTCAAAAATATTATATAATTGGAGTCATGGAGTATGTTACCTTTCAGGTTGACTTTTTTATTTGGTATGATTCTCTTGAGATCTATTCAAGTTGTTTTATGTATAAACAGTGCATTCTTTTTTACTATTGAATAGTATTCTATGGTATGAATGTATCACAGTTTGTTTAACACTTACCTGTTGAGGAACATTTTGGTTGTCTCCAGTATTTGGCTCTTACAAATAAAGCTGTGCAGGTTAGTGTACAGGTTTTTATGTTAACATAAGTTTTCATTTCTCTGGAGAAAATACCCAGAGTGTGGTTGCTGGATCATATGGTAAGTGCATGTTTAGTTTTTAAGAAACTGCAAAAACTATCTTCCAGAGTGCCTGCACATGACTTATTACAATCTACTAGTATCAACATTTTACCTTTTTTAGTAAACTTAACCTTTTATCCTCAATTTTTTATAATATTGTTGAATTAAGTATTTCCTCTACATATATTTAGAACCACATCAGTCAGTGTTATAATTTTTGTTTCAACCATCAAACATAATAGAGAAAACTCAACAGGAGAAGCAAAGTCAATTGTGTTTACTCTTACTTTTGCTTTTTCTGTTGTTCTTCCTTCCTTCCCGAGTTCTGCAATTCCTTTTATATATTTTTTTCCATTTAGAGGACTTTCTTTTGTCATTCTTTTAGTGCAGGTTTGTTGACAACCACATAGTTTTCCTTCATCTGAGAATTTCTTAATTTCCCCTTTATTCCTGAAGGATGTTTTCACAGAATATAGGATTCTGAGTTAACGGTTCTTTTCTTTCATCACTTGAAAAAAGATTGTGCCACTGTCTTCTGGCTTCCATGGGTTCTGATGAGAAATCATTCAAATTGTTTTCTTCCTCTATAGTTAAGGCATCATTTTCTCTCTCACTGCCTTCAAGATTTTTTTCTATGTCTTTAGAGTTTTCAGAACTTTGACTATCATGTGTTGTGGCATGGATTTCTTTGGGTTCATCCAGTTTGGAACACTCTCAGCTTCTTGAATCTGTAGGTATGTATCTTATGCTAGATTTGGGAAGTTTTCAGCCATTATTCCTTTGAATACCTTGTCTGTCCTGCCTTCTCATATTTTATTGTTCTCGACCTCCTCTGATGACAGGAAAGTTAGATATTTTTTATAGTCTCACAGGTCCCTGAGACCCTGTTCATTTTTTTTCAGTCTATTTTTCTCTGTTGTTCAGATGAATAATTTCTATTATTCTACCTTCAAGTTGGCTGATTCTTTCCACACTCCTCTCCATTCTGCTATAGAACTCAACTGCTGAGATTTTTTTAAGTTTCAGTTATTGTATTTTTCATTTCTAAAATTTCCACTTGGTTCTTCCATGTGCCTTCTATTTCTTCACTGAGACTTTTTTGTTTGTTTCAAGAATGTAATTGATTATTGAAGCATTTTTATCATGACTGCTTTAAAATATTTGTGGGATAATTCTAACATCTCTGTTATCTTGGCAGAGATGAGTACTAGGGAGATATGGGAAACAGGGTACTCACCTGGATAGTATGGACCCAGAAGAGTTGGTAGAAACTATATCATAGTATTAACTGAATGTTTTCCTCTTGACTCTTGTAAGAGTGGTGGAGTAACATGCGGCAGATTCCTGTACCACTCTGTTTGGTTAAAGAGATAATCTCCCCTATTGGTGAGAAGTTAGTTTGTTTAGTCGTAACAACAAACACTCCACCTCCATGACTGAAATAACCATTGATTGAGGATTGTGGAAATATTAACAGAAAAGAGTAGGTTATGAAAAGGGTATTTGTTCTTTTTTTTTTTTAGGATCTAGGGTTTATTTGGCATCTTTGTGGCCCCAATATTCTGATCCTAGAGGCTTCCAGCATCTAAGCCAGGTGGGAAGCATTTGTGAAAGAGCTCTGTCCTTCACAAAGCTCCATGTTAACTTCTTGGCACTTTTTGTCCAAGGCTCAGAGAATCAGTTGACCCCATTACACAGCTTCTTTGTTTACTGGCATAACTGTTGCTTTCTTAAATCTCTCTTTCCTTTGACTTGTAGAGGTTTCCTCAATGTAAATTCAGTGTTTTTGATCTCCCCTTGGGGCAGTTCAGTAACATTTTCCTTACTGGCTCTCTGTATTTGTGTGTATATCTCTGTGTGCTTGTTTTTATGGACTGCCTATCTACTGTACCTCTTGGCAAAGAAAGAAGTATACCCACTGTTTATTGAGTCACATTGCCTTTTCCTATAGCAAATCTTATATTTGCAAAGCTGTAGCCTTGACATGTTAAGATGTTTCATAAAGGACACAGTCAAATCCATTTGGTTAAATAGATGAAAGGAAAGGGAATTGTGCCAGGCTACAGTGAGTTTTGCAGATTTTGTAGTTTGACTTAAAGCTAAACAAAAACACACATGCATCTGAAGAGGAAGCAGCTTGAAATTTGTGTGGTAAAGAGAAAGATAGGCATGCTTTATAACCCAAAGCCAAAGTGCTCATTGTTAAACCCTAGGCTATGGCTTACTTAGATCCTCTCATGTGTGTGTTTGTGGGGAAGAGGTGAGTATGCCTGGTCTCTTACTCAAAGATATGGAGATGATATAGTGGGAAAATCCAAAATCTCAATTGTCACTCTGTCTCTCAAGCAGGCTCCAAACTCCAAATATACTGTTTAATTCTGAGGACAATGATCACCAGTTAAGCAGAAGGGCCAAAAGAGCAGGATACTGCTATACAGATCTGGGAAGAGAACTTAGAATCAGCCTTCCTTGCCATTGATCTCACTCTTTTCCTATAAGCCACTGTTTTGTTTTATTTTGTTTTTTGGCCCTATTTCATCAGTTCTTTGGTAGCTACGCATTTCTATATATTTAGCACCTGATTAAATGGAAAGACTGACTTGTTTATTGTTCAGGTAAGGTGGTGATGTCATGATATTGCTGATCCCAATGATTCATGATTCATCAAGGCCAAGTTACTTCTAGCCAACCACTGAAAGATGCTAAAGAACAGGTAGGTGGACTAATCTTTCTCTTTTGATTTTCACCTCTACCATTCTACCCTCAGGTATGACTTAGATATCTCCCAGAATGGAGTCTCATTGGCTAATGGAAGCCTAAAGTGGATATGGCTAATGCCAGGAATGAGGGTCTTTATTTTCTGAAAATTCAGTTTATTAGACGGAAAAATCCACAGGACTGCCTCAGGCATCCAGGCCATACACTAGACAAAAGCATCCTCAAATTACTCTTTTTTTTGAGAGAGAGGGAAAGAGCACAAGTGGGGTAAGGGGCAGAGGGAGAAGCAGGCTTCCACTGAGCAGGGACCCTGTTGTGGGGCTCGATCCTGGGACTCCAGGATCATGAGCTGAGCTGAAAGCAGATGTTTAACCAACTGAGCCACCCAGCCACCCCCTCTTTTAAATGAAAAGCCATGTGGCATAATATGTACTGAAAGGAAAAGTGTGATCCTACCTCTTTATTTTGCTCTCTGTCCTTTTGGACTTCTTCAGCCTTTTTCTGATCTCTGTGGTTCTGACCCCACTCCCAATAACCCTCTAGGAGGCCCTTTGTAATGAAATTCTCCCTGCTCCATGTCATGTGCTTATGGCACTGAAATGCCATGTGTCAC
This sequence comes from Ursus maritimus, assembly GCF_017311325.1. Taxonomy (NCBI): domain Eukaryota; kingdom Metazoa; phylum Chordata; class Mammalia; order Carnivora; family Ursidae; genus Ursus; species Ursus maritimus. The sequence continues at coordinate 65,587,407 of NW_024423319.1, forward strand.
AGGATGTAAAGGACCAGCTATTTCTAGACCCTCAGGTAGAAGGAGTGCTCAAACAGTTGAGACAATTTGAGGTAGGGGAGGCTGCAGTGAACAATAGGGCAGAGAGCTGCTGCTTTGTTGCTGAGATGGCCAGCTGAAGGAGATAACTGTGTGTTTAGTAGTCCTGAGGAAGTGAAAATTCGGATTGATGTGTCTTCATTCAAGAGACTAAGTATGGTAGGGGAGCGTAGGAACTAACGCTGCCAATAATAACACCTTATAATTCTATAGCCCCTCTCTTCTAAAGAATTTAAAAGGCTCCAATGTTTTATTTCATTTGGCCTCACAAACAACCCTATGGACTTAGGAAAGGTAAATATTGAAGACTGTGTATGACAAGTTACTTCCCCTCCCTGGGCATCAGAGTTTTTAAACTGTGAATTGAGGGCTTGGTGGAGGGCTGATTTCTAAGGTCTTTCCCACAGTAAGAGTTTCCATGATGGTAACATTTCCAGGTGGGGCAATTGAGTCTCATACTTTACATCGAGTTGCTCAAAGTCACAGTATAAATCAGGGACAGAGTGATCATTATAGGCCAGGCCCTGATCCCTTCCCTTAGAATGCCCTATCAGTGATATTTTTGAACAGTGAGGTACAGAGGATTCTGTTTTCTTAACACATGAAGCCTGTGCTTGTCCATTCCATTTAACACTCTCTCCTACCTAAACACCTTCCCAACCTACCCCGCTCACTTATCAACAGAGCCTTTAACCTTCCCCTTGATGTTGCCTGGGATCTGTAGCTTGTTTGACTGCAGCTGCCTTCCTGGCATGTTATGTGGCTGGATGCAAGGTCATTGCTACCCTTAGAGAGCAAAGTCTGAAGCCAGCACTTCACTTACATCAGCTGAGAGAAGTTATGGCTCTTGGGTGTGGCAGATGGTCAGGGGAAGAGCCATTTGAATACATCATATTGCGAAGTGCCCACAAAAAGCAAGGAGGATTTGGGGAAAAGGGTTGACAAAAGGGGCCATGGGCGAAATCGAGACAGCGAGTTGATAAAAACAAATGGATTCAATCGTTGATCAGTATGCAGCAAAGAGCCAAGATGACTGAGATTTCTTCAGAGTTGGGGAATAAAATGGCATTTCTGACTGTGACAGGGATTAGGTTGGGGGAGGCCAGTAGGGGAATAAGGAAAGCTTTATCCTCAGCATGTTCGGCTTTTATAGTAAGACATTTAGTTTAAGAAATGCTGTGAGCTGAGTACTGTGAGGCAGTAAATTCAGAAAGCCACATTCCCCATATGATTCCTGGAAACCAGTAAGAATTTGGCTTAAGAAGGAATGGCAGAAGGTGATTTGTGGTGTTGTAACAGTCGCCTTGGAAGCTGAGATGGAAAATTTGTCCCTGAAAGGCTAAGAAGTTGGAGGAGACTCGCTGGAAGTTTCTGTCCAGAGAAAATCATTGAAATACAGTGGTGTTTTAAATATATGGTGGAGGATGGAGGCTGGAACACTCTGGGGTTCCAATCTTGTAATAGGTTCACTTGTTAAGTCTTTGGCTTATGATCTAAAATGGGAATTTGTTAGTTACTTTTGGGCTAAAAGTTCCTGAGGTTCCCAGGGCCTTTATCTAATCCCAGTGATACCCCTTTCATTTTTCTTTGTCCTGTTACTTTTTTCTCTTTTCCATTTTGAGATTAAAATCATTTGTCATTTATCAGAACAATGCATAAACATTTCACAGATTTTGAAAAATGTAGAAAAGAAATCCAATCTTTTGCTTTTAACAATGATTTATGTTTTTATTTTGAGTAATTAGGAAAGTACTGAAATGCACTAAGAATCAATAATGTAACAAACACACTTGGATCTCTACTCAGAATTGACAAATGTAATTTAAATTGTGGTAAGAACACTTAACATATCTACCCATTTAACAAATTTTAAGTGTACAATGCAGTATTGTTAAGTAAAGCACTGTGTTATATAGTGGACCTTGAGAACTTATTCATGTTGAATAATAACTATTACCATTTTTTACGTTTCTTTTATTTTTTCACCTTTATTGAGATGTAATTGACAAATAAAATTGTAAGATTTTTTTATTCAAGTGTAATTTGACATACAATATTATATTAGTTTCAGATGCACAACGTAGTGACTTAACATTTATATACATTATGAGGTGATAATCACAATAAATCTAGCTACCATCTGTCACCATACAAAATTGTTACATATTATTAACTATGTTCCTTATGCTGTACATTGTATCCCCATCTCCTATTTATTTTATAACTGGACTTTCTACCTTTTAATCCCCTTCCCCTATTTCACCCATTCCCACTCTCCCCTCTGGCAACCACCAGATTGTTCTCTGTTACCATTTTTAACATCAAGTTTGCTTTAGATTTTATTCTAGTGGGAAAATAAAATGTTACAGACAAGTTAAATTCTGTCCCCTATTTCTAACCCCATTCCTCTCTATCCATTTCCAGAGGCAAAAATGAATTTGGAATGTATTCTTCCATTTCATTCATATACATATATATATGTATATATGAATATATATTATATAGACTACATATATATATGAATATAGAGTATATATTCTTTCTATAGAAATATATAGACAGAATTATTCTGTGTGTTTTCTTAATTTACATAAGTAATATTGTAATGTGTTTCTTTTTTTTCTTTTTTTAAAAAGATTTATTTGAGAGAGAGAGAGCACAAGTGGGGGCAGGGGCAGAGGGGAAGGGAGAAGCAAACTCCCTGCTGAGCAGGGAGCCCAACATGGGGCTCGATCCCAGGACCCTGAGTTCATGACCTGAGCCAAAGACAGATGCTTAACCAACTGAGACACCCAGGTCCCCTCTTTCTTTTTTTTTTTCATTCAACATCTTCTTTGGGGTTGTATTTCATTTTCCTTTTACATTTCCTCTTCCACTCTAACCATGCTCTAGAGCCAATGACATGTACATTACCTTTTTATGATAAAAAAATATATAATCACATTACAGGAAAATTGGAAAATTCTATCAACTGATAGCTCTTAGGACCAGAGAGCTCTTAGTCCTACTGTAGACTTTAATTTGCAAAGGTTGTAGGCAGCTCAGCCAGTTCAGTGATCTTGGCTATAAAACATTAAAGACCAAAATTGGAAGGGTCTTTAGGGATACCTCCTAGGATAGTCTCCTACCCCATTTTATGAGAGTAGCAGAGGCCCAGAGAAGGTAAATGACTTAGCAAGGGCACACATCCATTTAATATTGTACTTGAGACTCTTGGCTCCCTGTCCTATGTGAAACCTTCCATGTTCAAAAAAGGAAAAAGAGAGAGAAAAGAAATCGAAAACTGTATTTTTTTCATTACAAAAATGATTCATTTTAATAACATGTCGGAGAAACAAAAGAATAGAAAAATGAAGAAATCAAGGACTGCCCATTTTAATATTTTGATCTTCTAATCTTTCTTCCTGTGTATTTTTATGTTTCTGTGGTTTTACCTATCTTGGTTTTCTTCCACTTAACATTATAGTATCATAATGCACTGTTTTCAAAAGGCACATTTCTACACTGAAGTCCTGCCAGTGAATAATTTTTAAGGCACAATTTGCTATTTAGCCATTAAAATAGCACAGGCAAGGACTTGTGTGAAAAAGGAAATAAGGATTATGGTATATTCCCCAGAAAGTTTGTTCCTGTCCTTTGACCAAATCTTGTTCTTCTAAAAGACAGAACAACAACAAGGGTTGGCATTTCCGTGATTCTTGCTCTGAAGTATTCATTCAGAATGGTTAGTTGAGCTTGGAAATGGCTTGGGGTGTGACCAAGGGATGCCCTGATAGACCTCTCCATCTCCAAATCAAGGTTAAGAGGTGCCCTTGAGGCCCATAGGGAACCAATTCTGGAGCTGCTCAGCTCAAAGAAGCCAACCCTGAGGAAAAGACTGTGGGTTTTTTCCCTGGTCAGGAGGGTGGGATGGGGTGTATAATTTTTCCAGAGCTGGAGCACAAAGAGGATGATAGTCTTTAAAACTTCTTTAGCATTACCATGAGAGAGGCATCCATCCCTGACAAACCACACCATTTCTACACACACACACACACACACACACACACACACACACACACGATTAGCATTTGTTGATTACAAGTTTGATTGCATTTATTGTAATACATGCAAAACTGCATTTAACTATCAAGACCTGCTGGGACAGAGGTGATGGTTTATCATCCTAGACAGTTCAGTGTGTTTGAAACAATGAAGAACCAAGAAATTAAGCCACTTGCTCAAGTTCACACAGCAAAACAGCACCATGCTGAAATTAAAAAATAAATTTTAAAAAATGAAAGCACTGTTATTCCTGGTCTAGGGTCTTGGAAAGCCAGACTTAGCCCATGGAAGCTTGCCATGCTTCTGCTTTAATCAGTTTAATTCTTTGCTAGCTGGCCTTTTGCTGTCTTTGATTCTCTTTACATTGGCCAAGCGTCTATTTGCAGTTGTTCAGAAGCGCTTGATAGTTTCAATTTTTCAGTTCCGGGCTCTATTCTTTTGTGTAGGGCTGGAAAGCTAGGAGTCACACCAGCGGCTAGCTGCATCTCTGCCGTAAGCTCACTGGGGGCTCTGTGTGTGTGTTTGTGTGTGTGTGTGTGTGTGTGTGTTCGTTTGCATGTGCATGTATGCCTGTGAATTAGTGAGGACTGTAGGATTGGGAATATTTAAGATTTTAAATTTTTAAAATCCCTCTAAAAAGAACCCTTTCCCATGTCAAAAGATTTTATTTTTAAGGATCCTTATTTCTGTAGTTGATTGAGATTTAGAATTAGGCAGGATGAGGCTTGGCAAGCTTGCATTTCACTGGGACATAGGGTGCTCTTGTTTCTAGGCCATAGAAACCAATGTTGGAACAAGTCCCAGTTGTGTTTACCCCCAAGATTCAAGTTTCAATTCAAGGGAGCTTCTTTCCACACCCTTTTCCCCTCCCCCCAGCAAAAGCTTCTGAGCTAAAGCTGCTTTTAACAAGGAGTGGCTTTAGGCACTGAGTGGCATTTCCCCCTCAAAGTGGGCAGACAACTTCTCTGTGGGAGTCTTAACCTGCCATACCTACCAAAGGCTTTGGGAAATGTGAAGTGGCACTTACTGCATCTAGACTCCAAAGAACTTGCCTGCATGCTGACCAGCTTGGCTGTGGGAAAACTTGCAATTTTTTTGCCCATCCAAAGGCCCCCCTTAACCAGTCAGGTCTGAACGTGTGGGTGTAGGGGGCACAAGGGGACTGTAGAAAGCTTACAGCTGTTCTCAGACTCAAGGAGGTAGCAGACCAAGAAGTCCATTATTCATCTGTTTCCAGTGTATTAGGTAAGTATATATTGCAGTCCTTACTGGAAAAGATAAGAGAGGTGATTTTATATACATATGTGAGTATACATACACACACACACACACACATATATATTCTCTCTCTCTCTCTCTCTCTCTCTCTCTCTCTCTCTCTATATATATATATATATATATATATAATCTCCTATTGCTTCTGTTTCTCTGAAGAATTCTAATACAGATTTTGACCAAAAGTCCCCTTCATGACATATACAAAAAATCTGATCATAGGTGAGTCAAAGTTATAGGCCAATATTGTCATGAAGAAAGCCAAGAAAGCAACTGGCCTCAAATGCTGTGAGTTTTAATCCCAGTTCAAAGATTAACTTTCTATTTGGCCAAAAGCCTTACTTGGTGACTCAAAAACAAAGGAGGGAGGAGTTAACTACATCAGTGGTTCCCAGCCTGAGTTCTCTGGTCATTTTAATGGATCACAAAGGTAACACTGGGATCCTTAAGTCATTTTCGGTATTTCAAACTTTAATGAAAATAGAGCACTTAACTATCAGACAGCTGCCCCAGTTATCTATCAAGTTTGTTTTTTCCCCGAATTACACGAACCAAGCACAACAACATTGGTTATCCATGCTGATCAGAAAGTCTGATGCAGACAATGAATCATGGAATAAACACTACATCGAAAACTAAGGATGTACTGTATGGTGACTAACATAACACAATAAAAAATTTTAAAAAAAGAAAGAAAGTCTGAGGCATACGTGTGTGTGCATGCGTGAACATGGAAAAGCTATTATTTAATAAATGCAGTTTTTTCAGAAAAAAAAAAACACCTCACAGAAGCCCTGGGCCTTATTAAAAAAAAAGATATCAGAAGGGTTTGGAAAGGTATGAAAAGATTGAGAACTGATCTAACTGATCTGTGGCTGAGGTCCCTTGCAACTCTTTTGGACTTCCTCATCTATTTACCTCTCTTGTCTTTTCCAGCGAGGACTGCGATATATACTTACCTGAGACACTGGAAACAGATGAATAATGGACTTCTTGGTCTAGGAGAGCCAATTGTGTAAGTTCTAGTCCTAGGACAGGAGACCAATGTCCCAGCTTAACAGCGAGGCAGAAAGAAACTTTAATATACATTAAAGGCACAGTGTGATTTGGAATTGCCTTGAGATTTGAGACAGGCTCTCAATTTCTGGAAGGGGTATTAAAGGAGCTATCTCATTCCATTTATCTGAAGTTCAGTTGTTCATAAATACAATATACTTAAAGACTACCTACTAAGTTTAAGATACTATAGGCGGGAGAAAGGGGTGGTAAGAGTAATAATGTAGTGGTAGGTGAGTAAAATAACCCTCATTTCAGGGAAACCATGTTTTATTAGGGTAGAAATATGTGCACAGGACTATTGAAGGCAACATGTAAGATAGCACATGCCTCTGGGGGTTGTAAATCGCATATATAATACTTTATTCAGCAGGAATCCCTCGGGGGGAAATGGTGCATAATGGAAAAGGAGGTAAACCAGCAACTGTGCTATTTCTAACTGCCTGCTAGAAGAAGATCGATGTTCTAAGTTTTGCCTCACTAGTTCTTTGTGCAGCAAATCACAACAAAATTTAGAAGCAATACCTTCCTGGCTATTGTATGTTTATCTATTAAGTCTCACATTGACTCTTGGCCACAAACGTTTCCTGCCTCCTGGTAAGAACTAGATCATCTAAACCATTTTTATCTAATACATTAATCAACTTTTCTAGATTACCTTGCCTAGAGATATCCATAGACAAGCAACTACCTCCAAAGGCAGTCCATGCCAGAACACTATTCTTTTCATTTTATTTTATTGTTTTAATTGTGCTAAAATACATGTAACATATAATTTCCCATCTTAATTATTTTAAAATTAAGTACATTCACACTGTTGTGCAATCATAGCCACCATCCATCTCCAGAACTTTACTTTTCATCTTGCAAAATTAAAACTCTGTACTCATTAAATAATAACTTCCAATTTTCCAACTTTCCCCCTCCCTCAAGCACCTGGTGCCACCATATTGTTTTCTGTCTTTATGAATTTGACTATTCTAGGTTCCTCATATAAGTGGAATCATGCAGTATTTATTTGTCCTTTTGTAACTGGCTTATTTCACATAGCATAAAGTTCTCAAGGTTCATCTATGTTGTAGCATGTGTCCGAATTTCCTTTTTTAAGGCTGAATAATACTCTTTTATATGTAAACATATTTTGATTATTCATTCATCTGTTGATACACACTTGCTTCCATCTTTTGGCTATTGTGAAGAATGTTTCTATGAATAAATATTGCTTCAAGACCTTGCTTTCAAATCTTTTGGATATATATCCAGAAGTGAAATTTCTAGCTCATATGATAATTCTATTTTTAATTTTTTGAAAAACTATTTTCCATAGCAGTTGGACCATTTTACATTCTCACCAAGAGTTGCACAATGGTTCCAAATTATCCACATCCTTCCCAACATTTGTTATTTTCTTTTTTATTTAATAATAGTCATCTTAATGTTTGTGCAGTAGTATCTCACTGTGGTTTAAATATCCATTTCCCTAAGGATTGGTGATATTGAGCATCTTTTCATGTGCTTTTTGGCCATTTAAAAAATCTTTTTTGGAGAAATGTCTATTTAAGTTTTTGGTCATATTTTAATTGGTTTTTTGTTGTTGTTGAGTTGTAGGAGTTCTTTATATATTTTGTATATCAATCTCTATTCAGATATATGATTTGCAAATATTTTCTTCCATTCCATGGATTGCCTTTTCATTTATTTTATTTAAATTCAATTAGCCAACATAAGTACATCATTAGTTTTGGATGTAGTGTTCAATAATTCATCAGTTGCCTATAACACCCAGTGCTCAGCACATCACAAGCCCTCCTTAATGCCCATCACCCAAATACCCCAGCCTCCCAACCAGCCCCCCTCCACAACCCTCAGTTTGTTTCCATAGTTAAGAGCCTCTCATGGTTTTTCTCCCTCTCCGATAACTTCTCATTCAGTTTTCTCTTCCTTCCCCTTTGATCCTCTGCACAGTTTCTTATGTTCCACATATGAGTGAAACCATGTAATAATTCCTTTCTCTGATTGATTTATTTTGCTCAACATAAAACCCTCCAGTTCCATCTACATCAATATAAATGGTAAGTATTAATCCTTTCTGATGGCTGAGTAATATTCCATTGTGTGTGTGTGTGTATATATATATGTGTGTATATATATACACATATATATCTCACATCTTTAATCCATTCATCTGTCGATGGACATTGGCACTCTTTCCACAATTTGGCTATTGCGGACATTGCTGCTATGAACATTGGGTTGCAGGTGCCCCATCAAATCAGTACATTTGTATCTTTGGGGTAAATACCTAGTAGTACAATTGCTGGGTTGTAAGGTAGCTCTGTTTTTAACTTCTTGAGGAACCTCCATACTGTTTTCCAGAGTGGCTATACAAGCTTGCATTCCCACCAACACTGTAAGAGGGTTCCCCTTTCTCCCCATCCTGGCCAACATATGTTGTTTCCTGACTTGTTATTTTTAGCCATTCTGACTGGTGTAAGATGGTATCTCATTATGGTTTTGAATTGTATTTCCCTGATGCCAAGTGATGTGGAGGATTTTTTCATGTGTCTGTTGGCCATTTGTATATCTTCTTTAGAGAAATGTCTGTTCATACCTTCTACCCATTTCCTGACTAGATTATTTCTTATTTGGGTGTTGAGTTTGATAAGTTATTCATAGATCATGGATCCTAGCCCTTATCTGATATGTTACTTGCAAATATCTTGTCCCATCCAGTAGGCTGATTTTAGTTTTGTTGACTGTTTCCTTTGCTGTACAGAAGCTTTTTGTCTTGATGAGTACCCAATAGTTCATTTTTACTTTTGTCTCCCTTGCCTTTAGAGATGTGTCTAGCAAGAAGTTGTTGTAGCTGAGGTCAAAGAGATTGCTGCCTGTGTTCTTCGCTAGGATTTTGACGGATTCTTATCTCACGTTGAGGACTTTCATCCATTTTGAGTTTATCTTTGTGTATGGTGTAAGAGAATGGTCCAGTTTCATTATCGTACATGTGGCTGTCCAATTTTCCCAACACCATTTGTTGAAGAGACTGTCTTTTTTCCATTGGATATTCTTTCCTGCTTTCTTGAAGATCACTTGACCATAGAGTTGAGGGTCCATTTCTGGGGTCTCTATTCTGTTCCATTGATCTATGTGTCTGTTTTTCTGCCAGTACTATACTGTCTTGATGATTACAGCTTTGGAATATAGCTTAAAGTCTGGCATTGTGATGCCACCAGCTTTGGTTTTCTTTGTCAACGTTCCTCTGGCTATTCGGGGTCTTTTCTGGTTCCACACAAATTTTAGGATGGTTTGTTCCAGTTCTGTGAAAAATGTCAATGGTATATTGATAGGGATTGCATTGAATGTGTAGATTGCTCAGGGTAGCATAGACATTTTAACAATATTTTTTCTTCCAATCTATGAGCTTGGAATGTTTTTGCATTTCTTTGTGTTTTCCTCAATTTCTTTCATAAGTGTTCTGTAATTTTTAGAGTATAGACCCTTTACCTCTCTGGTTAGATTTATTCCTAGGTAACTTATGGTTTTGGGGGCAATTGTAAATGGGATGGATTCCTTCATTTCTCTTTCTTCTGTCTCATTGTTAGTGTAAAGAAATGCAACTGATTTCTGTGCACTGATTTTATATCCTGCCATGTTGCTGAATTCTCTATGAGTTCTAGCAATTTTTTGTTGGAGTCTTTGGGTTTTCTACATAAAGTATCATGTCATCTATGAAGAGTGAGAGTTTGACTTTTTCTTTGCCAATTTGAATGTCTTTTATTTCTTATTGTTGTCTGATTGCTGACGCCAGGAATTCCAGTACTATGATGAACAACAGTGGTGAGAGTGGGCATCCCTGTCATGTTCCTGACCTTAGGGGGAAAAGCTCTCAGTATTTCTCCATTGAGAATGATATTCACTGTGGGCTTATCGTATATGGTTTTTATGATATTGAAGTATGTTCCCTCTATGTCTACACTGTGGAGAGTTTTAATCAAGAAAGGATGCTGTATTTTGTCAAATGCTTTTTCTGCCTCCATTTAGAAGATCATATGATTCTTGTCCTTTCTTTTATTAATATGATGTATTACGTTGATTGATTTGTGAATGTTGAACCACCCTTGCAGCCCAGGAATGAATCTCACTTGGTCATAGTGAATAATTGTTTTAATGTACTGTTGGATCCTACTGCCTAGTATCTTGGTGAGAATTTTGGCATCCATGTTCGTCAGTGATACTGGTCTGTAATTCTCCTTTTTGGTGGGGTCCTTATCTGGTATCAGATCAAGGTAATGCTGGTCTCATAGAATGAGTTTGGAAGTTTTCCTTCCATTTCGATTTTTTGAAACAGCTTCAGAATAATAGGTATTAGTTCTTCCTTAAATGTTTGGTAGAATTCCCCTGGGAAGCCATCCAGCCTTGGACTCTTGTTTTTGGGAGATGTTTGACTACTGCTTCAATTTCCTTGCTGGTTATGAGTCTGTTCAGGTTTTTCTATTTCTTCCTGTTTCGGTTGTGATAGTTTATAAGTTTCCAGAAATGTATCCATTTCTTCCAGATTATTAATTTGTTGGCATATGGTTTCACATAATATGTTCTTAAAATTATTTGTAGTTCCTTGGTGTTGCTCATGATCTCTCCCCTTTCATTCATGATTTTATTAGTTTGGGTCCTTTCTCTTTCCTTTTTGATGAGTGTGGCTGGGGGTTTATTGATCTTATTAATTCTTTCAAAGAACCAGCTTCTAATTTCATTGATCTGTTCTACTGTTCTTTTGGTTTCTATTTCATTGCTTTTTGCTCTAATCTTTATTATTTCTCTTCTCCTGCTTGGTTTAGGGTTTATTTGCTGTTCTTTCTCCAGTTTCTTTAGGTGTAAGGTTACCTTGTGTATTTGAGACTTTTCTAATTTTTTGAGAAAGGCTTGTATTGCTATGAACTTCCCTCTTAGGACCGCCTTTCCTGCATCCCAAAGGTTTTGAACAGTTATGTTTTTCTTTTCATTTGTTTCCATGAAATTTTTAAATTCTTCTTTAATTTTCTGATTGACCCATTCATTCTTTAGTGGGATACTCTTTAACCTCCAAATGTTTGAGTTCCTTCCAAATTTCTTCCTGTGATTGAGTTCAAGTTTCAAAGCACTGTGGTCTGAAAATATGCAGGGAATAATCTCAATCTTTTGGTACCAGTGAGACCTGATTTGTGACCCAGTATGTGATCTATTCTGGAGACTGTTCCATGTGCATGAGAGAAGAATATGTATTCTGTTGCTTTAGGATAGAATGTTCTGTGAAGTCCGTCTGGTCCAGTGTGTCATTCAAAGCCCAGCTCTTGTTTCCTTGTTTATCTTCTGCTTAGATGATCTGTCCATTACTGTGACTGCGGTGTTAAAGTCCCCTACTATTATTGTATTATTATCAATGTGTTTCTTTAATTTTGTTATTAATTGGTTTATATAATTGGCTGCTCCCGAGTTAGGAACATAAATATTTGGAATTGTTAGATCTTCTTGTTGGATAGACCCTTTAAGTATGATATAGGGTCCCTCTTCATCCCTTACTACAGTCTTTGGTTTAAAATTTAATTTGTCTGATATAAGGATTGCTACCCCAGCTTTCTTTTGATGTCCATTTCCATGATCAATGGTACTCCATCCCCTCATTTTCAATCTGGAGGTGTCTTTGGGTTTAATATGAGTCTCTTGTAGACAGCATATGGATGCGTCGCTTTTTTATCCAATCTGATACACTTTGTCTTTTGATTGAAGTATTTAGCCCATTTACGTTCATTGTAACTACTGACAGGTATGAATTTAGTGCCACTGTATTCCCTGTAAAGTCCCTGTTTCTGTCAATTGTCCCTGTTCCTTTTTGGTCTGTTACTTTTGGGCTCTCTCTTTGCCTACAGGATCCCCTTTAATATTTCTTGCAAGGCTGGCTTAGTGATCACAAATTCTTTTAGTTTCTGTTTGTCCTGGAAGCTCTTTACCTGTCCTTCCATTCTGAATGACAGCTTTGCTGGATAAAGTACTCTTGGCTGCATGTTTTTCTCATTTAGTACCCTGAATATACTATGCCAGCCTCTTCTGGCCTGCCAGGTCTCTGTGGCTAGGTCTGCTGCCAGTCTAATGTTTCTACCATTGTAGGTTAAGGTGCTCTTGCCTTGAGCTCCTTTCAGTATCTTCTCTTTATGTATGAAATTTGCAAGCTTCACTATTATATGTTGGGGTGTTGATCTATTTTTATTGATTTTGAGGGGGTTTCTCTCTACCTCCTGGACTTGAATGCCTGTTCCTTCCCCAGATAGGGATATTCACAGCTATGATTTTCTCAAATATATCTCTGTCCCTCTCTCTCTCTCTCTCTCTTTCTTCTTCCTCTGGGACACCAATACTTCCAAAATGTTTTGCATTATGGTATTGCTAACTGCTCGAAGCTCCCCTCATAGTCCACTAGTTGTTTTTCTCTCCTTTCCTCAGCTTCTTTCCTTTCCATCATCTTGTCTTCTATGTCCCTGATTCTCTCTTCTGCTTCATTTACCCTAGTTGTTAGAGCATCCATTTTAGACTTCATCTCAGTTACAGCATTTTTAATTTCAGCCTGATTAGATGTATTTCTGCACTAAGAGATTCTCTAGTATCTTTTATGCTTTTTTCAAGCTTAGCTAGTAAATTTATAATTGTTATTCTGAATTGCAGCTCTGATATTTTACTTATATCCATATCAGTTAGGTCTTTGGCAGAGAGTATTACCTCTCGTTCTTTCTTTTGCTGTGAATTTCTCCTTCTAGTCATTTTGTCCAGAGCAGAATAGATGAGCGAGGGAAAAAAATGAAAAATATCAACTATGACCAGTGAAATACACACTAGACTAATCTGAAGAGTTCAGAAACCAAAAAACAAAAGAAAAAAAGAAAGAAAAGAGAGAATATAATCTCCAGGTGGACAAAACAGGGTGATCCACTTGGTCCTGGGTGTATTTTGGTTTGTTTGTTGGAAGACACTAAATCCCAAAATTGTGAAGAAAGCAAAACTTATATATATACAAAAATAAAATTGAATATAGTGAAAGGAAGTAAAAAATGAAGACTATATCTATAAAATGCATCTAGTAAAATGAAAATTAAAAGACCTAAAAACAAAGTTTGATGGAGTAAGAAACTAGTTGAAAAGAAAAAAAAAGGGAAAAGAAGAAAATTTTAAACTGAGGGACTGAAGATTCATGAGAAAAAAACCCTCAAATTCTATATACTCTTTTTCCCTAGCCCAGGAGTTTTTCAGTTCTGAGTGATCCATAAACTTGGTGTTCACCTAATGTTCTAGCTGGTCTTCTGGTGGAGGGGCCTGTTGCATTGATTCTCAGGTGTCTTTGCCTCCGAAGAGTTGCACCACCCTTTGCCAGGGTGCTGGGCTCATTGTAAGCTGCTTTGGGTTGCTCTATGTGGCTTTTGTTCCCTGAAGGCTTTCCCCCCTGCTTTAGAGGATGAAAAAAAATTAAAATGGCAGCTCCCTGATCTCCAGCTCCAGAGCTGAACAATCTCTGCCCCCCACTCTTAAGTTCACCCTCAGGGAAAAGCAGTCAGTCCCTTTTGTGTGTGCCAAACTACGCAGACTCCTGTGGTGCACACCGGTATCAATCCTGGGTGGGGGAGGGTATTCTCACCACAGTCCCTCCTCTTGCTGGGCCCCTGCTGGGGAGAGGTTGCTTGATCCTGGGCACACCCTCACTGCTCCTCCCAGGGGATGGAGCAACATCTCCCAGCTCTTGTCACTTGCTGGGCCTCTGCTTGGAGAGTAGTTGCCTGATGATGCTGAGGTTTGCTGTTTATGGCAACACCTAGCTGAAGGCCACTCCAGGGCTCGCTAATTTAAGTTAGCTTCCCCGCTTCAATGCTTGGGAACTCTGCTGCATCAGGCACCAACATTCTTTCTGTGACCCTGGGGATCCTGAGCCCACACTGTCCCACTTAGGATTCTGCCCCACTTCAACACCTGAGCACCTTTCAGGCAGGAATGTCTTTCACAGGAGCAGACTTCTAAACGTTCTGATTTTGCATTCCACTGCTATATCACTTTCCAGTAGCCAGCTTAAGGTGGCTCCCTTCTCCTGGGGTTTATCTTCTGACATATCACTTGGATTCACATCCCGCACCTCCTCCCTTGCAAAGAGTGGTCACTTTTCTATTTGTAGAATTGCAGAAAAGAATTGTGGGTCCTCTATACTTTTGCCATCTTCCTCAAATCTCTGGATTGCCTTTTCAATTCTTTGATAATATCTTTCAATGCACAAATTTTTAAAATTTTGTTATGTTCCAATTTATCTATTTTTTTCTTTTGTTGCCTGGGCTTTTGGTATTCTGGCCAAGAAATCATTGCCAAATCCAGCACTATGAACTTTCCCCATATGTTTTCTTCCAAGAGTTTTACAGTTTTAACTGTTGCATTTAAGTCTTTGATTCATTTTGAGTTAATTTTTGTACATGGTGTGAGGTAAGTGTCCAACTTCATTCGTTTACCATGTGGATATATCATTTTCCCAACACCATTTATTGAAAACAGTGTCCTTTTCCCATTGAATGGTCTTGGAACCCTTGTTGAAATTTATTTGACCATTAATTTGAAGGTTTATTTCTGTGCTCTGTTCTATTCCATTAGCATATATGTCTGTCCTTATGCCAGTTCCATAATGTTCTTATTACTGTAGCTTTGTAGTAATTTTTGAAATCAGGAAGTATGATGCCTCCAACTTTGTTCTTCTTTTCAAGATCATTTTGGTTATTTGAGGTCCCTTATGATTCCATATGAGTTTTTTCTATTTCTGCAAAAACTGTCATGGGTTTTTTTTTTCATATGGATTGAATTGAATCTATAGATTGCTGTGGGGGGTACTGACATCTTAACATCTTAACATTGTCTTCCAATCCACAAACATGAATGTCTTTTTATTTATTGGTGTTTTCTTTAATTTCTTTCAGCAACATTTTGTACTTTTCAGTGTACAAGTCTTTAACTTTCTTGGTTAAGGTTATTCCTAAATATTTTATTTTTCTTGATCCTAGTGTAAATGGAATAGTTTTCTAAATTTTTTTGGATTGTTCCTTGTTAGTGTATAGAAACGTAACTGATATTTGTGTGTTGGTTTTGTATCCTGCAACTTTGCTAAATTTGTTTATTAGTTCTAACAGTTTTTGTGTAATTTTTAGAGTTTTCTATATATAAGGTCATGTCATCTGAATAGAGATAAATTTCTTCTTCATTTCCAACTTGGATACTTTTCATATCTTTTCAGAAAGCCTATTGAGCCAAAATGTGTTTTCTTGTAGCTTTCCCTGTTTAAGGTTTTATTTATTTTGAGAGAAAGAGAGAGAGTGAGGAGAGAGGCAGAAAGGGAGAGAGAGAATCTCAAGCAGATTCTATGCTGAGCGCTGAGTCCAACGCAGGGCTCGATCTGATAACCCTGAGATTATCACCTAACAAACCAATATCAATACATTACTATTAACTAAAGTCTATATTCATATTTCATTGCTAATTCCCTAATGTTCTTTTTCCAGGACCCATCCAGGATACCACATTACATTTAGTCATCATGTCTCTTTAGCTCCTCTTGACTGTGACAGTTTCTCAGACTTTCCCTTACCAGTTTTAAGGATTAAGTGGTCAGGTATTTTGTAGAATGTACCTCCTTTATGATTTTTCTGATGTTTTTAACATGATTAGACTAAGGTAATGTGTCACATCGTATCATAGATATATACTATCAACATGACTTATCACTGTTGATGTTGACTGTGATGATCTGGCTAAGGTGTGTTTGTCAGGTTTCTCCACTGTAAAGTTACTTTTTAAAAATTCCCGTAATGTGTTCCTTGGAAGGAGTTACTTTGGGCAGTCCACATTTTAAGACTGGGGAATTATGTACCACCTCCCTGAGAATGGAGTATTTATATGTATTATTTGGACTTCTTGAGCACCAGAGATGTGTCTGTTCTCTCTCATTTATTTATTCAATCATTTATTTATATCAGTATGGGTTCATGGATTTTTTATAAAATTTTTAAATTCTGGTATAGTTATCATACAGTGTTATATCAGTTCCAGATGTACAATATAGTAATTCAATAATTCTATACATTACTCAGTGCTCATCATAAGTGCACTCTTTAATCTCCATCACCTATTTTAACCCATTCCCCCCCATCTCCCCTTTGGTAACCATCAGTTTGTTCCCTATAGTTAAGAGTCTGTTTCTTGGTTTATCTCTATCTCCTTTTTCCCCCTTTGTTTTGTTTCTTAAATCCCACATATGAGTGAAATCATATGGTTTTTGTTTTTCTCTGACTGACTTATTTCTCTTAGTGTTATATTCTGTAGCTCCATCCAGGTCATTGCAATTGGCAAAATTTCATTCATTTTATGACTGAATGATATTCCATTTATATATACCACTTCTTTGTTTATTCATCTATTGATGGACACTTGGGCTGCTTCCATAATTTGACTATTATAAATAATACTGTTATAAACATAGGGGTGCATGTATCCCTTTGAGTTAGTGTTTTTGAATTCTTTGGGTAAGTACCAAGCAGTGTGATTACTGGATCATAGGGTAGTTCTCTTTTTAACTTTTTGAAGAAGCTCCATACTGTTTTCCAGAGTGGCTACACTAGTTTGCATTCCCAATAACAGTGTAAGAGGGTTCCCCTTTCTCCACATCCTCACCAACACCTGCTGTTTCTTGTGTTGTTGATTTTAGCCATTCTGACATGTGCAAGGTGAAATCTCATTGTAGTTTTTTTTTAATAATAATATTTTTTATTATATTATGTTAGTCACCATACAGTACATCCCTGGTTTTTGATATAAAGTTCCATGATTCATTAGTTGTGTATAACACCCAGTGCACCATGAAATACGTGCCCTCCTTACTACCCATCACCAGCTTATCCCATTCCCCCACCCCCTCCCCTCTGAAGCCCTCAGTTTGTTTCTCAGATTCCATAGTCTCTCATGCTTCATTCCCGCTTCTGATTACCCCCCCTTCTTTATCCCTTTCTTCTCCTACCGATCTTCCTAGTTCTTATGTTCCATAGATGAGAGAAACCATATGATAATTGTCTTTCTCTGCTTGACTTATTTCGCTTAGCATTATCTCCTCCAGTGCTGTCCATGTTGCAGCAAATGTTGAGAAATCCTTCTTTTTGATAGCTGAGTAATATTCCATTGTATATATGGACCACATCTTCTTAATCCAGTCATCTGTTGAAGGGCATCTCGGCTCCTTCCATGATTTAGCTATTGTGGACAATGCTGCTATGAACATTGGGGTGCATATGGCCCTTCTCTTCACTACGTCTGTATCTTTGGGGTAAACACCCAGTAGTGCAGTTGCTGGATCATAGGGTAGCTCAATTTTTAACTTTTTGTGGGACCTCCACACTGTTTTCCAAAGTTGCTGTACCAACTTGCTTTCCCACCAACAATGGAAGAGAGATCCCCTTTCTCCACATCCTCTCCAACATTTGTTGTTTCTTGTCTTGTCCATTTTTGCCATTCTAACTGGCGTAAAGTGGTATCTCACTGTGGTTTTTATTTGAATTTCCCTGATGGCTAATGATTTTGAACATTTTTTTCATGTGTCTGTAAGCCATTTGTATGTCTTCATTGGAAAAGTATCTCATTGTAGTTTTGATTTACATTTCCCTGATGAATTTTTAATTTAAACTTTGGATTATAGTTCAATATTACTCCACCCTGTTTCTCAAATCATTCCAGTTTTGACAATTGCAGGCTTTTTCAGTTGGCTCCTGTGTCCCTTTAACATACCTCCATTTTTGTGGGTTAATTTTGTTTTCTTTTGAACCTGGTTCATTTTTGTTTTGCTTTCTGCCACAAAAATAAAAGTAAAAATAAAATCCCCGTTATGTATAACAACCCTTCAGATTTCCAAAAACAACCATCATCACCCCATCTAATCTTCTCCAAACTAAACATTTCCCACCCATTCCTTTAGACACTCCTCATGTGACAGATTTATTGACCCCTTTCTCTCCTTGTTGCTTTCTTCTGGAAACATTCCATTTTGTCAGTTACTTGAACTACCTCCTTCCACTCTCTTTACCTTCCACAACTTTGTATTATAAATTTTGAGAAAAATCAAAAGTAGTTTCACTTCTGGAAACTATTTGTGATAGTACCTAGTACACAAGCTTCATCATGAATAAATGGCCCTGTATTAGAGTGAAAACCCCTAGGAGAAATATAATGCCCCTGCTTTGTGCAAAGCTTAATATTTTTCATGGCAACTTAGGAACTCATTTCTTTGACCCTTCTAATCCTTTTGTGGGGCAAATAGGACAAGTAGTGGTATGCCCTGAAAACGAAGGCTCAGAGAAGTTGCCTTGTCCAAAGTCACTCTACAAGATAGATGGAACTGGGTTCTTCTGACTTTTATTCTGGTAACATTTATATTTTGTTTAAAATTTGACTGTGTGAGCTAATATTTGTTTGTCAGCCCTTCAACTTAGAATTGCCAGTACATTTGCATATAAGCTGAACTTAGTCTCCTGATATAAAATGATATATGAACTGTAAGTCTGAAATGCAACGTTTATAAAATGCCTTTAAAAATATAAATCATCTTCATATGTTCATAGATATCAATTGCATGGTCAAGCCAGAACCTAGAAAGCACACAGTTAGCTTTGTAAATAGAAGCATGAACAGAACAAAATAAATGTTTTCTAATTGTCCTTGCTTGCCGCGGATATTAGGCAGCTCGTTTTTTCTCTTTTTCACCACTTATCACATTCTAATGGAAAGGTGCTGAGGTGCAGCTAATCCCAAACACTGCATAATCCCCAGATAAGTTATACAGTAATATTTTGTCACACATACACATCTCAGTGCCCAGTCCCTTCTCTTCTATTTTGGAGGTTGCAGAGACTGCACTGTGCGACTTGGCAAATGACACCTAGTTTTATGACTAGGATGTCTTTGCTTTTTAATAACCAGGTTAAGAAGATAGTAAGAGCCTTGTCATATGGGTTGGTACTGGGGTGTGGAGAAAATAAAAAAGCTGGACAACTTTTCTCCCTTTCTACATGGTCACTCCCTCCATATTAAAACCGGTTTGTTCAAACCAGAAACCGTAGTGTATACAGAATATTTCAGATCACAATTTTTGGAATGAATTTTTGCCATACCAAAAGAGCCTGTTGCCTTCAAGGAGTCATGAGTTGAAAAGAAACAGTTAGCTATCTATGGCGCCACCTACTGGTGTGGGGGGATGGAAAATGTAATTTATTTGAAAGGTAGGAGGTTTGGTTGACAAATAGGGCTGAATTTTACGGCTGAGGGAGGGGAAGTATCTAGAGAAAGAGGTGGGCAGCAAAGAGACTGAGGGCTAGACATTTCAACTCTGGTAACAAAGGATAAGGAAGAGTAAGTGCGCATAGACACAAATCCCTACTCCAAGAGTGGAGGTTGATAAGGAAGATATCTTAGCTCTAATATTTTATGGAGCTCTGAGATGGAGTGTTGATAGAGGAACCTGGAAAGCATGACTAAATAGTTGAATTTGCTATAGAAAAAGAGGAGATTGGGGTGGGCTTTTAATTATTTGAAACGATGAACTTTATATCTTTGCTACCTGAAAGAGATTCTGAGGTATGTTGAATAGGGAATGTGAATTATATATATATAAAAACTGGAGAAAAACTAAGTCTTTTGGAAACCTAAGCTTTTTAATCCTCCTTTACCCCCCAAAGTATTAATCATTGTAAATGTGATCAACATGTTCCTTCCCTAGATAGGGGTATCTAAATTAATGGCAGAGCCAGGTAATGACTCTAGGTCCAAATGGCCCTGGCTAGCCCTGGTCATTGGGCAGCTTTGAGTAAATTTAGGAGAAAAGAAATTCTGCAAAGGGTCTGATGAGCCCAACATGAGACTTTGAAGAAAAGGTTCCACACCATCCACAGACATTATCTTATTATGGGTGCATGGGTACTGAGTATTTAAAAAATTTTCTAACTTATCTGAACCCAGTCTTCCCATTTCCATCTTGGTACCAAATCTCCTACAGTCTCTCATTTCTTCCTTCTCCCATGTTTGTTGAATGCACAAGGTTAAGTATAATAATGTTGCACACAAAATAAAATGGCTTGCTTAACTGTGAGTTTAAGGCCAAGCATAATATAATTTATACAGGCCTTAGCTTCCTCATTAGATAAACCCTTTAAGTCTTTTTAAAAATGTGACAGGAAAAAACACAAAAACTCTCAGATTTTAATTCTTCCATTTGTTCTGTAGCCTTAGGACTTAGAACTAGGTGGCAAAGATAGATACTAAACTTGGGGGAAAAAAAGGCAAAGTCCCTTTCCCCCCTTAGCTTCTAGAAATACAATGAGACACATTCAGTTTTCTATTATCTGAAGTCATCTGCTTTGTATATTATCCAGACTTTTGTTTCTTTATGCTTTGGCTGTTCAGTGTCACTTCTACTAAAATTTATGTGTGTGTGTGTGTGTGTGTGTGTGTGTGTGTGTGTGT
>NW_024423319.1:65608399-65613471 GCF_017311325.1 Ursus maritimus
GAGATATATCTATCTCTATCTCTATCTCTATCTCTATCTCTATCTCTATCATCTATCTCTATCTATCTCTATCTCTATCTCTATCTATCTCTAATCTATCAGCTATCTATCTATCTATGAATATTTCAGAGTCTACCAGAAGAACAGTTGCAGGGCTTAGGCATGCAAAGGGAAACAGAAAAATGTGGGGACAAAAATCAGTCCATTTTCTAGTACTCTCATTTCTTCATACCTAAGTCATCATCTTTAGTTTTAAATATGTAACTGTCTTGCTCCTCCTCCTTGCTCACTCCCATTCCCATACATACATATTCTCTTTCTCCTCTCTGTCTCCTTCACCTTCTTCCCCTCTTTCCCTCTTTAGCAAGTCCAGTGGACAGACTAGTCTGACACCTCAAAAATACTATAATTCTAAGAAAGAAACAAAATTCTGCCTCTGACATTCCATTTCCCCTGTGGTTTTAATTAGGTGTAAATTCTCCTATGCTTGGTTTGAAACATGCCTCAGGATCTTAGGGAAATGGCAGGCAGATGGGGTATTAATGCAGGGTGATGTTTCTCACTTCACAGTGCCCATGCAACATTTATTGTCATTAAAATAGTCCCATTTAAATGAGGTGGTTGATGTTGGAAAATGAATACAGAGTTGATCATTGTTCTGTGGATCTGAGCTTTGATGAAGTAGCTGAATTAAAGGCAGTGCTTCAACTCTGCTTATGCAATATGTACCTATGTATCATTCAGTAGTGAAACCCTAGAGACTCTGACAGGAGGACAAAGCCTCTAAAGCTCTATTAGGGTGGTGAAGATAAAAGTACCTGCTTTTCCTACTTTACCAGGCTGTGAGGAAAATGACAGATATACTATGTGTACAGTGGCCTGAGTGCCTAAAAAGAAAAATGTAGATGCTTTATTAGCTGTGTGTAAGGTATTTGATTAATTCCCCAGAGCCCTGTAGAACCCCGGAAGCCCTGTCACTAATATCTCTTTTCCTTCCTTGCGTTTTTGTTTTCCCCTAGAGCCCAGGTTAAAGAGAAATTGATTCCCTTCTATTTTCTGTTTAGCTTTTGTCCCTCTGCATTGAAGCTTTGAATTCAGAAAACCTCTTTGGGTCCATTTGGCTGTGCATTAATGTCTAGGCTTAAACATTGAACAACTTCACAGAACCAATTAAGTTTTATGGCCTATGGCCAAGTCAACTAATATTGCTTTGTAGAATTTCCAAGAGGAAAATAATACATATTTAGGACTTGGTAAAACTTCCCTCAAAATATATCATTGTACATGCAAGTATTGCTGACCCTAGGGAAATGTTTTGTACTAGCCCAGCTTGGGAACATCCAGTTTTTTTGTGCTGTATTCTTTGACTTCACTCCAGGTTGAGCTGTGAAAAGGTGAGGGGGACAGGAGCCATTTTGGAGAAGTAGAATAGACTGAATCGAATATATAAAGAACACAGCTTGATTAATTCAAAACTAAAGACTTGAGCTCCTCAGTCTCATGCTCCACAGCAATAATTTCTCCTTGGCTGGAGGCCTAGGCATCTGTGTCCAAATCCCATACTCTTTCCTGGACAAATTCATCAAGTCAAACCTTGGGTTTGCTTGGGTTTTTTCCCCTGCATCATCCCCTAATTTAAGTTAAGCTTAAAAATGAGAGCCATTAAATAGTAAAACAAACACACAACAATAACAAAACATTATGTCCTGGCCCTAGGAGGTCAATTTAATGTGATTAGCAGCATAAAATTTCACAAAAGCTTTTGCTGGAGGATTACCAGAAACAGCATCATTCAATATGTTGCCATGCACTGCCATTCTTCCACTTTGGCATTATTTATTGATTGTAGCTGAACCACAATATTTGTACCTATTAAGCCTTTTAGTTTCCTTTCAGCTTTTCCTGAGTAAAAGTGGAACTGTACCGTTATTGTTAAACCATTCTCAAGGCCAGAAAACCTTTTGAATATTGTTTACATCCCTGGTTACAAAGGCAAGTACTGAGGTGGAGTTGCTCTGCCTGCTTTGATTCATTTCAAGGGTAACACTTTGTGTGTGTGTGTGTGTGTGTGTGTGTGTGTGTGTGTGTGTGTGTGTGACTGTGTGTTCACACAGGAGGGGGTAGTGAGTGGAGAAAGAGTTTTAAGGAAGGAGGGGGGACTGGAAGGAAAAATAACTTTCAATGAATTGAAACTGCATAATGAAAAGGTTCTGAAATTTAATTACAAAAAAATGGCTGTGTTTTTTCTCTCACCTCCTCCTCTCTCTACTTCCCTCTTCCCCACCCTCCCTAAAGCACTGAAGTAAAATGAGACTTTCAGATCAAAGCTACACACCCACTCTAGGTCTGTTTTGAGAAAGGGATTTTTTCTCCCCTTATTTGCTTTGTGACAGTGACAGAATGGATACTGCAAGATGCAATTATGATGTAGAGTCTTGCCACTGTTTGGTTTAGTTCCCCTCCACTGTACTGCTCTCTGGTCTGGCAAGCAGGGTTAAAGCTTCAAAAGCTTGCTGTGGCCTCATTTCTCACCAGCACTTGTGGTTTCACACTTGGCCATTCAGTATTTAGTCATTGTCTCTCTGACATATGGCCTGAAAGAAGTTTAGTTTGCAAGTTTGGAAATGCTTAAGTGTTTCAGTGGAATGTGGGTTTGTCCTTGTGGCTGCAGGTTCTGTTGAGGATTTTTGGAAAAGGAATACAATGTCTTTTTAATTTAGTAATCAAGAATATGTTTGTGAACATGTACATAATTCAAATAATGTATTTTGGAGCATGTCCACATTATTTAATACTGTTTTTTTTTTAATTTTTGTCTAGGACTCTTTAGAGTGCTTGTATCTGATTCCCTTAATGTATTTTCAGGCTAGTTGTCCATTTCCAGTTGCTCTAAAATGTAGCTTCTGGATTTTCTTTCTCCTGGCTTCTGTTCTCTTCTAGTTTGTGTTTTCTCTTCAAAGTAAAAATCACACCTTATTAATAAGGGTAGATGGGTATTCAGTTTTAATACGGTCCTTGAAAACCTATCTCCTATACCTGCTCTGTTAGGAATATCTTCCTCACTTGCAGCACAAACCTCTCCCATAAGTGGTTCAGGAAAAGCATGTAGGTCTAGGGTCAAAGTCTTAAAATAGGATCAAGGGTATCAGACATGCAACCAAGATGAAGACAGAGGACCACAGGACAAGAGCCAGAATGTGTAGTATAGCCTGCAAAGGCAGTCCTAAGGTGAAAATACATAGCCATCCAAGCCTCACTCAAAAGAATAGGAAAATCTAAAATGCAGTTTTTATATTCTCACCACAAGAAGCTGGAGCTGGAACAGAAGAATAAGCCTAACCCATGCATGAGAAGATAGTTGATCAAGATTAGAGCAGAGATCAATGAATTAGAAACCAGGAGCACAATAGAGCAGATCAAAAGAACTAGAAGCTGTTCTTTGAAAGAATAAATAAGATCGATGAGCCACTGACCAGACTTATTCAAAAGAATAGAGAAAGGACCCAGAGTAATAAAATTATGAAAGAAAGGGGAGAGATCACGACTAACATCAAGGAAATAGGAAGGACGCTGGAAACTTATCAACAACTTTATGCCAATAAATTAAACAACCTGGAAGAAAGGATGCCTTCCTGGAAACCTATAAACTACCAAGTCTGTAACCGGAAGAAATTGATTATTTAAACAGACCTATTAATTATGAAGAGATTGAAGCAGTGATCACAAACCTCCCCCAAAACAAGAGTCCAGGGCCTGACGGATTCCCCAGGGAATTCTACCAAACATTCAAAGAAGAAATAATACCTATTCTCCTGAAGCTGTTTCAAAAAAGAGAAACAGAAGGAAAACTACCAAACTCATTCTCTGAGGCCAATATTACCTTGATCCCCAAACCAGGCAAAGACCCAATCAAAAAGGAAAATTAGAGACCGATATCCATGATGAATATGGATGCCAAAATTCTCACGTGTCTGTTAGCCATTTGTATGTCTTCAGTGGAAAAGTGTCTATTCATATCTTCTGCCCATTTTATGATTTGTTTATTTGTTTCTTGTGTATTGAGTTTGAGAAGTTCTTTGTAGATCTTGGATACCAGTCTTTTATCTGTAGTGTCATTTGCAAATATCTTCTCCCATTCCATGGGCTGCCTCTTAGTTTTTTTGACTGTTTCCTTGGCTGTGCAGAAGCTTTTGATCTTGATGAAGCCCCACAAGTTCATGTTGTCTTTTGTTTCTGTTGCTTTTGGAGATGTGTCATGAAAAAGGTTGCTGTGGCCAATGTCGTAGAGGTTGCTGCCAAAATTCTCAACAAGATCCTAGCTAATAGGATCCAACAGTACATTAAGAGGATTATCCATCCTGATCAAGTGGGATTCATCCCTGGGATGCAAGAGTGGTTCAACATTCACAAATTGATCAGTGCGATAGATCATATCAACAAGAAAAGAGTCAAGAACCATATGACCCTCTCAATTGATGCAGAAAAAGCATTTGACAAAATACAGCATCTTTTCCTGATTAAAACACTTCAGAGTGTAGGGGTAAAGGGACATTCCTCAAGTTCATAAAAACCATCCAAGAAAAGCCTACAGCAAATATCATTCTCAATGGGGAAAAGCTGGAAGCCTTTCCCTTAAGATCAGGAACATGACAAGGATGCCCACTCTCGCCATTATTATTCAACATAGGACTAGAAGTCCTTGCAACAGCAATCAGACCACAAAAAGGATAAAAGCTATCCAAATTGGCAAAGGAGAAGTCAAACTGTCTCTCTTCACAGAAGACATGATACGCTATATGGAAAACCCAAAAGAATCCACCCCCAAA
Source organism: Ursus maritimus (assembly GCF_017311325.1). Lineage (NCBI taxonomy): Eukaryota > Metazoa > Chordata > Mammalia > Carnivora > Ursidae > Ursus > Ursus maritimus. The sequence continues at coordinate 65,613,226 of NW_024423319.1, forward strand.
CTACCAGAATTTATAGGGCAATTCAGTAATGTGGCGGGATACAAAATCGATGCTCAGAAATCAGTTGCATTTCTATACATGAACAATGAGACTGAAGAAAGAGAAATTAGGGAATCCATTCCATTTACAATAGCACCAAAAATCATACATTATTTTGGAATTAACTTAAACAGAGACGTAAAGGATCTGTATTCTAGAAGCTACAGATCACTCTTGAAAGACATTGAAGAAGACACAAAAAGATGG
>NW_024423319.1:65613481-65635288 GCF_017311325.1 Ursus maritimus
TCTGTTGATCAAAGGCACAAACTTAGTGTCATAAGATGAATAAGTTCTGGGAATCTAATGTAAATCATGGTGATTATAGTTAACAATACTGTAGTATATACTTTTAAAAGTTTCTAGGAAATGTGGTCCATATATACAAATGGAATATTACTCAGCCATCAGAAAGAACGACACCCAAGCTTTGCAGCAACATGGGACGGACTGGAGGAGATTGAGATAAGTGAAATAAGTCAAGCAGAGAAAGACAATTATCATATGGTTTCACTCATTTAAGTGGAATATAAGAAATAGGAGGAAGATCAGTAGAAGGGAAGGGAAGAATGAAGGGGGTAAACAGAAGGGGGAAGGGAAACCATGAGAGACTGTGGATCTTGGGAAACAAACTGAGGGCTTCAGAGGAGGGGGTGGGGATTGGGAGAATATGATGGATATTAAAGAGGGCACATACTGCATGGTGCACTGGGTGTTATACTTTAAAATAATGAATCATGGAACATTGCATCAAAAACTGGGGATGTACTGTGTGGTGACTAATATAACAAAATAAAATTATAAAAAGAAATGGTAATTGTGTGAGGTGGATGTGTTCATTAACCTTTATTGTGTGGCAATCATTTTGCAATGTATATGTATCATCAAATCACCATGTTGTACAATCTTTAAACTTACACAATGTTGTATGCCAATTATATCACAATAAATCTAGAAAAAAGCTATAACTAAAATAGGTTGCTTTTTTACTTTTATTGATTTTGGGCTCAAGGTTCCTTGAAAGGAAAAAAAAGTACTTGTCTCTTGCCATGAGGTATTTCTTTTAGCACTTTCTAGTTTTCTGTTACTCCTATAATCAACTCTCAATATCTTAAGATGCTAGGGGACAGAAGGGAAATTAATGATGAAAACTAACTGAACATAATTAAAAAAAAAGAAATTTCACAATGGAAAAAAAAAAACCTCATTTAACTATATTAGTTTTCAACCTTCTTCTTTCCCCATGTGACTAAATTAGCAAGTTTTTGATTTCATTTCCTATTATTTTCTGCTCCATTCTTTCCAGTTGTGGTGTCAAAAATACAGTAGTGGGAGGCAAACCACAGAAGAATAGGAAAAACAAACAACATGTTAATAAAATTTAGAGTGATTGAAAAAATTAGGCATAAGTCATCTTTGTGCCTTATTATGTACCTTCTTGTGAGCTTCCTTAAAATGCTTGACTCCTCTTCAAATTCTCTAGATGCCAAGCCTTGCTGTATTCATAAAGGTAAGCATCCTTGCTTTCAGAATATAATAGCCAAAAGTCAGAAGAGACAGGAACTGAAAGCACTTTAGGGGAGGGATGGAGCAGCAATCTTTGACATTTTATTTGCAAGATAAATGGGCTTATATTTGTTGGTGCATGTGGGCCAGATGCTATAAATTTACCTTCATATCATCAATAGCTAACATTTGAGTGTTCATTACAAGCTAATCACTGAACATTATTTCATTTATTCTCAAGCAATCTGTACAAAGTACATACCATTATTACTCCCTTTCACAAGTCAGAAAATTAAATCTTAGTGAGGCTAATTAATTTATCCATGGTCACAAAATTACAAATTGCAGAGCTAAAATTTAAACACAAACAACCAGATTCCAGAGTTCTCATTCTTTATACTACATTGCCCAAAGTTATACCTAATTACTCCAGAAATTTGGTACAATCTCATCATGACTGTCCCCAGGCAAATTGAATATGACAAAATAGCAGTAATCAAAGTAACTTGAAAACCATTTTTAGTAGGCGGCTATCCTTGGCCTCAAAGGTCAAAGAGGTTGGCTAACTTCTATTTATGCAGCTGTATCTTTGCTGTCTGATCTTCAAGTACTGCCTCATCTCAGGTAAAACCCAAGGGGCCCACTTCTTAGAAACACCTTATATGATCAGAATTCACTTATCACTAGTAATAACACAAATTGGCATCATGTATCTTCTGACGTGATACACTGAGGACAAAAGTATCACATCTGAGGTATTCTTGCCAAAAATATATATTCTGTAACTAATCATTAGAAAATATGAGACAAACCAAATTGAGAGACAATTAAAAATAACTGGTCTGAATATCTCTCTTATGAATATAGACACAAAAATCCTCAACAAAGTACAGCGTAAACTGATGTCAGCACATACAAGAATTATATAATTACAAACCGCGGAATTTATCCTAGGAAATTTTCGTGTTGGAAAACCTCCCAAAATCAATCAAGGTAACAATTATGATTAACAGAAGAATGTTCAAAACCAAATGATGATCTCTATAGATGCAAAAGGTATCTGACAAAGTCTAATCCTTTATGATAAAAACACTCAACAAATTAGGTATAGAAGAAAATTTCTCAACTTGAAAAGCATCTAAACAAACACCCGTGAGTTAAAATACACTTCTAATGATGAAAGACTAAATATATTCCCCCTAAGATCAGGAACAAGCACAATAATGTCCACTTATTCTATTTTAATCAAACATTATACTGGAATTTTTATCCAGAGCAACTAGGCAAGAAAAATAAACATATTTAGATTGGAAAGGAAAGAGAAATAAAAGCTATCTCTATTCATAAATGGCATATATATTGAAATCTTAGGTTAGGCAATGGCATATATATATATATATATATATATATTCCCAAAAACCCCCACAAAAATATGAGAGACGACAAATGGGTTCAGCAACATTGCAGGACAAGAGAGCAATATACAAAAAAAAAAGTTATAGTTTTATACACTGGCAATGATCAATCAAAAATAAAATTAAAAAATGGATTCCATATACCTGAAACTAATGCAACATTGTGCAGTTAAGCATTACTTCAGTAAAAAAAATACTCAAAAAGAAAGTTTTTTGTTTATAGCAGCTTATTTACAATAGCCAAGTTATGGGAAGCAGCCCAAGAAGTATCCATCAATAGAGAACGGCATATGAAGATGTGGTGTATATCTACAATAGAATATTATTCAGCCATAAAAAGAATGAAATCTTGAGCATTTGTAACATAGGATTGGAGCTAGAAAGTATAATGTTAAGTGAAATAAAATCAGTCAGAGTACAAATGCTATATGATTTCACCAAATGTGGAATTTAAGAAAAAACAAACACATGAGCAATGGAAAAAAGAGAGACAAACCAAGAAACAGACTCTTAACTATAGAGAACAAATTAATGGTTACCAGAGAGGGAGGTGGATGAGATGGGATGGATTACATAGGTGATGGGATTAAGGAGGGGCACTTTTCATGATGAGTACTGGGTGATGGATGGAATTGTTGAAATCACTATATTGTGCATTGAAACTAATATAACACTGTTATCTATACTGGAATTAAAAATAAAATATAAAACAAAACAATAGAATCAAAGGGGTAATTTTTACATTAAATTTGTTTCTCAAAGCAAGTTTTAAAAATAAGCAACAATATCTTTTTTTTTTTTTTTTTAAAAAGATTTTAGTTTATTTATTTGACAGAGATAGAGACAGCCAGCGAGAGGGAACACAAGCAGGGGGAGGGAGAGGAAGAAGCAGGCTCATAGCAGAGAGAGCCTGATGTGGGGCTCGATCCCATAGCGCCGGGATCACGCCTGAGCCGAGGCAGACGCTTAACCGCTGTGCGCACCCAGGCGCCCGCCAACAATATCTTTTGATTAACATTTTATTATGCTCCCAATAGATATCTATATGTGAACTGCTCATTCCCAATTTGCCAATGGGCTATTCCCATCCTTGGATAGGTGCTATTTAACAACAACATGGCAATGATACATGAGGTGTCTTTTTGAAAGCTCAGACAGTATACACAGCTTTGCTCTGCTCAGAGTTCCTGCTTTTCTTTTAAACTGTTGAGTTTTTTAAGGCTCTTACCTGTAAGTTCTTGGTCATGCCATAACGGTGAAGAGCTCTCCCCACCAAACTGCATCATCTTACCATATGCAGGAATAAGAAAACAGGGTTCTCACACATCATTTAGTATCACTGCTGTATATCATTTTGATATAAAGAGAACATGGAATGGCTAAAATCTAATGAAAACTCTATAAGTATGTACAAGAATAAATGTATATAATTTTAACTCTTCTGTATAGTTTTTTGTGGCAAAATTCTAGCAACCTGTTCAATCCTTACTTAAGATATAAATTATCCTTTCTTTCCTCAAAGAGTGTAGTCTATTGTTACTATCAATTAAGTCCAGTTGCTATTAAAAATAATTATCCTGGGGGTCATGGAAGCTGCATTCCCTACCCTGTGATAATCTTCCACTCAGAGTTATGTTACAGATCACTCTTATCACATCTAGGCACGTTACCATTTAGCATTCAGTTAATCATAATTTCCCTTCCATTGTTCTTTGTTCTCTTCATTTAATTAAACTAAAAACTAGTTGGTGGCAAGGGGTGGGATCTCGTTTATCCTCTGCATCCCCACAGACTTTTCACATAGTAGGTACTCAATACCTACTTTTAGTTTACTCAATGACCCTTCAGGTCATCTCCTAGAGAATCTAAGAAAACTATCCGGGGGCTTCCACGTCTTCTTTGGGCTACACATGGGTGAGCTCTTCATGTTTATAACTCTGTAGCATTTGTCATTGCCTAACCTAAGATTTCAAATTATTATCATTAATGAAAGCTTCCAAAACTAATGGGTCCTTTTTGGTTTCATATACTTCACCGCCTCCAAAGTCTCCTTCACTCCCACATCATTTTTACCTCAAAGAGAACAAAGAATAGTTGCTTGCAGTAAATCTCCTCCTCAACTCCCCTGGCGAGCCTTCATGAACACCTAATACAGGGGGGCAGAGAGGGGAGACTGAGGAGATTTCTCTAGTCCACAGGTGACCTGTCTGATTTCTTTTATGAACTAAGGTGCCTTGGTTACTCATCTAAACCAAAAATAACAGACCCTCTCTATACTTCTATTGTACCATACTCTAGAGCTCCAAAACATTTTGGAAGAGGGGTACTGCTGATGATTTGATAGTTACTAGATTTCTGATTGAGCCTCACAAATTCAATAAGCATTTTTTTTTAGAAGGAGTCAGGGACAGAGGTAAGAGAGAGAGAGAGAGAGACTCTTAAAAGAAAGCAGGCTCCACACTCCAGCAATAGAGCCTGCCACGTGGCTGGGGCCTCACTCCCGAACCTGAGATCATGAGCTTTGGAAATAAAGAGTTGGGCACTTAACCAAGCTGAGTCACACAGCCACTTTCTAAATAAGCATTTTTATAATGCTTCCTATGTCCAATGCAGGCAAGAAGGAATACTAACTCTAAGAGACTGGAATATTAACCAGTTGTATCTAGTTATATCTACACCATTTTTCTTCATCAAAAACCAGTTGGACATAAATGTTTTAAAAGGTGGCCAAAGCTTGTCCTGGATTAGCTTAGTGGTTGCATGATATAGCAATGGATAAGCAAACAAACAAACAACCCAAACAAACCCCATCAGAGCAGCTATTTGCAAAGATAATTAATGGTCATCTACATATATCATCTTGTTAACTATTAAGTGCTTAAATAAGTTCCCCTAGCCACAGGAATTAGGATTGCTAGAATTTGACTCTATGTAAGTATCTACTATGTACATTACTCAGTATGGTGCTGAAGTGGAGGAGCTACCTAGGAGGAAGTAGAAACCTACTAAATAAGAGATAATAGAATATAATTTTCCCTCATAGTATAAAATAAAGCGCCAACAGGGTCCCTGTTCACCACCTAATATGCTATACTTTTTTTTCCCCGTCTTCAGGAAATGGATGATCTCCCCGTGAAGATACACATAGATCAAAAATAAAAATAAAAATTCTGTCCTCCCAAAAGCCCACCTTACAGGTCTCAATTGAGACACTTCAAAACTACTTCTGTCTCATTTGTGGTGAGGAGCTGGAAACCCTCAATCCAAGAGATTCAACCATGTTGGCATGCAACATATACAGATTAAGAGCTCAGGTTGTATTGGTGTGAGATGGAGAATGAAGGAGACAGTGAGAACAGAGGGAAGAGAAAAAAGAAGATGCTAAGTATATGCGCCTATATGGCCATTAAAATAACAATTGAATCAAGTTCTACTGTTTCCAGTATACGCAGTGCTATTCCAACATCACACAAACGTATGTGTAATGTAATTCAAGAATTCAGGTGGACAATATATTTATGTGACCACTGTAAAAACTGAGCCTTTCCTCCTAAAAGTGAGTTACAATTAAAATAAATAATAAAAATCAAAGGGGAAAAATAACCTATACACCAAGCCCTCTAAGCCCTAACAGTAACCTTCTCTCTCAAAACATTTCTAATTATCAGCTCCCAAGAACAGCATAACAGAAGAGGCACCAAGCTTATTTCATTATGCATCTGAGTCTTTCCACATAAGTAGTAGATGCTTTACTGGCAGCAATTTGGTTGCTCACCTAATCCTTACTTAACATAAGTGTTTTCTAGAAAACCTGCTACAAGAATTTTCAAATAGAAACAATTAGCACCCATTGTAATTAACATCTTCTTTCCCAAAGCTAGAAGTTCTGCTCTGCCAGAAACCACTGATTCTCCTCCTAGCCACCCTAAACTGCTACAGCTGCTAGGCAAGGGGCCTAGCTTTAAAGGTGAAATTATCTTCAATTTTATCTGCTAATATTTTCCCAACACTCCTTAAAACAAATCCCCCTTTTCCAGGCAGATAGAACAAATAATGTGCATACTCATCACTGTATCAAAAGCCCCTTCACCTCACTTAAGAGATATACTCTCTGTTTTTTCAATCTGTCCAAATTTTACTTGAATTTTAAAGCCCAGTGTAAGTTCTATCTCCATCATATAACCTTCTCAAGACCATTCTGGCCTATGGATATCCCACTTATGGAATATTTTACTAGCTCTCTGTACCACTCATTTCTCCTTATCATACACTAGCCAGTACTACTACTTAACTATTTCAATTTTATCCTCCTGTCTAGAAATTCTGATATGTGAGGATGACAGAAGGACCTGAGGGTGCTTGTCCTGCTAGAAAAAGATGTTTCAGGGCAACATTAAGTTAATATATTTTCAAATAATTGAAGCTTTGTCATATAGAAGAAGAATTAAGAATTAACCTGTGCTGCTCCGGAAGCTAGAGTTTGTAGGAAGTGCATTTGAGGACTACATGAGTAAGTTATAAACATTTATCATGTACTTACTATGTTCCATGTACCAAATTTGGCATATGCCCACACCTTGTCTTATTTAACTATTGGAGGTTTTCTAACAATATAAGTGGGTAACAAGGGAATAGTGTACCTTACAATGTAATCAGCTCTTTTCATCAGAACTGTGGGAGGTAAGGATCCCATGAGGGGATGAGGGGTAAGAGGGGATTGGAACTAGAAGATTCAAAATGCCAAAACTAATGACGTACTATATATTGGCTAATTGAATTTTAATTTTTAAAAAAGTCCCATTTCAATGTTGATGTTATATGGGGTCTGCCCATAAAGTAATGAAACAAATTTGTTTTAGAAAACAAATACACATGTATGCATACACATGTGTTCTACTTCAAAGAAGTCACCCTAGAAAACTTGAACTTGGTCCCAAATGATAAAAACTGCTCAAAGGACATAGACCTATCATCCCAAAGTAGATTCTAAGCAACTTGCTGCAGGCTCTGGAGACAATCTCAATGAAGGAGTGCCAAAATCACTGTTAAGCAATGGCAGTTTTGTGAGAATGAATACAAGTTTCCTAAAGTGATGGATTTGGAAGGGCAATATGAATTTGCATATGCAACTGCTGGTTTTTAAAAGCAAATATTTATTACTTTTTTAAATTATATTGTTAGTCACCATACAGTACATCCCTAGTTTTTGATGATAAAGTTCCATGATTCATTACTTGCGTATAAACACCCAGTGCACCATGAAATACGTGCGCTCCTTAATACCCATCACCAGCCTATCCCATCTCCCCGGAGCCCTCAGTTTGTTTCCCAGAGTCCATAGTCTCTTGTGGTTCATTCCCCTTCTGTTTACCCCCCTTTCTTCTTCCCTTTCTTCTCCTACTGATCTTCCTACTTCTTATGTTCCATAAATGAGTGAAACCATATGATAATTGTCTTTCTCTGCTTAACTTATTTCGCTTAGCATTATCTCCTCCAGTCCCGTCCATGTTGCAGCAAATGTGAGAAATCATTCTTTTTGATGGCTGAGTAATATTCCATTGTATATATGGAACACATCTTCTTAATCCAGTCATCTGTTGAAGGGCATCTTGGCTCCTTCCACGATTTAGCTATTGTGGACAATGCTGCTATGAACATTAAGTGCGTAAGTCCCTTCTCTTCGGAATCCATCAAAATCCTAGAGGAGAACATAGGCAGCAACCTCTATGACATTGCGCCAACAGCAAATTTTTCATGACACATCTCCAAAGGCAAGAGAAACAAAAGAAAAAATGAACTTGTGGGACTTCATCAAAATAAAAAGCTTCTGCACAGCCAAGGAAACAGTCAAAAAACTAAGAGGCAGCCCCAGAATGGGAGAAGATATTTGCAAATGACACTACAGATAAAAGACTGGTATCCAAGACTACAAAGAACTTCTCAAACTCAATACACAAGAAACAAATAATCAAATCATAAAATGGGCAGAAGATATGAACAGACACTTTTCTAATGAAGACATACAAATGGCTAACAGACACATGAAAAATTTTCAAAATCATTAGCCCTCAGGGAAATTCAAATCAAAACCACACTGAGATACCATTTACTTTATTTTTTTAAGATTTTATTTATCCATTTGACAGAGACAGATAGCGAGAGAGAGAACACAAGCAGGGGAGTGGGAGAGGAAGAAGCAGGCTCCCAGCAGAGGAGCCCAATGTAGGCTCGATCCCAGAACACGGGATCAAGCCCTGAGCCGAGGCAGGCGCCCAACAACTGTGCCGCCCAGGCACCCATATTTATTACTTTATAATCACAGTTCATATACTCTGCCTCTCCACCTCAATTACAAGTGCTTGTTGGCAAGGATGCTTTGCAGTGTCAGTGTGCACCATCTGTAACACCCTCTTCATAGCTCTTAAAAAGGTAATTACATCAACTCAAGGTCACAAGATAATTGATGGTAATGATAATAACAATATAAAATTAAAATTTAAGTCCATACTATGTGCAAGACACTTGCTGAGCATATATATTCACCTCACACATTACATGGCTCTTCAATCAAATGAATGGTCAGGCAACTGAGACTTAACTGATTCCTCCCCATTCCTCCACCTGAATTGTTCAATCCTACAACTGAATTATTTTTTCTTTGCTATAATCATTGATACAGCTCATGTCTGGTCTGGACTGCTTATTTACCAATTTTAGTGTGCATTCCTACAGACAAAGCCCTTCCTGTTGAATAATATTCAAAGGTTATGATTATAATCTATGCCTGATTTTTCTCCTGTGGTCAAAAATATGTGTCCTTGCTTATTTAAAAATCAATAAAGCAAAACTACTGGTTGGGCAAGTAATTAACACAAATGACCTACTCCTCCATGATAAACAAACCAAATTCAAGCCAGCTAACAAAGAAGCCTAGATGCTTAATAGTAATTGGGCCCATGTCCTCAAAATACTGTGGACTTGAAGCAGATTAATAATTGTATTACTTTCCTGTAGACGCTGTAACAAATTTTCACAAATATGGTGGCATAAAAGAATAGCAATTTATTCTCTCACATTTTAAGAGGCCAGAAGTCTAAAATCAAGGCGCCAGCAAGGCACACTCTCCTCTGGAGGCTCAGGGAGAGTTCACTCCTGAAGCTTCTGGTACTTACTGCCAGTTCTTGGCTTGTGGCTGCATGTTTCTCTGCTCCATCTTCATGTTGCTTTCTCCTCTACACATCTCTTTTCTTCTGTGTACCTGTGTTATTTTCCATTGTCTGATTTCTTATAAGACACATGCGATGGTGCTTAGGGACCACCCAGATAATCCAGGGTGTATCTCTCATTTTGAGGTCCTTAACTTAATTACACCTACAAAGACTTTTTTCAAATAAGATAACTTTCATAGATTCTGGGGATTAGGGCATTGACAGATCTTTTGAGGGCTACCATTCAACCCACTACAATACCAATGTTTAAAAAATAAAGACACTTACTAGCACCTACTTAAAAAGTTCAGAATAGCTAAAAAACTAACAAGGAGGTCTTGATAAAGAACTGAACATTGAAAAATGGAAATTATTAAATGCACAAAGACAATAAGGATATTAGTTAAATATGCAAAAGGGCACAAATTTCATCTTTGCAGCCTGTAAAGATAGTACAACTTGGGGCACCGTGGGTTCAGTCAGTAGGGCACACAACTCTTGATCTCAAGTTCATAAGTTCAAGCCTCATGGTGGCACAGATACTCAAAAAGAGAGTACAACTTACAGTGTCACTATGTTTAAAATAATAAATACAAGCTTATAAAACTATAGATTTTTAAAATTTTTTACAGAGAGATAGAGATATGTGGGGGAGGTGTAGAGGCAGAGGGAGAGGGAATCTTAAGCAGACTCCACACCCAGCATGGAGCCTGACACAGGATTCAACCCATGACCCGGGAGATCATGACCTGAGCTGAAATCAAGAGTCGGGTGCCTAACCAACTGAGCCACCCAGACACCCCTAAAACTATAGATTTTCATTAGAGAGTTATCTGAGAGTGGAAGAAGCTGCACAAACAATATGGGAAGCAAGAGATCTAAAAACAGTAAACTAAAAACACTACCTTTAAAAGCGGTGATATTCTCATCAATTTGGGATGAAGGTAGAGTATCTTCAGCACACCTTGAGGATGATGACTCACCAACCGAGAAGGATTCTAGTAGTAACACTTCCATTCCACAGTTCTAATGAACATAAGCATTCACTTACTCTTTTTAGAGTACTCAGCAAACATAAGAATGTGTTAAATGTTATATAGTACTGGTCTTAAAATTGTGGCCTGTACCACGAAGATTTTCAGTAAATAAGAAGACAATGATAGTTTCAAGGGAATTCATTTGAAGATCCTCAACTTCCATATGTATTCTTTCCTTAATCTGACCTGCCTGAGAAAGAATCTGTGGTTAAGGAGTTCCCTTTCACTATGGCCCTTCCTTGTCTTTACTCAAGAAATGTATACTTCTCACTTATTCTGAATCTTAATATGTGCAAGGTTTCAGACAAAAGTCTCCAAGGCATCAAATACAGGAATAATTCCAAATATTGTTGTAGCCATTAGAAAGTCAATTATTCTGTTAAGTAGGTAATGCATATTTTGCCAGGCAGATAGCATTTAATTTTTACTTTGAACAAAATTAAAGGATGTTCAGCTTATATATAATTAAAATAATTTTGATAATAGATCATTGTAATTTGGCCAAATAACTTGAAAGTAATTCAAAGAATTGGCTAACATTGATAATAAAACTTCCATTCCCAGGGCACCTGGGTGGCTTTATCCATTCATCCACTCATCTGGCTTTATCCATTCATCTGTCAATGGACATCTGGGCTCTTTCCATATTTTGGCTATTGTGGACATTGCTACTATAAACATTGAGGTACAAATCATTGGGGTACAAATCATATCTGTTACATGTTAGCTAGCAAAGAGATATCAGTCAGAAGGGGAAGGAGATGGGTTTGAGACATTAAAGGAGAGAGGCAGGGAGATATGCCAATGTCTAGGAGTACTCTCATCATATACATGAATTCAGAAGGCTACATATCTTGACTTTTTTGCTAACTTTAACTCTTTTTGGACCTGGGGTGGAAGGTTCCAGAATTAAGGAGAAAGAAATGGAAGCAGTTTCACAGTTCACTATTTAAGTTTATTTATTGAAATATTATTTCTAGAAAATTTACCATGGCTCTCCTCTCTTGTAAACTTATAAGCAAATAGAGGGATCCATTTGGAGACCAAAAAGACATGACAACTGAATGTAGAGCATGACTCTAGAAACAATCCTGAAATGGAGAAAAATGCTATGGACATTATTGGGTCAATTGACAAAATAGGAATACAGAAGATAAAGTATGGCTAATGTTAAATATACTGAATTTGATAACTGTACTGTAACTATTTAAGAAAATTTTCTTATTCTTTGGAAACATACACTAAAGTAGTTAGGTTAAAGGGCCATAATAGGCGCCTGGGTGGCTCAGATGGTTAAGCATCTGCCTTCAGCTCAGGTCCATGATTCCAGGGTCCTGGGATCGAGGCCTGCATTGGGTTCCTCGCTAGGTAGGGAGCCTGCTTCTCCCTCTCCCTCTACTGCTTTGCTCTCTTGCTCTCTCTGTCAAATAAATACATAAAATCTTTAAAAATATATAAAAATAAAGGGTCATAATACGTGCAACTTATTCTCAAATGGCTCAGGAAAAAAAGATTTTACATATATATACACACATGAGAAAAATGATAAGTCAGATAGGGCCAAATATTACCAGATGAATCTGGGTGAAAGAAGTATGCACATATTCTTTGTATTATTTTTGCAAACTTTCTGTAAACTTGAAACTATTTCCAAGTAAAAAGTTAAAAAAAATGGTCCCACTAAAAGGACTATCTCTCCACCAACACCAGAAAAGTCAAATTATGTATCTAGGAATTTGGAGTGACATCAGCAGGAAAATCCTCTCCTTCATCTGCCCAATAAGACTACTGGAAAACAGTGTCAGAATTAATATTAAAGGTCTGCAGCAATCCAGGAGCATTCATTCAAGAAAAATGGTTGTATCTCAGTAAGAACAGTGAACTTTGGTAGTTGTTTTTTTTTAACTTTTCCCATTTCTGTCTCCCTTCCCCAATTCTGAATTACCTTAAAAACCAATATCCCACAATCACAGCAAAATCTAGTAGTTAGTAGAGGGGAAGAATGGAGTTGGAGCTTCTTGGAACCCTCATTTTCAGAGAACTGCTTCATTTTTGATTTGTCTGGTAGTTCCCTGGACTATCCCAATTATTTGACCTAACTGGGGAGCTCTCCCAGTGCAAATAGCCCTTTCCCCAGAGGCATTTGTTGAAAAACAATCAGTGGCAATCGTTTCACATGATGGCTGTTTGGTACAGTGGATAACAGATGGGGCAAAAATAGGCAAACCAAAAAGCTTAAAAATGAAAGTTGGAGAAACATGTATAAGGATTTAAAATACTCTGACAGACTCCTGGGAATCCCGATGGCCATATGCATGTGTAGGGCTGTACTTATGCCCAGGACTGTGTATATGCTCAGGAAACACCTGAGAAGGATCTAAGCTCTCACCTCTGGCTCACTCCAAGGTTCTACACAAGCGGGAAGTGAAAGCTAAGGTAAAAGTTGTCAATTAACTGCCTGAGTGTTGAAGACATGGCCCCAACATGCACACAGAGCTCCTTGGCAAGACTGGGAGATTTATTGGTTCCAGGTATTTAAGAAATCTCTGTCTGATCATTAGCTGACCACTAAGCTAGTCAAGCAGAAACTTCAGTGGCCATATATGACAAAGAATACAGACTCTACCGAATTAGTTCTGAAAATCAGTGATAACAAGCCCTGTGGAGGTAGCAGAGGATCCGATTCCTGATATGCCACATTGTATTATTTCAAATATCCAGTTTCCAATTAAAAAAACTTTACCAGATATGTAAAAAGCCAAGAAGGATGGTTCATACACAGGAAAAAAAAAATCAGTCAATAGAAACTGTCCCAAGATAGCCCAAATGTTGAACTTACTAGACTTTAAATCAGCTATTATAAATATTTTCATGAACTAATGGGACTCATATCTAAAGAACAAAAGAAAACTATGAGAATGATGTCTCACCAAATATCAATAAAAACACAGAAATTATAAAAATGAACCAAATAGAAATTATAGAGCTGAAAAGTATAAATCTGAAGTGAAAAATTCACTAGAAGGGCAAAACTGGACATTTGAGCAGGTAGAAGAGAGAATCAATGAACTTGAAGATAGGTTAATTTAGATTATTGAAGCAAGTCTAAGGAAAAGACAAAAACATGAAGAAAATTAAAAACAAAGTTTTACAGACCCGTGGAATACCATCAAATATGCCAACATATACATGCCGGGAACCCCAGAAGAAAGAGAGAAAAGGGACAAAGAAAATTTGAAGAAATAATGGCCAAAAATCTTTCCAAATTTGATAAGAAACATTAATCAACAATCCCTAGAGCTCCAAATTCCAATAGGATAAACTCAAAGAGATTTACACCTGACACATCAGATATCTATGTATAGAGAGTTCATCAGGAATTAATGGGGCACCTGGGTGGCTCAGTTGTTAGGCATCTGCTCCTGCTAGGTCATGATCCCAGGATCCTGGGATCGAGCCCCACATCAGGCTCCCTGCTCATGGAAGCCTGCTTCTCCCTCTCACACTCCCCTTGCTTGTGTCCCTCTCTTGCTGCCCTCTCTCTGTCAAATAAATAAAATCTTTTAAAAAAGGAATTATTTATTTAGATGATGGTATAAAATGGGAGAAAAGAGGCTAGTATGAAAAAGTAAAGAAAAAACAAAGGGAAATTATTAAGATATTTAGACAATTATTTTTATTAATATTTAATTATATTATGTTAGTCACCATACAGTACATCCGTAGTTTTGATGTAAAGTTCTATGATTCATTACTTGTGTATAACACCCAGTGCACCATGCAATACATGCCCTCCTTAATACCCATCACCAGCCTATCCACTCCCCCACCCGCTCCTCAAGTTCCCTCAGTTTGTTCTCCAGAGTCCATAGTCTGTCATGGTTCATTTATTTATCACTTAAAGATTAGGCCTGTGGTATTTAGTATGTGAAAACAACTGGAAGTAAAATTCAGGAGCTATACAAAGCATACATGGTAAAGAGCATTCCCATTTCAAGAAGGTAGGACATTTACAGGGGTGGTCTGATATTGAGCCACAGCTGAACACTGGTCATAGTATCTTATAGAATATGTAATTAAACAATGTGTTACTTAAAGTTAATTTCTCCTTGTGATTATTTGATATTCTTTTTAATCCCATCTGACTTCTCATAGTCTCTTGATACATGTAGGTGAAGTTTATTTTTAAAAATCACAATAATATACTTTAAAACTCAACAGAAAAGATTATAAAATCATCTGATGCTTGGGACCATTTGCAACACTTTTTTCTTCCTTGCCATGGATAATGGAGAAATAATCATATATTGATATTCAAATACATTCTCTACATAAATACCAATAAAATATTTCCAACATTATGTGTGCATGTATAATTTCATAAGTATTCACCATTGAACCGTATCATATTTGCTAATGGCTGCCAGGATTAACTCAACTTTTAGGAACTTAAATGCATCTGTGTCAAATGGCAGAGTTTTTCTGTGAGGTGAACTACAATTAAATTATCTCATTTCCGCATCACCTTATCTTACAACCTTTGTGAGTAAACACTTCCCACTTCCCAATGCATAAACTCCACACAAACTTGGAGGAACACCAAAGGAGGAAGAATTGAAATCAAACATAACTTCCCAAGGAAGGCCACAGACTTAACTCCCTCCAACAGCAAAGAACTCCAAAGCTCAGCGTAGTGTCTGCCACCTATGAATTTCATCTGACATAATGAGGAGGGCCTAAGGGAAGAGGGAAGGAAACTGAAAAGGGCCAGGTTTCCAGGACTTTACCAACATTTGCCCTTGGCTACATTTGGTAATTCCCAGAGCCCCACCCCTACATTACAAAATTTAATATTCTGACACTACAAGTAAAGGTTTTATAAGAGTTTGCAATTCCTTTAGGGCCACACTGAATGCACTGAGGGAATTCTTACTCCAGCCTTTGTTTTTACTCAAACACAAGACACTGTGGTAAAGCCTAAAAGAATGAGCTTCATTTATTATCTATAATGTCAAAATTGAAAAGGTTAATCACCATTAGTCAATGGAAATTAAGAATGGATAGCAAATTATTTATCACATGAACAGAAGGGCTTTGAATTGAAGCCCAAATATAAACCACAACACATATCCAGATGCTCAGGCATCCCTTTCACACTCCAAATGGCTAACCCCTCCCTCCCAAGTGCACTGCTCTCTCTTTGGATCCCACGTGTTCACATCTGTAGACGCAAGGTGTATCACAGTATTCTTACACATAAGGTTATTGGAGAAAAGCCTAGGCAACCCTCACAAAAGCCACCCACCCCAAATTTTCCTCCTCAGCTCAACCTAAAAGAAAATACCCAATTCATCTTCAAACCTCAAGAGCACTTCTTTAGACAGCTTCTAGGCCCTTCCAGCCAGATTTGTGTCCTAAAGCTGACAGCAGCAGCTGATGCCTAATCTGCAAGTAAGAGTGAGGCGCTATGGAGTCTGGGAATTGAGAGAAGCAAGACAGATACACAAACAGCCACTCTCAGGCAAAAGCTGGCAGCTGATTTTATGTCCTTGGGTGTGTGCACTGTACCTACAACCCCAGAGGAGCCCAATACCCTTCGTGAAGTTCCCCTCAAGTGGACTGTGATACACACTCATTTTCTTCACAGCACAATAATACCATGCAGGTGTTCTGAGAGCCTTTCCTACATTTCCTTAGATGGATAAGCCCAACACATGCATGCATAGCGTCACACACACACAGCACACACACACAGAGATCAAGTACAGGGAAAGAGCAGAGAGCAAATTAAAACAACTCCTATGGACCCAGATTCATCACTTAGGCCAGAGTTTCTCAATCTGGACACTGATATGGTGGGTTAGATAATCCTTTGTCTTGTGTGTGTGGAGAGGACAAATGGTTCCTCTATGAATTGTAGAAAGTTTAGAAGCATTCCTGGCCTTTACCCATTAGATGCCACTAGCAACCCCTCCACTCCAGTTGTGACCAAAAATGTCTCCAGACATTTTCTTCCTTCCCCTTGAAGACCACTGCTTTAGACCAAAAGTGTTCCTCCAGTATGTTTCCAGTCAGCATGAAAATTGCCACATTATAAAATATGTCACACAAATAGATGTAAGATAAACTAGTCAGTCCTTTTAGTACAGAGTCAGGGAGGAGGTTAGAGATTTTCATGACCAGAAGTCCCTCTCAGCAATGGAAAAGTGTCCCTGACATCTAGTAATGAGTCTTTCGGTGACAGCCTAATCTAGGATTGTCTTGGCTTCTTTTCTGACATAGCTTCACATAGTGTTCAAGCATCAGTGACCCATCTGGGCCCCTCCACATGTGATTTCCTCCCAAACAATTTTCCATATTTGTCTCTCAGCAAGTTCTCACATTTGCCAAGCAAATTCATGTGTGTGTGTGTGTGTGTGTGTGTGTGTGTGTAACAGGAAAGGAATTAGGCTGGGGAACTGATGGTAGGTTGTGTAGTGAAAAGTTATTCATCTAAAAACCACTGACTCTATCCTTAGTTGTATGGCCTTGAGCTAGAATGGGGTAATCCATGCTCTGCTTAACTACTGAGGTGTGGAAAGGATCAAATGAGATAGTGGATGTGAAGGAACCTTGAAAATACAAAGCACTATACAATTATAAGGTTCTCATTATTTCCATTAATATCCAGGTCTGCAAAACCGATAAGACTAAATCAGCTGTGTGGGGCAGGATGGAATATTTTAATTCCAGGGCCAAAGTGGAAAAGTAAGAAAGAATGGGATGGGATGGGAAAACAACTGCCGACTTAAAGAACCACCAGCAGTGTAGCTGCGATAGCCATCAACTCAGATGATAAAGGTTTCTCTTTGTTTGGCAGCACATGCAGCAAAACGCAAATGGCAAACCAAAATGTGACCAGAATTCATTCTTGATTTAAAAGTTCAAGTCCTCTTTCTTTTCTTTTTTTTAAGATTTTTTATATCTATTTGACAGAACCGCCAGCAAAGAACACAGCAGAGTGAGAGGAACACAGAGCAGGGGTCGATAGGGATATAAGGCGGCAGACTGGCCCCCATGGCAGCAAAGTCCATCTGTCAAAAAACAATGTACTCACAATCATGCATGAGCACATAAACCTCAAAAAGTAAATTACAAGGTCGAATCGGGAATCAAACAGAAATGCCAGAAGACCTATAAAATCTATATACTAAGTTCAACAGTACAAAGGACAATCAATAAAGCTAGACACTTATATGTATAGTAAATAAATTGTTTAATTTTGTTTAATCCATTATTTCTAATACATTTGACTTGAGAAATATATTTATTATTTATTTATTTATTTATTTATTTATTTATTTATTTATATCTCCACTAAGATCAGATTGAGAGATGTAACACTCAAGGATTTTCGAATCACAATAGACTAAGAAAACGAGTCATTCAAGGTGGTTGTTGAGTGTACATGTGGTTTCATGTTACAAATACAAAACAGAATGGTAAATCTATCTTCCCAGAGCACTGATCAAATTCTTCTTGAGGTAGCAGGCATCTAGTTCTGGGCTCCCAAATGCCATGAAAAAGAGTTAAAAAGACTGTGAAAATGATAAATTCATTAAAGAAATGGGTTGAAAGATTTACACTCGTGTACATCTGACAGTCTGCTGAAAGATGATAAAAAGAGAGCAAAGAGGTGTATTCAGTGAACAGCCATGACCAAAACTCACACTTCTCCTGAGCTTGCTTTAGCTTCTCTCTATCTTCCTGCTTCAGGTTCTTCCTGACCCAATTTCTCTCCTCTCTCTCCCTCTCTCTTTCTCCCCTGACCAAACTCATTATTACTTTCTTCCTCCTCCCATATCTCACTACACTACACATTCTTTTTTAATAATAATTTTTATTATGTTATCTTAGTCATCATACAGTACATCCTTAGTTTTTGATGTAAAGTTCCATGATTCATTATGTGCGTGTAACACCCAGTGCACCATGCAATATGTGCCCTCCTTAATACCCATCACCGGCCTATCCCAATCCCCCCACAACCCTCCCCTCTGAAGCCATCAGTTTGTTTCCCAGAGTCCACAGTCTTTCATGGTTCATTCCCCTTCTGTTTACCCCCTTCATTCCTCCCTTCCTTCTCCTACCGATCTTCCTGCTATTTCTGATGTTCCATAAACTAGTGAAACCATATGATAATTTGTCTTTCCTTGACTTATTTCACTTAGCATAATCTCTCCAGTCCTCCATGTTGCTGCAAAGGTTGGGTAATTGTTCTTTCTGATGGCTGAGTAATATTCCATTGTATATATGGACCACATCTTAATCCAGTCATCTGTTGAGGGGCATCTCGGCTCCTTCCACAATTTAGCTATTGTGGACAATTCTGCTATGAACATTGGGGGTGCATATGGCCCTTCTCTTCACTCCGTCTGTATCTTTGGGGTAAATACCCAGTAGTGCAATTGCTGGATCATAGGGTAGCTCTATTTTTAACATTTTAAGGGACGTTCACACTGTTTTCCAAAGTGGGTGTACCAACTTGCATTTCCACCAACAGTGTAACAGGGATCCCCTTTCTCCACATCCTCTCCAACAATTGCTGTTTCTTGCCTTGTCAATTTTTGCCATTCTAACTGGCATAAGGTGGTATCTTAGTGTGGTTTTTATTTTAATTTCCCTGATGGCTAATGATTTTGAAAATTTTTTCATGTGTCTGTTAGCCATTTGTATGTCTTCATTGGAAAAGTGTTCATATCTTCTGTCCATTTTTTGATTTGTTTATTTGTTTCTTGTGTATTGAGTTAGAGAAGTTCTTTGTAGATCTTGGATACCAGTCTTTTATCTGTAGTGTCATTTGCAAATATCTTCTCCCATTCTGTGGGCTGCCTCTTAGTTTTTCTGACTGTTTCCTTGGCTGTGCAGAAGCTTTTGATCTTGATGAAGTCCCACAAGTTCATTTTTTCTTTTGTTTCTCTTGCCTTTGGAGATGTGTCATGAAAAAAGTTGCTGTGGTTGATGTCAAAGAGGTTGCAGCCTATGTTCTCCTCTAGGATTTTGATGGATTCCTGTATCACATCGAGGTCTTTCATCCATTTGGAGTTTATCTTTGTGTATGGTGTGAAAGAGTGGTCAAGTTTCATTCTTTTGCATGTAGCTGTCCAATTTTCCCAGCACCATTTATTGAAGAGACTGTCTTTTTCCCACCGGATGTTTTTTCCTGCTTTGTCAAAGATTAGCTGCCCAAGGAGCCAAGGATCCATTTCTGGGTTCTCTATTCTGTTCCATTGGTCTATGTGTCTGTTTTTGTGCCAGTACCATGCTGTCTTTGTGATCACAGCTTTGTAGTATAGCTTGAAATCAGGCAAAGTGATGCCCCCAGCTTTGTTTTTCCTTTTCAACACTTCCTTGACGATTCGGGCTTTTTCTGGTTCCACACAAATTTAAGGGCTGTTTGTTCCAGTTCTTTGAAAAATGTCATTGGTATTTTGATCAGGATGGCATTGAAAGTATAGATTGCTCTGGGTAGCATAGACATTTTAACTATGTTTATTCTTCCGATCCATGAGCATGGAATATTTCCAAAATAATGTATGATTTTGGTGCTATTGTAAGAAACAGCAATTGTTGGAGAGGATGTGGAGAAAGGGGATCCCTGTTACACTGTTGGTGGAAATGCAAGTTGGTACACCCACTTTGGAAAACAGTGTGAACGTCCCTTAAAATGTTAAAAATAGAGCTACCCTATGATCCAGCAATTGCACTACTGGGTATTTACCCCAAAGATACAGACGGAGTGAAGAGAAGGGCCATATGCACCCCCAATGTTCATAGCAGAATTGTCCACAATAGCTAAATTGTGGAAGGAGCCGAGATGCCCCTCAACAGATGACTGGATTAAGATGTGGTCCATATATACAATGGAATATTACTCAGCCATCAGAAAGAACAATTACCCAACCTTTGCAGCAACATGGACGGGACTGGAGGAGATTATGCTAAGTGAAATAAGTCAAGCAGAGAAAGACAATTATCATATGGTTTCACTAGTTTATGGAACATCAGAAATAGCAGGAAGATCGGTAGGAGAAGGAAGGGAGGAATGAAGGGGGGTAAACAGAAGGGGGAATGAACCATGAAAGACTGTGGACTCTGGGAAACAAACTGATGGCTTCAGAGGGGAGGGTTGTGGGGGATTGGGATAGGCCGGTGATGGGTATTAAGGAGGGCACATATTGCATGGTGCACTGGGTGTTACACGCACATAATGAATCATGGAACTTTACATCAAAAAACTAAGGATGTACTGTATGATGACTAAGATAACATAATAAAAATTATTATTAAAAAAAGAATGTGTAGTGTAGTGAGATATGGGGAGGAGGAAGAAAGTAAGTATGAGTTTGGTCAGGGGGAGAAAGAGAGAGGGAGAGAGAGGGAGAGAAATTGGGTCAGGAAGAACCTGAAGCAGGAAGATAGAGAGAAGCTAAAGCAAGCTCAGGAGAAGTGTGGTTTTGGTCATGGCTGTTCACTGAATACACCTCTTTGCTCTCTTTTATCATCTTTCAGCAGACTGTCAGATGTACACAGTGTAAATCTTTCAACCCATTTCTTTAATGAATTTATCATTTTCACAGTCTTTTTTAACTCTTTTTCATGGCATTTGGGAGCCCAGAACTAGATGTGCTACCTCAAGAAGAATTTGATCAGTGCTCTGGGAAGATAGATTTACCATTCTGTTTTGTATTTGTAACATGAAACCACATGTACACTCAACAACCACCTTGAATGACTCGTTTTCTTTATAGTCTATTGTGATTCTGAAATCCTTTGAGTGTTACATCTCTCAATCTGATCTTAGTGGAGATATAAATAAATAAATAAATAAATAAATAAATAAATAAATAA
>NW_024423319.1:65635298-65664500 GCF_017311325.1 Ursus maritimus
ATAAATAAATAAATAAATAAATAAATAAATAAATAAATAATAAATTTCTCAAGTCAAATGTATTTAGGAAATAATGGATTAAACAAAATTAAACAATTTATTTACTATAAGTGTTCTAGAGTCTTTCTGTTAATGTATATTGTGAATCTGGGGAGATGCAACTTTTCTAAACTCATTTGCTGAAAATTCCTTTTAGTAATATTTTGAGAAATACTTGTTGAGCTCCAAGGCATGCAGTTTGAGACATTGTTTTTGAAAGTTAGAGGACTTGGGGCGCCTGGGTGGCACAGTCGTTAGGCGTCTGCCTTCGGCTCAGGGCGTGATCCCGGTGTTATGGGATTGAGCCCCACATTGGGCTCCTCCTCTATGAGCCTGCTTCTTCCTCTCCCACTCCCCCTGCTTGTGTTCCCTCTCTTGCTGGCGGTCTCTGTCAAATAAATAAATAAAATCTTAAAAAAAAAAAAAGAAAGAGGACTTGAAGCTTTTAAATCAAATGATATTTCCTTTTTAATTTTGGTTTCCATGCCCATTTGGTCTTTGCCACGTCTGTGCTCCAACAAAAGAAAACCTTTTATCATCTGATGTTATTAATTGGCATCCGACCATCTCACTGTGGTGTTCCTTTCAAAGCCTAGCAAGTTGTTTTCCCATCCCATCCCATTCTTTCTTACTTTTCCACTTTGGCCCTGGGAATTAAAATATTCCATCCTGCCCCACACAGCTGATTTAGTCTTATCGGTTTTGCAGACCTGGATATTAATGGAAATAATGAGAACCTTATAATTGTATAGTGCTTTGTATTTTCAAGGTTCCTTCACATCCACTATCTCATTTGATCCTTTCCACACCTCAGTAGTTAAGCAGAGCATGGATTACCCCATTCTAGCTCAAGGCCATACAACTAAGGATAGAGTCAGTAAGGTTTTTAGATGAATAACTTTTCACTACACAACCTACCATCAGTTCCCCAGCCTAATTCCTTTCCTGTTACACACACACACACACACACACACACACACACATGAATTTGCTTGGCAAATGTGAGAACTTGCTGAGAGAGCAAATATGGAAAATTGTTTGGGAGGAAATCACATGTGGAGGGGCCCAGATGGGTCACTTGATGCTTGAACACTATGTGGGAAGCTATGTCAGAAAAGAAGCCAAGACAATCCTAGATTAGGCTGTCACCGAAAAGACTCATTACTAGATGTCAGGGACACTTTTCCATTGCTGAGAGGGACTTCTGGTCATGAAAATCTCTAACCTCCTCCCTGACTCTGTACTAAAAGGACTGACTAGTTTATCTTACATCTATTTGTGTGACATATTTTATAATGTGGCAATTTTCATGCTGACTGGAAACATACTGGAGGAACACTTTTGGTCTAAAGCAGTGGTCTTCAAGGGGAAGGAAGAAAATGTCTGGAGACATTTTTGGTCACAACTGGGTGGAGGGGTTGCTAGTGGCATCTAATGGGTAAAGGCCAGGAATGCTTCTAAACTTTCTACAATTCATAGAGGAACCATTTGTCCTCTCCACACACACAAGACAAAGGATTATCTAACCCACCATATCAGTGTCCAGATTGAGAAACTCTGACCTAAGTGATGAATCTGGGTCCATAGGAGTTGTTTTAATTTGCTCTCTGCTTCTTTCCCCTGTACTTGATCTCTGTGTGTGTGTGTCTGTGTGTGTGTGTGCACGCACATGCATGCATGTGTTGGGGCTTATCCATCTAAGGAAATGTAGGAAAGGCTCTCAGAACACCTGCATGGTATTATTGTGCTGTGAAGAAAATGAGTGTGTATCACAGTCCACTTGAGGGGAACTTCACGAAGGGTATTGGGCTCCTCTGGGGTTGTAGGTACAGTGCACACACCCAAGGACATAAAATCAGCTGCCAGCTTTTGCCTGAGAGTGGCTGTTTGTGTATCTGTCTTGCTTCTCTCAATTCCCAGACTCCATACGCCTCAATTCTTACTTGCAGATTAGGCATCAGCTGCTGCTGTCAGCTTTAGGACACAAATCTGGCTGGAAGGGCCTAGAAGCTGTCTAAAGAAGTGCTCTTGAGGTTTGAAGATGAATTGGGTATTTTCTTTTAGGTTGAGCTGAGAGGAAAATTTGGGGGTGGGTGGCTTTTGTGAGGGTTGCCTAGGCTTTTCTCCAATAACCTTATGTGTAAGAAGATACTGTGATACACCTTGCGTCTACAGATGTGAACACGTGGGATCCAAAGAGAGAGCAGTGCACTTGGGAGGGAGGGGTGTAGCCATTTGGAGTGTGAAAGGGATGCCTGAGCATCTGGATATGTGTTTGTGGTTTTATATTTGGGCTTCAATTCAAAGCCCCTTCGTTCATGTGATAAATAATTTGCTATCCATTCTTAATTTCCATTGACTAATGGTGATTAACCTTTTCAATTTTGACATTATAGATAATAAATGAAGCTCATTCTTTTAGGCTTTACCACAGTGCTTGTGTTTGAGTAAAAACAAAGGCTGGAGTAAGAATTCCCTCAGTGCATTCAGTGTGGCCCTAAAGGAATTGCAAACTCTTATAAAACCTTTACTTGTAGTGTGCAGAATATTAAATTTTGTAATGTAGGGGTGGGGCTCTGGGAATTACCAAATGTAGCCAAGGGCAAATGTTGGTAAAGTCCTGGAAACCTGGCCCTTTTCAGTTTTTTCCTTCCCTCTTCCCTTAGGCCCTCCTCATTATGTCAGATGAAATTCATAGGTGGCAGACACTACGCTGAGCTTTGAGTTCTGTTGCTGTTGGAAGAGGGAGTTAAGTCTGTGGCCTTCCTTGGGAAGTTATGTTTGATTTCAATTCTTCCTCCTTTGGTGTTCCCTCCAAGTTTGTGTGGAGTTTATGCATTGGGAAGTGGGAAGTGTTTACTCACAAAGGGTGTAAGATAAGGTGATGCGGAAATGAGATAATCCTCTAATTGTAGTTCACCTCACAGAAAAACTCTGCCATTTGACACAGATGCATTTAAGTTCCTAAAAGTTGAGTTAATCCTGGCAGCCATTAGCAAATATGATACGGTTCAATGGTGAATACTTATGAAATTATACATGCACACATAATGTTGGAAATATTTTATTGGTATGTTAATTAGAGAATGTATTTGAATATCAATATATGATTATTTCTCCATTATCCATGGCAAGGAAGAAAAAAGTGTTGCAAATGGTCCCAAGCATCAGATGATTTTATAATCTTTTCTGTTGAGTTTTAAAGTATATTATTGTGATTTTTAAAAATAAACTTCACCTACATGTATCAAGAGACTATGGGAAGTCAGAGTGGGATTAAAAAGAAATTATCAAATAATCCACAAGGAGAATTAACTTTAAGTAACACATTGTTTAATTACATATTCTATAGATACTATGACCAGTGTTCAGCTGTGGCTCAATATCAGACCACCCCTGTAAATGTCCTACCTTCTTGAAATGGGAATGCTCTTTACCATGTATGCTTTGTATAGCTTTCCTGAATTTACTTCCCAGTTGTTTTCACATACTAAATACCACAGGCCTAATCTTTAAGTGATAAATAAATGAACCATGACAGACTATGGACTCTGGGAAACAAACTGAGGGCTTCAGAGGGGAGCGGGGTGGGGGAGTGGGATAGGCTGGTGATGGGTATTAAGGAGGGCATGTATTGCATGGTGCACTGGGTGTTATACACAAGTAATGAATCATAGAACTTTACATCAAAAACTAGGATGTACTGTATGGTGACTAACATAATATAATTAAATATTAATAAAAAATAATTGTCTAAATATCTTAATAATTTCCCCCTTTGTTTTTTCTTTACTTTTTTCATACTAGCCTCTTTTCTCCCATTTTATACCATCATCTAAATAAAATAATTCCTTTTTTAAAAAAGATTTTATTTATTTGACAGAGAGAGGGCAGCAAGAGAGGGAACACAAGCAAGGGGAGTGTGAGAGGGAGAAGCAGGCTTCCCGCAGAGCAGGGAGCCTGATGTGGGGCTCGATCCCAGGATCCTGGGATCATGACCTGAGCCAAAGGCAGATGCCTAACAACTGAGCCACCCAGGTGCCCCATTAATTCCTGATGAACTCTCTATACATAGATATCTGATGTGTCTAGGTGTAAATCTCTTTGAGTTTATCCTATTGGAATTTGGAGCTCTAGGGATTGTTGATTAATGTTTCTTATCAAATTTGGAAAGATTTTTGGCCATTATTTCTTCAAATTTTCTTTCGTCCCTTTTTCTCTCTTCTTCTGGGGTTCCCGTCATGTATATGTTGGCATATTTGATGGTATTCCACGGGTCTGTAAAACTTTGTTTAATTTTCTTCATGTTTTTGTCTTTTCCTTAGACTTGCTAATAATCTAAATTAACCTATCTTCAAGTTCATTGATTCTCTCTTCTACCTGCTCAAATGTCCAGTTTTGCCCTTCTAGTGAATTTTTCACTTCAGATTTATACTTTTCAGCTCTATAATTTCTATTTGGTTCATTTTTATAATTTCTGTGTTTTTATTGATATTTGGTGAGACATCATTCTCATAGTTTTCTTTAGTTCTTTAGATATGAGTCCCATTAGTTCATGAAAATATTTATAATAGCTGATTTAAAGTCTAGTAAGTTCAACATTTGGGCTATCTTGGGGACAGTTTCTATTGACTGATTTTTTTTTTCCTGTGTATGAACCATACCTTCTTGGCTTTTTACATATCTGGTAAAGTTTTTTTTAATTGGAAACTGGATATTTGAAATAATACAATGTGGCATATCCAGGAATCGGATCCTCTGCTACCTCCACAGGGCTTGTTATCACTGATTTTCAGAACTAATTCGGTAGAGTCTGTATTCTTTGTCATATATGGCCACTGAAGTTTCTGCTTGACTAGCTTAGTGGTCAGCTAATGATCAGACAGAGATTTCTTTAAATACCTGGAACCAATAAATCTCCCAGTCTTTGCCAAGGAGCTCTGTGTGCATGTTGGGGCCATGTCTTCAACACTCAGGCAGTTAATTGACAACTTTACCTTAGCTTTCACTTCCCGCTTGTGTAGAACCTTGGAGTGAGCCAGAGGTGAGAGCTTAGATCCTTCTCAGGTGTTTCCTGAGCATATACACAGTCCTGGGCATAAGTACAGCCCTACACATGCATATGGCCATCGGGATTCCCAGGAGTCTGTCAGAGTATTTTAAATCCTTATACATGTTTCTCCAACTTTCATTTTAAGCTTTTTGGTTTGCCTATTTTTTGCCCCATCTGTTATCCACTGTACCAAACAGCCATCATGTGAAACGATTGCCACTGATTGTTTTCAACAAATGCCTCTGGGGGAAAGGGTATTTGCACTGGGAGAGCTCCCAGTTAGGTCAAATAATTGGGATAGTCCAGGGAACTACCAGACAAATCAAATAATGACAGTTCTCTGAAAATGAGGGTTCCAAGAAGCTCCAACTCCATTCTTCCCCCTCTACTAACTACTAGATTTTGCTGTGATTGTGGGATATTGGTTTTTAAGGTAATTCAGAATTGGGGAAGGGAGACAGAAATGGGAAAAGTTAAAAAAAAAACAACTACCAAAGTTCACTGTTCTTACTGAGATACAACCATTTTTCTTGAATGAATGCTCCCTGGATTGCTGCAGACCTTTAATATTAATTCTGACACTGTTTTCCAGTAGTCTTATTGGGCAGATGAAGGAGAGGATTTTCCTGCTGATGTCACTCCAAATTCCTAGATACATAATTTGACTTTTCTGGTGTTGGTGGAGAGATAGTCCTTTTAGTGGGACCATTTTTTAACTTTTTACTTGGAAATAGTTTCAAGTTTACAGAAAGTTTGCAAAAATAATACAAAGAATATGTGCATACTCTTCACCCAGATTCATCTATTGTTAATATTTGGCCCTATCTGACTTATCATTTTTTCTCATGTGTGTATATATATGTAAAATCTTTTTTCCTGAGCCATTTGAGAATAAGTTGCACGTATTATGACCCTTTATTTTTTATATATTTTTTAAAGATTTTATGTATTTATTTGACAGAGAGAGCAAGAGAGCACAAGCAGTAGAGGGAGAGGGAGAAGCAGGCTCCCCACCTAGCAGGGAACCCAATGCAGGCCTCGATCCCAGGACCCTGGAATCATGGACCTGAGCTGAAGGCAGATGCTTAACCATCTGAGCCACCCAGGCGCCCATATTATGGCCCTTTAACCTAACTACTTTAGTGTATGTTTCCAAAGAATAAGAAAATTTTCTTAAATAGTTACAGTACAGTTATCAAATTCAGTATATTTAACATTGGGGCCATACTTTATCTTCTGTATTCCTATTTTGTCAATTGACCCAATAATGTCCATAGCATTTTTTCTCCATTTCAGGATTGTTTCTAGAGTCATGTACTACATTCAGTTGTCATGTCTTTTTGGTCTCCAAATGGATCCCTCTATTTGCTTATAAGTTTACAAGAGAGGAGAGCCATGGTAAATTTTCTAGAAATAATATTTCAATAAATAAACTTAAATAGTGAACTGTGAAACTGTCTTCATTTCTCCTTAATTCTGGAACCTTCCACCCCAGGTCCAAAAAGAGTTGTAAAGTTAGCAAAAAAGTCAAGATATGTAGCCTTCTGAATTCATGTATATGATGAGAGTACTCCTAGACATTGGCATTCTCCTGCCTCTCTCCTTTAATGTCTCAAACCCATCTCCTTCCCCTTCTGACTGATATCTCTTTGCTAGCTAACATGTAACAGATATGATTTGTACCCCAATGATTTGTACCTCAATGTTTATAGTAGCAATGTCCACAATAGCCAAAATATGGAAAGAGCCCAGATGTCCATTGACAGATGAATGGATAAAGCCAGATGAGTGGATGAATGGATAAAGCCACCCAGGTGCCCTGGGAATGGAAGTTTTATTTATCAATGTTAGCCAATTCTTTGAATTACTTTCAAGTTATTTGACACAAATTACAATGATCTATTATCAAAATTATTTTAATTATATATAAGCTGAACATCCTTTAATTTTGTTCAAAGTAAAAAATTAAATGCTATCTGCCTGGCAAAATATGCATTACCTACTTAACAGAATAATTGACTTTCTCAATGGCTACAACAATATTTGGAATTATTCCTGTATTTGATGCCTTGGAGACTTTTGTACCTGAAACCTTGCACATATTAAGATTCAGAATAAGTGAGAAGTATACATTTCTTGAGTAAAGACAAGGAAGGGCCATAGTGAAAGGGAACTCCTTAACCACAGATTCTTTCTCAGGCAGGTCAGATTAAGGAAAGAATACATATGGAAGTTGAGGATCTTCAAATGAATTCCCTTGAAACTATCATTGTCTTCTTATTTACTGAAAAATCTTCGTGGTACAGGCCACAATTTTAAGACCAGTACTATATAACATTTAACACATTCTTATGTTTGCTGAGTACTCTAAAATGAGTAAGTGAATGCTTATGTTCATTAGAACTGTGGAATGGAAGTGTTACTACTAGAATCCTTCGGTTGGTGAGTCATCATCCTCAAGGTGTGCTGAAGATACTCTACCTTCATCCCAAATTGATGAGAATATCACCGTTTTTAAAGGTAGTGTTTTTTAGTTTACTGTTTTTAGATCTCTTGCTTCCCATATTTGTGCTTAGCTTCTTCCACTCTCAAGATAATCTCTTAATGAAAATCTATAGTTTTAGGGGTGTCTGGGTGGCTCAGTTGGTTAGGCACCCGACTCTTGATTTCAGCTCAGGTCATGATCTCCGGGTCATGGGATTGAATCCTGTGTCAGGCTCCATGCTGGGTGTGGAGTCTGCTTAAGATTCCCTCTCCCTCTGCCTCTACACCTCCCCCCCACATATGCTCTATCTCTCTGTAAAAAAATTTTAAAAATCTATAGTTTTATAAGCTTGTATTTATTATTTTAAACATAGTGACACTGTAAGTTGTACTCTCTTTTTTGAGTATCTGTGCCCACCATGAGGCTTGAACTTATGAACTTGAGATCAAGAGTTGTGTGCCCTACTGACTGAACCCACGGTGCCCCAAGTTGTACTATCTTTACAGGCTGCAAAGATGAAATTTGTGCCCTTTTGCATATTTAACTAATATCCTTATTGTCTTTGTAAGCATATTAATAATTTCCATTTTTCAATGTTCAGTTCTTTATCAAGACCTCCTTGTTAGTTTTTTAGCTATTCTGAACTTTTTAAGTAGGTGCTAGTAAGTGTCTTTATTTTTTAAACATTGGTATTGTAGTGGATTGAATGGTAGCCCTCAAAAAGATCTGTCAATGCCCTAATCCCCAGAATCTATGAAAGTTATCTTATTTGAAAAAAAAGTCTTTGTAGGTGTAATTAAGTTAAGGACCTCAAAATGAGGAGATCACCCTGGATTATCTGGGTGGTCCCTAAGCACCATCGCATGTGTCTTATAAGAAATCAGCAATGGAAAATAACACAGGTACACAGAAGAAAAGAGATGTGTAGAGGAGAAAGCAACATGAAGATGGAGCAGAGAAACATGCAGCCACAAGCCAAGAACTGGCAGTAAGTACCAGAAGCTTCAAGGAGTGAACTCTCCCCTGGAGCCTCCAGAGGAGAGTGTGCCTTGCTGGCGCCTTGATTTTAGACTTCTGGCCTCTTAAAATGTGAGAGAATAAATTGCTATTCTTTTATGCCACCATATTTGTGAAAATTTGTTACAGCGTCTACAGGAAAGTAATACAATTATTAATCTGCTTCAAGTCCACAGTATTTTGAGGACATGGGCCCAATTACTATTAAGCATCTGGCTTCTTTGTTAGCTGGCTTGAATTTGGTTTGTTTATCATGGAGGAGTAGGTCATTTGTGTTAATTACTTGCCCAACCAGTAGTTTTGCTTTATTGATTTTTTAAATAAGCAAGGACACATATTTTTGACCACAGGAGAAAAATCAGGCATAGATTATAATCATAACCTTTGAATATTATTCAACAGGAAGGGCTTTTGTCTGTAGGAATGCACACTAAAATTGGTAAATAAGCAGTCCAGACCAGACATGAGCTGTATCAATGATTATAAGGCAAAGAAATAATTCAGTTGTAGGATTGAACAATTCAGGTGGAGGAATGGGGAGGAGTCAGTTAAGTCTCAGTTGCCTGACCATTCATTTGATTGAAGAGCCATGTAATGTGTGAGGTGAATATATATGCTCAGCAAGTGTCTTGCACATAGTATGGACTTAAATTTTAATTTTATATTGTTATTATCATTACCATCAATTATCTTGTGACCTTGAGTTGATGTAATTACCTTTTAAGAGCTATGAAGAGGGTGTTACAGATGGTGCACACTGACACCTTGAAAGCATCCTTGCCAACAAGCACTTGTAATTGAGGTGGAGAGGCAGAGTATATGAACTGTGATTATAAAGTAATAAATATTTGGGGTGCCTGGGCGGCACAGTTGTTGGGCGTCTGCCTTCGGCTCAGGGCTTGATCCCAGTGTTCTGGGATCGAGCCCTACATTGGGCTCCTCTGCTGGGAGCCTGCTTCTTCCTCTCCCACTCCCCCTGCTTGTGTTCTCTCTCTCGCTATCTGTCTCTGTCAAATGGATAAATAAAATCTTAAAAAAAAATAAAGTAAGGTGGTATCTCAGTGTGGTTTTGATTTGAATTTCCCTGAGGGCTAATGATTTTGAAAATTTTTTCATGTGTCTGTTAGCCATTTGTATGTCTTCATTAGAAAAGTGTCTGTTCATATCTTCTGCCCATTTTATGATTTGATTATTTGTTTCTTGTGTATTGAGTTTGAGAAGTTCTTTGTAGATCTTGGATACCAGTCTTTTATCTGTAGTGTCATTTGCAAATATCTTCTCCCATTCTGTGGGCTGCCTCTTAGTTTTTTTTGACTGTTTCCTTGGCTGTGCAGAAGCTTTTTATTTTGATGAAGTCCCACAAGTTCATTTTTTCTTTTGTTTCTCTTGCCTTTGGAGATGTGTCATGAAAAAATTTGCTGTGGCCAATGTCATAGAGGTTGCTGCCTATGTTCTCCTCTAGGATTTTGATGGATTCCTGTGAAGAGAAGGGACTTACGCACCCCAATGTTCATAGCAGCATTGTCCACAATAGCTAAATCGTGGAAGGAGCCAAGATGCCCTTCAACAGATGACTGGATTAAGAAGATGTGGTCCATATATACAATGGAATATTACTCAGCCATCAAAAAGAATGATTTCTCAACATTTGCTGCAACATGGACGGGACTGGAGGAGATAATGCTAAGCGAAATAAGTTAAGCAGAGAAAGACAATTATCATATGGTTTCACTCATTTATGGAACATAAGAAGTAGGAAGATCAGTAGGAGAAGAAAGGGAAGAAGAAAGGGGGGTAAACAGAAGGGGAATGAACCACAAGAGACTATGGACTCTGGGAAACAAACTGAGGGCTCCGGGGGGGGAGATGGGATAGGCTGGTGATGGGTATTAAGGAGCGCACGTATTTCATGGTGCACTGGGTGTTATACGCAAGTAATGAATCATGGAACTTTATCATCAAAAACTAGGGATGTACTGTATGGTGACTAACAATATAATTTAAAAAAAAAGTAATAAATATTTGCTTTTAAAAACCAGCAGTTGCATATGCAAATTCATATTGCCCCTTCCAAATCCATCACTTTAGGAAACTTATGTTATTCTCACAAAACTGCCATTGCTTAACAGTGATTTTGGCACTCCTTCATTGAGATTGTCTCCAGAGCCTGCAGCAAGTTGCTTAGAATCTACTTTGGGATGATAGGTCTATGTCCTTTGAGCAGTTTTATCATTTGGGACCAAGTTCAAGTTTTCTAGGGTGACTTCTTTGAAGTAGAACACATGTGTATGCATACATGTGTATTTGTTTTCTAAAAACAAATTTGTTTCATTACTTTATGGGCAGACCCCATATAACATCAACATTGAAATGGGACTTTTTTTAAAAATTAAAATTCAATTAGCCAATATATAGTACGTCATTAGTTTTTGGCATTTTGAATCTTCTAGTTCCAATCCCCCTCTTACCCCTCATCCCCTCTCATGGGATCCTTACCTCCCACAGTTCTGATGAAAAGAGCTGATTACATTGTAAGGTACACTATTCCCTTGTTACCCACTTATATTGTTAGAAAAACCTCCAATAGTTAAATAAGACAAGGTGTGGGCATATGCCAAATTTGGTACATGGAACATAGTAAGTACATGATAAATGTTTATAACTTACTCATGTAGTCCTCAAATGCACTTCCTACAAACTCTAGCTTCCGGAGCAGCACAGGTTAATTCTTAATTCTTCTTCTATATGACAAAGCTTCAATTATTTGAAAATATATTAACTTAATGTTGCCCTGAAACATCTTTTCTGCAGGACAAGCACCCTCAGGTCCTTCTGTCATCCTCACATATCAGAATTTCTAGACAGGAGGATAAAATTGAAATAGTTAAGTAGTAGTACTGGCTAGTGTATGATAAGGGAGAAATGAGTGGTACAGAGAGCTAGTAAAATATTCCATAAGTGGGATATCCATAGGCCAGAATGGTCTTGAGAAGGTTATATGATGGAGATAGAACTTACACTGGGCTTTAAAATTCAAGTAAAATTTGGACAGATTGAAAACAGAACGGAGTATATCTCTTAAGTGAGGTGAAGGGGCTTTTGATACAGTGATGAGTATGCACATTATTTGTTCTATCTGCCTGGAAAAGGGGGATTTGTTTTAAGGAGTGTTGGGAAAATATTAGCAGATAAAATTGAAGATAATTTCACCCTTTAAAGCTAGGCCCCTTGCCTAGCAGCTGTAGCAGTTTAGGGTGGCTAGGAGGAGAATCAGTGGTTTCTGGCAGAGCAGAACTTCTAGCTTTGGGAAAGAAGATGTTAATTACAATGGGTGCTAATTGTTTCTATTTGAAAATTCTTGTAGCAGGTTTTCTGAAAACACTTATGTTAAGTAAGGATTAGGTGAGCAACCAAATTGCTGCCAGTAAAGCATCTACTACTTATGTGGAAAGACTCAGATGCATAATGAAATAAGCTTGGTGCCTCTTCTGTTATGCTGTTCTTGGGAGCTGATAATTAGAAATGTTTTGAGAGAGAAGGTTACTGTTAGGGCTTAGAGGGCTTGGTGTATAGGTTATTTTTCCCCCTTTGGATTTTTATTATTTATTTTAATTGTAACTCACTTTTAGGAGGAAAGGCTCAGTTTTTACAGTGGTCACATAAATATATTGTCCACCTGAATTCTTGAATTACATTACACATGCGTTTGTGTGATGTTGGAATAGCACTGCGTATACTGGAAACAGTAGAACTTGATTCAATTGTTATTTTAATGGCCATATAGGCGCATATACTTAGCATCTTCATTTTCTCTTCCTCTGTTCTCACTGTCTCCTTCATTCTCCATCTCACACCAATACAACCTGAGCTCTTAATCTGTATATGTTGCATGCCAACATGGTTGAATCTCTTGATTGAGGTTTCCAGCCCTCACCACAAATGAGGACATAGAATGTGAGTTATTTGAAGTGTCTCAATTGAGACCCTGTAGGTGGGCTTTTTTGGGGGGACCAGAATTTTTATTTTTATTTTTGATCTATGTGTATCTTCACAGGAGATCATCCATTTCCTGAAGCAGGGAAAAAAAAGTATAGCATATTAGTGGTAGAACAGGGACCTCTGTTGGCCTTTATTTTATACTAGAGGGAAAATTATATTTCTATTATCCTTATTTAGTATGGCTTCTACTTCTCTAGGTAGCTCCTCCCCTTCAGCACCAATTACTGAGTAATGTACATAGTAGATACTTACATAAGGTCAAATTTAGCAATCCTAATTCCTGTGGCTAGGGGGCATTTAAGCACTTAGTAGTTAACAAGTGATATATGTAGATGACCATTAATTATCTTTGCAAATAGCTGCTCTGATGGGGTTTGTTTGGGTTGTTTGTTTGTTTGTTTATCCATTGCTATATCTGCCAACCACTAAGCAATCAGGACAAGCTTTGGCCACCTTTTAAAACATTTATGTCCAACTGGTTTTGCTGAAAAAATGGTGGTAGATATATTACTAGATACAACTAAGTTAATATTCCAGTCTCTTAAGTTCGTATTCCTTCTTGCCTCGCCTTGTACATAGGAAGCATTATAAAAATGCTTATTTGAAAGTGGCTGTGTGACTCAGTTGGTTAAGTGCCCAACTCTTTATTTCAGCTCATGATCTCAGGTTCGTGAGACTGAGCCCCACGTCAGGCTCTATGCTGGGTGTGGAGCCTGCTTAAGATTCTCTCTCTCTCTCTCTCTACCTCTGTCCCTGACTCCCTCTCTTAAAAAAAAATGCTTATTGAATTATTGAGCTCAATCAGAAATCTAGTAACTATCAAATCATCAGCAGTACCTCTTCCAAAATGTTTTGGAGCTCTGATGTAGTTACAGCCAGAAGTATAGAGAGGGTCTGTTATTTTGGTTTAGATGAGTAACCAAGGCACCTTAGTTCACTTAAAAAGAAATCAGACAGGTCACCTGTGGACTAGAAATCTCCTCAGTCTCTCCTCTCTAGCCCCCCTGTATTAGGTGTTCATGAGGCTCGCCAGGGGAGTTGAGGAGGTTTACTGCAAGCAACTATTCTTTGTTCTCTTGAGGTAAATGATGTGGGGAGGAAGGAGACTTTGGAGGCGGTGGAAAGTATTGAAACCCAAAACAGGACCCATTAGTTTTGGAAGCTTTCATTAATGATAATAATTTGAAATCTTAGGTTAGGCAATGACAAATGCTACAGAGTTATAAATAGAAGGCTCACCCAAGTGATGTGGCCCAAAGAAGAGTCGGAAGCTGGGATAGTTTTCTTAGATCTCTAGGAGATGACCTGAAGGGTCATTGAGTAACCTTAAGTAGGTATTGAGTACCTACTATGTGAAAAGTTCTGTGGGGGATGCAGAGATAAACAGAATCCCACCCCCTTGCCACCAACTAGTTTTTAGTTTAATTAAATGAAGAGGAACAAAGAACAATGGAAGGGAAATTATGTTAACTGTGCTAAATGGTATAACGTGCCTAGATGTGATAAGAGTGATCTGTAAATAACTCTGAGTGAGATTATCACAGGGTAGGGAATGCATGTTCCATGCCCCCAGGATAATTATTTTTAATAGCAACTGGACTTAATTGATAGTAACAATAGACTACACTCCTTTGAGGAAAGAAGGATAATTTATATCTTAAGTAAGGATTGAACAGGTTACTAGAATTTTGCCACAAAACTATACAGAAGAGTTAAAATTATATACATTTATTCTTGTACATACTTATAGGTTTTCATTAGATTTTAGCCATTCCATGTTCTCTTTATATCAAAATGATATACAGCAGTGATACTAAATGATGTGTGAGAACCCTGTTTTCTTTATTCCTGGGTATGGTAAGATGCAGTTTGGTGGGGAGAGCTCTTCAGTTATGGCATGACCAAGAACTTAAGGTAGAGCCTTAAAAACTCAACAGTTTAAAGAAAAGCAGGAACTCTGGAGCAGAGCAAAAGCTGTGTATACTGTCTGGAGCTTTCAAAAGACACTCATGTATCATTGCCATGTGTTGTTAATAGCACCTATCCAAGGAATAGCCCATTGGCAAATTGGGAATGAGCAGTTCACATATAGAGGAATCTTCATTGGGAGCATAATAAAATGTTAATCAAAAGATATTGTTGCGGGGCGCCTGGGTGGCACAGCGGTTAAGCGTCTGCCTTCGGCTCAGGGCGTGATCCCGGCGTTATGGGATCGAGCCCCACATCAGGCTCCTCTGCTATGAGCCTGCTTCTTCCTCTCCCACTCCCCCTGCTTGTGTTCCCTCTCTCGCTGGCTGTCTCTATCTCTGTCAAATAAATAAATAAAATCTTTAAAAAAAAAAAAAAAGATATTGTTGCTTATTTTTAAAACTTGCTTTGAGAAACAAATTTAATGTAAAATTACCCCCTTTGATTCTATTGTTTTGTTTTATATTTTATTTTAATTCCAGTATAGCTAACAGTGTTATATTAGTTTCAATGCACAATATAGTGATTCAACAATTCCATCCATCACCCAGTACTCATCATGAAAAGTGCCCTCCTTAATCCCCATCACCTATGTAATCCATCCTCTCATCCACCTCCTCTCTGGTAACCATTAATTTGTTCTCTATAGTTAAGAGTCTGTTTCTTGGTTTGTCTCTCTTTTTTTCCATTGCTCATGTGTTTTGTTTCTTAAATTCCACATTTGAGTGAAATCATATAGCATTTGTCTCTGACTGATTTATTTCACTTAACATTATACTTTCTAGCTCCACCTATGTTACAAATGTCAAGATTTCATTCTTTTTATGGCTGAATAATATTCTATTGTAGATATACACCACATCTTCTTTATACGTTCATCTATTGATGGATACTTGGGC
This sequence comes from Ursus maritimus, assembly GCF_017311325.1. Classification (NCBI taxonomy): domain Eukaryota; kingdom Metazoa; phylum Chordata; class Mammalia; order Carnivora; family Ursidae; genus Ursus; species Ursus maritimus. The sequence goes on from NW_024423319.1 coordinate 65,650,759, forward strand.
TGCTTCCATAACTTGGCTATTGTAAATAATGCTGCTATAAACATAAGGGGGCTTTCTTTTTTTGAGTATTTTTTTTACTGAAGTATGCTTAACACACAATGTTGCATTAGTTTCAGGTATATGGAATCATTTTTTTAATTTTATTTTTGGATTGATCATTGCCAGTGTATAAAACTATAACTTTTTTTGTATATTGCTCTTTGTCCTGCAATGTTGCTGAACCCATTTGTCAGTTCTCATATTTTTGGGGGTTTCTTGGGAATATATATATATATATATATATATGCCATTGCCTAACCTAAGATTTCAATATATATGCCATTTATGAATAGAGATAGCTTTATTTCTTCCTTTCCAATCTAAATATGTTTATTTTTTCTTGCCTAGTTGCTCTGGATAAAAATTCCAGTATAATGTTTGATTAAAATAGAATAAGTGGACATTATTGTCTTGTTCCTGATCTTAGGGGGAATATATTTAGTCTTTCATCATTAAGTGTGACGTTAACTACGGGTGTTTTGTTTAGATGCTTTTTCAAGTTGAGGAAATTTTCTTCTATACCTAATTTGTTGAGTGTTTTTATCATAAAAGGGGATTAGACTTTGTCAGATACCTTTTTTGCATCTATAGAGATCATCATTTGGTTTTGAACATTCTTCTGTTAATATGGTGTATTACCTTGATTGATTTTGGGAGGTTACACCAACCTGGCATTCCTAGGATAAATTCCACTTGGTTATGGTATATAATTCTTATATGTGCTGACATCAGTTTGCTAGTACTTTGTTGAGGATTTTTGTGTCTATATTCATAAGAGATATTCAGACCAGTTATTTTTTAATTGTCTCTCAATTTGGGTTTGTCTCATGTTTTTCTAATGATTAGTTACAGAATATATATTTTTGGCAAGAATACCTCAGATGTGATACTTTGTCCTCAGTGTATCACGTCAGAAGATACATGATGCCAATTTGTGTTATTACTAGTGATATTAATTCTGATCATATAAGTGTTTCTAAAGTGGGCCCCTTGGAATTTTACCTGAGATGAGCAGTACTTGAAGATCAGAACAGCAAAGATACAGCTGCATAAATAGAAGTTAGCCAACCTCTCTTTGACCTTTGGGGGGCCAAGGATAGCCGCCTACTAAAAATGGTTTTCCAAGTTGCTGATTACTGCTATTTTGTCATATTCAATTGCCTGGGGACAGTCATGATGATTGTACCAAATTTCTGGAGTAGTGGGTATAACTTTGGGCAATGTAGTATAAAGAATGAGAACTCTGGAATCTGGTTGTTTGTGTTTAAATTTTAGCTCTGCAATTTGTAATTTTGTGACCATGGATAAATTAATTAGCCTCACTAAGATTTAATTTTCTGACTTGTGAAAGGGGGTAATAATAGTATGTACTTTGTACAGATTGTGAGGAATAAATGAAATAATGTTCAGTGATTAGCTTGTAATGAACACTCAAATGTTAGCTATTGATGATATGAAGGTAAATTTATAGCATCTGGCCCACATGCCAACAAATATAAGCCCATTTTATCTTGCAAATAAATGTCAAAGATTGCTGCTCCCATCCCTCCCCTAAGTCTTTCAGTTCCTGTCTCTTCCAAGCTTTTATTATATTCTGAAAGCAAGGATGCTTACCTTTTATGAGATACCTTAAGAAGCAGCATCTAGAATTTGAAGAGGTCAAGCATTTTAAGGAAGCTCACAAGAAGGTACATAATAAGGCACAAAGATGACTTATGCCTAATTTTCAATCACTCTAAATTTTATTAACATATTGTTTTGTTTTTCCTATTCTTCTGTGGTTGCCTCCCACTACTGTATTTTTGACACTGCCACAATGGAAAGAATGGAGCAGAAATAATAGGGGAAATGAAATCAAACTTGCTAATTTGGTCATAGAGGGGAAAGAAGAAGGTTGAAAACTAATGAGTTAAATGAGGTTTTTTTTTTCCATTGTGAAATTTCTTTTTTTTTTAATTATGTTCAGTTAGTTTTCATCATTAATTTCCCTTCTGTCCCCTAGCATCTTAGGATATTGAGAGTTGATTGTAGGAGTAACAGAAAACTAGAAAGTGCTAAAGAAATACCTCATGGCAAAGACAAAGTACTTTTTTCCCTTTCAAGGAACCTTGACCCAAAATCAATAAAAGTAAAAAAGCAACCTATTTTAGTTATAGCTTTTTTCTAGATTTATTGTGATATAATTGGCATACAACATTGTGTAAGTTTAAGGTGTACAACATGGTGATTTGATACACATATACATTGCAAAATGATTGCCACAATAAGGTTAATGAACACATCCACCACCTCACACAATTACCATTTCTTTTTTTTATAATTTTTATTTTGTTATATTAGTCACCACACAGTACATCCCCAGTTTTTGATGCAATGTTCCATGATTCATTATTTGCGTATAACACCCAGTGCACCATGCAGTATGTGCCCTCTTTAATATCCATCACTGGCCTATCCCAATCCCCCACCCCCCCTCCCCTCTGAAGCCCTCAGTTTGTTTCCCAGAGTCCACAGTCTCTCATGGTTCCTTCCCCCTTCTGTTTACCCCCCCTTCATTCTTCCCTTCCTTCTACTGATCTTCCTCCTATTTCTTATATTCCATAAATGAGTGAAACCATATGATAATTGTCTTTCTCTGCTTGACTTATTTCACTTATCTCAATCTCCTCCAGTCCCGTCCATGTTGCTGCAAAGCTTGGGTAATCGTTCTTTCTGATGGCTGAGTAATATTCCATTGTATATATGGACCACATTTCCTAGAAACTTTTAAGTATATACTACAGTATTGTTAACTATAATCACCATGATTTACATTAGATTCCCAGAACTTATTCATCTTATGACACTAAGTTTGTGCCTTTGATCAACAGATCCCCATTTTCCCCACCTCACAGCCCCTGGCAACCACCATTCTACTCTATTTCTATGAATTTGGGGTTTTTTGGGTTTTTAGGTTGTTTGTTTTTGTTTTGTTTTGTTTTTTTAGATTCCACATATAAATACCTCATAAAATCTATACAAAGACAAGCTCACATACCGGATTTTAAAAATTTAGAATGGGAATCAAGTAAATATCACAAATAATTTAAATGTTCTTCACTTTTATATCATGGTCAGTTAAAAGATAAAAAAGAAGAAAGGGAGAGGAGAAAAAGAAGATAATTAATGTTGGGAAAGAAATGGAGGAGGTACAAGAAGAGAAGGCAGAAAAGGCTCTTTCTTTTAAAAAGCAAACAGTTGTTTTCTACTAGAGCACTGAGATTGAAGATTAATATTTCTACTGTGTAAGATCACTTAGGACTAAAGAAATTAGGACTATTAATATTAAGAAAGTGGAGTAGTAGAAAAGATTAAAGAAATAGGATTGTTTACCTAAAAAAAAGAACACTGGAAAAAAGTGGCATGATTTCTTTCTTTACATATTCTATTTTATTTTTTTATTATATTATGTTAGTCACCATACAGTACATCCCTAGTTTTTGATGTAAAGTTCCATGATTCATTACTTGCGTATAACACCCAGTGCACCGTGCAATACGTGCCCTCCTTAATACTCATCACCAGCCTATCCCAGACTTAAAAGACTTAAAAGAAAGAAGAATTAGACTTCTATTACATGGCAGAAGCTATATGGAAAAAAGTTTGTTTCAACATAGGTGAACATGGAATGGGCTGACTACTTTTAGGAGGCAATAGGAGTACTCTTCACTGGAGATATTTCAGCATCATACGAAGCTTTAGTTTAGGTGACTTTTAAGGTCTTCCTGACCCTGTGGTATATGGGTTATTAAAGTAATCTGGTGTGTTATTTTTCATTATTCATAAAAGATTGTGTGGAAAGCTTGTTGTCTTGACTTAATTTTCTGGAAGGTAGATCATGATGTTGTATGAACTATGTGATGACTAGTGTAGTGTGGGGCTTCTTCAATAGGAACTCATAGTTTAAGACTTAGGCGACAGCATAGATGTTACAGTAATCTTCTATTCTGTGAGTCCATTTGTAATGAATAAAATAAGAAACAAAGAATAAAAATAGCAAATTCATGTATTGAAATTCTTTTTAGCTTTCTATTTCCAACACTAGATATTTGTTTCACTGTGAGCTTTTGCTTAAATTAGAAGTTCAAATAAAAACATCTCTGAATCTCTCAAGTTCTTTTATTTCACACCAGTGAACAAAGTACACTTTTATACTCTCCATCAGCCCTCAGTTTGTTCTCTATTGTTAAGAGTCTCTTATGGTTTGCTTTCCTATTCTAATGGTACAAATAAATAAGGGTGAATAAGAATCAATAATTTAAATGGAGAAATCACATTTCAAATTGGACTTTAAAGTGTATAAAATGAATTGTGTAAGAAATCTGTACAAAGTATGTTTTAATATGTTAACATTCACATATTTTATTACATTATCATTTAAGTTGTTGGGAAGAGTTTAATAGGTCACAGCAGATTGCTATACTATCTTAGACCCATTTTCTTGCCAAGTCCTCGACTGCTGGAGAAAAGGAGTTACTTGTGATATGGATGTTTTGCTGTCATCCCCCTTTAAATAAAAGTAAGAAATTGTAGGGTTAAGTATAACTCATTCAGGAAATCTATGTTTACTGATGAGGTTTTAAAGAAAGTCATATCAAGTGAAGGGGGATGCACTTAAGCAGAAGGATCATCAAGAACCATTAAAATGTTAATCTAGCTTTTAAAAGCAATGCTTTTATCTCTAAGTGTAAAGAGGGTGTTTGCTTATTCATTACCTATTCATTCTAAATAGAATAAATCATTTGGGAATTAAGAAAGCAGGAACTCATCTTTTCCAATCTATAAAGAAAATGGTTGAATAAATTAGCTACAAAAGCCAATATTTTAGTTTCTTTTCATATTGACTGGGCTTGAATTTCTTAGAAAAGAAACCTTACCTTAGATTTGTAAGATTCAAAGATATGTTCACTTAATTTAATACATAGATAATTTTGCTCTAAATAAAAATAGCATAAATCCTCATTATTTTTGGTGAGAAATAATCAACAAAATGAAAAAGCAACCTATGGAATGAGAGAAAATATTTGCAAATCATATATCTGATAAGGGATTAATATCCAAAATAGATAAGGAACTCACACAGCTCAATAGCAAACAAAACAAAAAACAAAAAACTCAATTAAAAAAATGGACAGAGGAACTGAACAGACATTTTTCTAAAGAATATATACAAATGGCCAACAGTTATGTGAAAAAATGCTCAACATAACTAATCATCAGAGAAATGCGAATCAAAACCATGATGTTATTACTTCACACTTGTTAGGATGGTTATCATTAAAAAGACAAGAGATAACAAGTGTTGTCAAGGATGTGGAGAAAAGGTACCCATGTGCACTGTTGGTGGGAAAGTAAATTGGTTCAGCCACTCTGGAAAACAGTATGGAGGTTCCTCAAAAAATTAAAACTAGGACTACCCTATGATCCAGCAATCTCACTTCTTTATATATATCCAAAAAAAAAATGAAATCAGGATTTTGAAGAGATATCTGCATTCCCACGTTCATTGCAGCATTATTCACAATAGGCAAGATATGAAAACAATCTAAGTGTTAGCAAAAGAATGGATAAAGATGTGAGCTGTGTGTGTGTGTGTGTGTGTTATTCAGCCATAAGAAAGAAGGAAATCCTGCCATTTGGGACAACATGAGTAGAATTTGAAGGTATTGTGCTAAGTGAAATAAGTCAGACAAAAACAAATGCTGTATGATATCACTTACATATGGAATTTTAAAAAGCCAAACTCATGGAAACAGAGTAGAATGGTGTTTGCTAGGGTCTGGGGGGTGAGGGAAATGCGGAGGTGCTGGTGAAAAGGTAATGTCAATTATCTCTCAATAAAGCTGAAGAAAAATTTTAAATAAATAAATAAATAAATAAATAAATAAATTAATTAATTAATTAAATTTAAAAAGGAAGCCAGAAGCCATTGTGAGCTGGGGTAGTTGAAGAAATTTTTTTTTTAAAGGTAGAACTAGAACAGGATAGTGAAAGCATGGTACTGGCACAAAAACAGACACATAGACCAATGGAACAGAATAGAGAACCCAGAAATGGACCCTCGGCTCTTTGGGCAACTAATCTTTGACAAAGCAGGAAAAAACATCCAGTGGAAAAAAGACAGTCTCTTCAATAAATGGTGCTGGGAAAATTGGACAGCTACATGCAAAAGAATGAAACTTCACCACTCTCTCACACCATACACAAAGATAAACTCCAAATGGATGAAAGACCTCGATGTGAGACAGGAATCTATCAAAATCCTAGAGGAGAGCATAGGCAGCAACCTCTACGACATTGGCCACAGCAACTTTTTACATGACACATCTCCAAAGACAAGAGAAACAGAAGAAAAAATGAACTTGTGGGACTTCATCAAGATCAAAAGCTTCTGCACAGCCAAGGAAACACTCAAAAAAACTAAGAGGCAGCCCATGGAATGGGAGAATATATTTGCAAATGACATTACAGATAAAAGACTGGTATCCAAGATCTACAAAGAACTTCTCAAACTCAATATGTGAGAAACAAATAAATAAATCAAAAAATGGGCAGAAGATATGAATAGACACTTTTCCAATGAAAACATACAAATGGCTAACAGGCGCATGAATAAAATGTTCAAAATCATTAGCCATCAGGGAAATTCAAATCAAAACCACCTTGAGATACCATCTCACCCCAGTTAGAATGGCCAAAATTGATAAGGGAAGAAACAACAAATGTTGGAGAGGATGTGGAGAAAGGGGATCCCTCTTACACTGTTGGTGGGAATGCAAGTTGGTACAGCCACTTTGGAAAACAGTGTGGACGTCCCTTCAAAAGTTAAAAATTGAGCTACCCAATGATCCAGCAATTGCACTACTGGGTATTTACCCCAGAGATACAGACATAGTGAAGGGCCATATGCACCCCCATGTTCATAGCAGCATTGTCCACAATAGCTAAATCGTGGAAGGAGCCAAGATGCCCTTCAACAGATGACTGGATTAAGAAGATGTGGTCCATATATACAATGGAATATGACTTAGCCATCAGAAAGAACGATTACCCAACCTTTGCAGCAACATGGACAGGACTGGAGGAGATTATGCTAAGTGAAATAAGTCAAGCAGAGAAAGACAATTATCATATGGTTTCACTCATTTATGGAACATAAGAAATAGCAGGAAGATCAGTAGGAGAAGGAAGGGAAGAATGAAAGGTTGGTAAACAGAAGGGGGACTGAACCATGAGAGACTGTGGTCTCTGGGAAACAAACTGAGGGCTTCAGAAGGGAGGGGCGAGGGGGTTTGGGATAGGCCGGTGATGGGTATTAGGGAGGGCACATATTTTATGGTGCACTGGGTGTTATAAGCAAATAATGAATCATGGAACATTACATCAAAAACTAAGGATATACTGTATGGTGACATAATAAAAAATTATTTAAAAAAAGAACAGGATAGTGAAAGAAACTAGAATTTAAGGAAAATAATGTAATTCCCTATTTGATTAATGAACGGTGTTAAGGTGCAGAGACAGAAATGGAAATATTGTTGATGTGGGAGCCAGTAATGCAATAGTTCATTTAAGGGCAAGAATTTATATTAGGGAATGGTGGCAGAGGATGTTGAAATACATTAGTTTCAGATCATGAAGTGCTTTAATCCCAGGCCAGGGAGCCACTATGAGCAGTGGGGTACCTACCCCACTGATGGTATTTGAGTAGGGAGATAAGGGCATGTGCAAAGAGGATGTTTTTCAAGGGAGTGTTTTTGCTAAGTAGTGTAGAAAATGTTTTGGAGGCAGAGAGAGCAGCTAGAAAACTCTTGCTGTAACTCAACTGTGAGAGAATGAAGGCCTAGCATAGGGTACTATTAGCATTGCAAAAAGTTACAGTAGTGATTAGATTTGGTGACTATGATAGATTTAGGGCACAGGAATGGCTCCTGGTTGCTCACATTTGAAACCCTGAAATGATCGTGACTTTGACAGAAATAAGACAATGGTTTTAATTCCAGACATTTTCCAGCAATCCTGAAAGGATTTCTGTTAGCTTTGACACATAAAATAAAAAAAATTCAGTTTCATGATGCAGCTGAAAATTACTCTTAAAAATGTAAAATACAAGTCACTATTTTAATTATATACCTACATAACTCCTAAAATAAACTCTGCATCTGAATTGTAGAGAATGTGCATTAAGGTTGAATCAAACAAGTATGCATTTTTATAGAAATATTAATTAAATTTAGTCTTCTTGATTAGTGATTTAAATCGACATACTTTATTCCACTAATGCAAGGATTTTGTGCCCTCTGTGGGGGTCTCTGGAAGGGCAAGGCAGCTTATTGACAGCAGGGACTGGAACATTGTCAAGCCAGTCCCAGAGCTCAGCCCACTTTGTCTAGAAATTAAAGCCAGTAGAAGGTTCCCTCAGGTTCCATGACAACACAAAAATGTACGGGATGTCATTTATGAACCAACACAGAATTAAAAAGCAAGAATTCAATTATATTCAATCTCACATTGTTCTGTAATTGTTTCATGTCAATTATATATTCAGTCATGTATTGTTGGCTAATTGGTTTGTGTCAATTACATATTCTTCCTTCTATTACTGTCAAATTGTTTGTTTCACATGCATCAGACACAATATTTTTAGGTAAACTGGATGCTCCCCAGGGACAGGGATTATGCTTCCCTTTTGTTCCCTCCAATGAATAGCATGATACCTGGCACATGGCTAAGAGTTGAGGTAGAAAAAGGCACATTAGAATATTTGTCTGGATCCATAGCACTGTTGTGCATTTCTGTAACACTTTAGATTTCACAATAGTACTGTAAATGCTGACTTTATACCAGCAAGATGATTTTATATTCCTATTACAGTTAGTCCCAGATATACTGGGATGTTTGTATACAATCATGCAGACACAAACTAGAAAGTAGAAATATATACTTATCTGTAAAATGAGAGGATCTGACTGATTAATGGTCTGTTCTTGGCTTTTCCACTCAGGCCTGCTAGTTAAATTCACCAGCTCAGAATTTCCCTATCTGCAAAATAAGATGAGAATTTCTACCGTGGCTACTGGTTGTGATGATTAAATACATAATAGGTAAATATCCTGACAGTACCAGTTCCTGGGAGTGAAAGCAGGTAACCCATTGTCCATTTTGTTATGTGCTACAGGGATGACAATAAATCCCTTTTTTGACAAATCTATTCAGAAATTCTGGTTCTGAGTAGCAATATCTATGACCAATACTAAGGTACTATTAAGCTCTAAAGTGCTGTGATTATAATGCTCACGATCCCTCTTCATGTATATTGCCATTTATGGTAAACAAAATGTTTTCACAGCTCTTATCTCATTTGACAACAGAAATAAGTATGTTAAAAAGCCTTAATTTCTTTATTAAGTCCTTAATACATGCTAATCCATGTGCTTAATAAAAACATTGAGTACTGGTGATGTTGGTGATGTATCAGTGAAAATACAGATGATATAGATAAAAATTCCTGCTGTCATGGAACACACATTCAGGTGGATTGAACTCTGAGTGAAGAAATCTGGCTACTAGTTCTGATGTAGTTATTACCTCACTAGTTGTAAGAGAAATATGTCTGTGTTTATATTCATCTATGCATGTGCTCTTATCTAAATGCTTTCACAAGACTTTTATTGTTTCAAATAGATTATTGTCTCCAATAGAATACTGGTTTAATTCCACCCAAACTTTACAAAATTTGTCTTGAGGATGCATAGAGTTGCTGTGGTCTCTGGTGGCATCTGTGGGCAGCACTTGGTAAAGTGCCATGTCTCAAGGAGGGACCTAACTAAGGACAGTTATTCAGTGTGTTTTTTTCCAGCATGTTATTTTATACATCTGCCTTTCATTTTGCTTTCTGTTTTGTTTCAATTTTGAATTTAATGAAAAGTAATGTAGAGGCTCTGTATTGTTTGCTTTCTTTTTGTTTAATTAAGGCTGTGCCATCTAATTAGTACAGCTCTTTAAAGATTCTCAATTGAATAAAATTATTTTCTAAGTGTTTTCTCACCTCTCTTCTTTATTTTCACATCCTCCTTAGGAATTTTGGTCCTGTTATTATGATTGCTATTTGACAACAGGAGGAACTAAGGTATAAAGAAAGTAAATACTCTCTAGGATTAAAAAAGCAGCAAGTGTTACTCGTAGATTTGTGCTTTGTTCACTATAGCAGTTTTCCCCAACTCAGCCAGCCAGTAATCTATCACACCAAGAGAGAAGGCGGCAGTTGTGCTGAGCTTGAAGCCAAAAGACTTGGCCTCTGGACCTAGTTCTGCCTCTTTTATGACCTTGGACAAGCAGTTAAGCATTCTGGATGTCAATAAAATGGGAAAAGTGATAAGCTTTTCTAAAACTCTCTTTTTGGAAACCTTTCTCTAATCATCTTTGGGGTTTTATTTGTGTGTGTGGATTTTTTTTGTTTGTTTTTTTGTTTTGTTTGGTTTGATTTGCTTTTTTTTTTTCTCGCAGCTTTTCTTTCTTCTGTTTCTTACCCTGCTGAGACTAGCTCTACCTCTTGTAGCCTTGACTGTGATCTTTTTTTTTTTTAATTTAGAGAGATAGAGAACAGGGAGCAAGGGACAAAGGGAGAGGGAGAAAGAGAATCTTAAGCAGGCTCCATGCCCAGTGTGGAGCCAGACACAGGGCTCAGTCTCAGGACCCTGATATCATGACGTGAGCTAAAATCAAGTCAGACACTTAACCGACTGAGCCACCTAGGCACCCCTGACTTTGATCTTCTTTAGTCTGCCCTCCTCCTCTTGGTATCGTCTTGTCCTATGTAATATTTGGTTGATCCATTTCTTGCATCATCCTTGAATGAACAGAAAGTGAACCCAGTTTGGCATCTTTACAAAGGATACAATATCTTAATTCATTGCTTATCAAAAGAATATGAAATGTTAAACACAATGAAGATTAAAGATCCTAAATAACTTGGTAAAGATCTATTTTACTTAAAGGAGCTAATTTAAGTCTATTTAAATACATTTTTAAAAAGAGGGTATCGAGCTAAGGAAACTATATATTAAATTGGTGTGGGGGGATGCATATATGTATGTGTATAATTTTAATTAAGGTTGGATGTTATTTGGTTCTGAAGTGTAAAATGTATGTATCAAAGGAGTTATTGTTAGTGATTAATAGTGAGTTGAATAGCTTTTGAAATGTGTTTGTTATTGTTTACTGGGGCTGAATGCTAGAAATACTGACAGTATGAAACTCTACCTCCTAATTACTCCCAGGGTCCAATTCTGCCTTCTATCTAATCTTCACTAAATCATAGCATATTTTTCAGAACATTATAATTTAGATATCTGGTTGAAAGGAGAGGGATTAGTCAAACAACATAAATGTTCTCTTTGAAGCTAGATTTTTCCTTCTCTTATGTTCATATGAGAATATATTATATCACCCAACCCCCCTTATTTTAAGATTTTTTCTTGATGCCAGTGAAAGGCAAGGGCAAGGAGCACAGAGGCTTTCTTCCTTCCTGGGACCTTGTGGGAAATAAAGGAATCCTGTTACCGTCCTGTGGGGATCCAAGAAAGTGGGAAGGTGGCTATACGATGCTGCTAGTCTCTCCCAGTCTGGAGGAGGGTGGGTTGAAAGAATCTAGCCTACAAGCTCAGAGAGATGGCTAAGTAACACTACCTTGCTTAGAGTAATGAATGACTTTTCCTGAGGGCATGTGAACTCAGTCTTACCCCTCACTGCTAGTCTCCTCAATTTACGCTCTGTGACAACTGCTACTAGCTAAGGAATGAGCTATAAGTGAATACCTGTAACTACTAGAGGGTTTGGATTTGTCTGTAAGATTATGCTAAATATGTGAATTGTAGTTTTAACATCAGACACAAGGGAATGCTATCAACAATGAGACCCTGAAATGGAGACAGCTTCTACCTCAAGTAGGATGCTTTCTTACACACTTTTTAGGGAAGGAGCCAGTCCTGTAGCACATAGCCTACAGATAGTATATGGAAGGAAAGGGGAAGTCATACTGAGAGATGACACTGGAAGATAAACAATGTAAGTCTTATCTTGGAAGATCTTCAATACCAGGCTGAGGAATCTAAAATTTATTGTTTATACAGTTAGAGCAAGTCTTGTGATCTGGATTATAAAAGGGTAGAAGAGTGTAGCCTTGAGATTTAAACAAACCTGGCTTTGAATTCCACTTACTGTGGGATTTTCTCTATGTTGATGCTTCTTTCATGTGCTTCACTTTTCTCTTTTGTAGAATATGGGTAATAATAATTCTCTTACATAGTTATTAATATTAAATGCTGCAAATATTAATTGAGATACTGTACATAAGGTTTACTGCCTCTCTTGTTGTAGGTACTCAATAAATAGTAGCTATTATGAGTAATCTTTGGGCCTCACATTATAGCCCTCTGATTCCAGTTTGGTCAATAAGCTTTGGAAGAAGCAAATGAGGTTGGTCTCTGTTTAGCCATTTATTTATTTATTTATTTTTATTTTATTTTATTTTAAGTTCCATGATTCATTACTTGCGTATAACACCCAGTGCACCATGCAATACGTGCCCTCCTTACTACCCATCACCAGCCTATCCCATTCCCCCACCCCCTCCCCTCTGAAGCCCTCAGTTTGTTTCCCAGAGTCCATAGTCTTTCATGGTTCATTCCCCCTTCTGATTACCCCCCTTCTTTATCCCTTTCTTCTCCTACCGATGTTCCTAGTTCTTATGTTCCATAAATGAGTGAAACCATATGATAATTGTCTTTCTCTGCTTGGCTTATCTGTTTAGCCATTTTATCACTTCCAATTTGTAGAGCAGTTGATAACATGGAAAACTGAAACCTAGAGGAGAAATGGATTGCCTAAGGTGACATAATAATGTCAGAGCTAGGACTAGAACCCAGATGTCCTAATGCTAAATTCAATGTCTTTTTCATTGCATCATAGTCCCCAAAACTGGAGCTTAGGTTACTTTTTTTTTAAAAAGATTTTATTTATTTATTTGACATAGATAGAGATAGCCAGCGAGAGAGGGAACACAAGCAGGGGGAGTGGGAGAGGAAGAAGCAGGCTCATAGCAGAAGAGCCTGATGTGGGGCTCGATCCCATAACGCCGGGATCACGCCCTGAGCCGAAGGCAGATGCTTAACCGCTGTGCCACCCAGGCGCCCCAGGTTACTTTTACTTCAATTTGTTTCTGCCAAGGCTATGGTAGACCATATTGGGTAGCTTTTAAAGTTATGGCTGTATGAATGGCACAAGATTAAGCAAGAACAGTAATTTGCATACTAATGTATATTATTTATTGTAAACCCACTAGAAAAACCCCACACCTACATCTCTCCCCATTTTGTCCTTAAAATACAGTGTTTATTAAAAATTAATATAATCAAAAGACCTCTTATCATTGAGACAAGCTTTCATAATGGTAAATTACTTTTCTTTTTTTTTTTTTAAAGATTTTATTTATTTATTTGACAGAGATAGAGACAGCCAGCGAAAGAGGGAACACAAGCAGGGGGAGTGGGAGAGGAAGAAGCAGGCTCATAGCGGAGGAGCCTGATGTGGGGCTCGATCCCATAACGCCGGGATCACGCCCTGAGCCGAAGGCAGACGCTTAACCGCTGTGCCACCCAGGCGCC
>NW_024423319.1:65664510-65671854 GCF_017311325.1 Ursus maritimus
TTTATTTTATTTTAAGTTCCATGATTCATTACTTGCGTATAACACCCAGTGCACCATGCAATACGTGCCCTCCTTACTACCCATCACCAGCCTATCCCATTCCCCCCCCCCCTCCCCTCTGAAGCCCTCAGTTTGTTTCTCAGAGTCCATAGTCTTTCATGGTTCATTCCCCCTTCTGATTACCCCCCTTCTTTATCCCTTTCTTCTCCTACCGATGTTCCTAGTTCTTATGTTCCATAAATGAGTGAAACCATATGATAATTGTCTTTCTCTGCTTGGCTTATCTGTTTAGCCATTTTATCACTTCCAATTTGTAGAGCAGTTGATAACATGGAAAACTGAAACCTAGAGGAGAAATGGATTGCCTAAGGTGACATAATAATGTCAGAGCTAGGACTAGAACCCAGATGTCCTAATGCTAAATTCAATGTCTTTTTCATTGCATCATAGTCCCCAAAACTGGAGCTTAGGTTACTTTTTTTTTAAAAAGATTTTATTTATTTATTTGACATAGATAGAGATAGCCAGCGAGAGAGGGAACACAAGCAGGGGGAGTGGGAGAGGAAGAAGCAGGCTCATAGCGGAGGAGCCTGATGTGGGGCTCGATCCCATAACGCCGGGATCACGCCCTGAGCCGAAGGCAGACGCTTAACCGCTGTGCCTCCCAGGCGCCCCCATAATGGTAATTTTCTTAAAAAAATCCTAATTTCAAAGGAATGCAGTTTTCAAGTTGTACAAAGATGATTCATTTTATAAATTGCAATCACTATCTTACTCTGTCTAGAGAAGAAAATACATTGAAATTTTCTTTATTTCAAAAGTACCAAAGCAATGTTGATATATTTTCTTTCTTCTTCTTCATAAAGCCTACTTTCAATGAATTATTTTGTAATCCTATTTATTTTTTAAGTTTTTACTTAAATTCCAGTTAGTCAACATACAGTATAATATTTGTTTCAGATATACAATATAGTGATTCAACCTTTACATACAAAACCTGGTGCTCATCACAACAAGTGACCTCCTTAATCCCCACCACTATTTCATCCATCCCCCACCCACATTTCCTCTGGTAACCAACAGTTTTTTCTCTATACATGAGTCTGTTTCTTAGTTTGACTCTCTTTCTCTCATTGTTCCCCTTTATTCATTTGGTTTCCAAAATTCCACATATGAGTGAAATCATATGGTATTTGTCTTTCTCTGACATATTTCATTTAGCATAATAATCTCCAGCTCCATCCACATCATTGAAAATGGCAAGATTTCATTCTTTTTGTGGTGGAATAATATTCCAGTGAATATATAAATAACATCCTCCTTATCTTTTCATCAGTCAATAAAATCTTGTGCTGTTTCCATAATTTGGCTATTGTAGGTAACGCTGGAATAAACATTGAGGTACATGTAGCCCTTTGAAAAGTATTTTTTGGGTAAATAAATACCTAGTAATGTAATTGCTGGATCATAGGGTAGCTCTATTTTCAACTTTTTGAGAAACCTCCATACTGTTTCCCAGAGTGGCTGCACCAGTTAGCATTCCCACCAACAGTGCAAGATGGTTCCCCTTTCTCCACATCCTTACCAACATATGCTGTTCCTTGTGTTGTTGATTTTAGCCATTCTGACAGGTGTGATGTGATAGCTCATTGTAGTTTTGGTTTGTATTTCCCTGATGATGAGTGATGTTGAACAGCTTTTCATGTGTCAGTAGGCCATCTGGATGTCTTTGGAAAAATGCCTATTCATGTCTTCTACCCATATTTAATTGGATTATTTGTTTTTTGGGTGTTGAGTTTCATAAAGTTCATTATAGATTTTGGATACTAACACTTTATTAGAAATGTCCTTTGCAACTATCTTCTCCCATTCCATAGTTTGCCTTTTTGTTTTCTTGACTGTTCCCTTCACTGTGCAGAAACTTCTTATTTTGATGAAGTCCCAATAGTTTATTTTTTTGCTTTTGCTTCCCTTGCTTCAGGAGACCTGTCTATAAGGAAGTTGCTATGGCTGATGTCAAAGAAGTTGTGGCCTGTGTTATTTTCTAGGATTTCAGTGGTTTTCTGTCTTACATTTAGGTCTTTAATCCATTTTGAAATTATTTTTGTGTGTGGTGTAAAAAAGTTGTTCAATATCATTCTTTTGCATGTTGCTGTCCAGTTTTTCCCCACACCATTTGTTGAAGAGACTGTCTTTTTTCTGTTGGATATTCCTTTCTGTTTTGTGGAAGATTAATTAACCATAAATTTGTGGATCCATTTCTGGGTTCTCTATTCTGTTCCATTGATCTATGTGTCTGTTTTTGTGCCAATACCATACTGTTTTGATCACTACAGCTTTGTGATATAACATGAAATCCAGAATTGTGATGCTTGCAGCTTTGCTTTGCTTTTTCAAGGTTGCTTTGGTTATTCAGGGTCTTTTGTGGTTCCATACAAATTTTAGGATTATTTGTTCTAGTTCTATGAAAAAGGCTGTTGGTATTTTGATAGGGATTGCATTAAGTGTGCAGATTGCTTTGGGTAGTATGGACATTTTAACAATATTTGTTCTTCCAATACATGAGGGTGGAATGTCTTTCCATTTCTTTTTGTCCTCTTAAATTTCTTTCATTAGTGTTTTATAGTTTTCAGAGTACAGGTCTTTCACCTCTTTGGTTAGGTTTATTCCTAGGTATCTTATTATAGTCTTGGGTTCAGTTATAAGTGGGATTGATTCCTTAATTTCTCTGCTGCTTCATTATTGGTGTGTAGAAATGCGCCAGGTTTCTGTATGTTGATTTTGTATCCTTCAAGTTGACTTATTTGTGTATCAGTTCTAGCAGTTTTTTGGTGGAATCTTTTGGGTTTTCTTTATAGAGTATCATGTCATTTGCAAATAGTGAAAGTATTACTACCTCCTTGCCTATTTGGTTGCCTGTTATCTCTTTTTGTTGCCTTATTGCTGTGACTAGGACTTTCAGTACTCTGTTAAATAAAAGTGGTGAGAGTGGACATCCCTGTCTTGCTCCTGACTGTAGAGGAAATGGTCTCAATTTTTCCCCATTGAGGATGATATTAGCTGTGGGTTTTTCATAGATGGCCTTTATTATGTTGAGTGTTCCCTCTAACCCTACTTCGTTGAGGGTTTTTTTTTTTTATCATGAATGGATGTACTTTGGTAAATGCTTTTCTGCATCTATTGGAATGATCATATCCTTTCTTTTATTAATGTGATGTATCACATTGATTAATTTGTGACTATTGGACCATCCTTGCATCCCAGGAATGAATCTCACTTGATTATGCTGAATGATTTTTTAAAATGTATTGCTGGCTTCAGTTTGCTGGTATTTTATTGAGAATTTTTGCATTCATGTTCATCAGAGATATTGGACTACGGTTCCATTTTTTACTGGACTCTTTATCTGGCTTTGGTATCACGGTAATGCTGGCCTCATAAAATGAATGTGGAAGTTTTCTTTCCATTTCTATTTTTGGGAATAGTTTTACAAGAATGGTATTAATTCTTCTTTAAGTTTTTGGTGGAATTCACCTGTGAAGCTAGATGGTCCTGGACTTTTCTTTGTTGGGAGTTTTTTTTTATTACTGATTCAATTTTTTTGCTGATTATTGGTCTGTTCAAATTTTCTCTTTATTCCTATTTCAGTTTTGGTAATTTACATGTTTCTAGGAATTTATCTATTTCTTCCAGATTGTCCAATTTGTTGAAATATATTTTTCAATAGTATTCTCTTATATTGCTTATATTTCTGTGGTGTTGGTTATGATCTCTCCTCTCTCATTTGTGATTTTATTTATTTGGGTCCTGTCTCCTTTCTTTTTGATAAGTCTGGCTAGGGGATTATTAATTTTATTAATGTTTTCAAAGAATCATCTCCTGGATTCATTGATTTGTTCTATTTTTGTTTTTTTAGTTTCTATATCATTTATTTCTGCTCTAATCTTTATTATTTCCTTCCTTCTGCTGGCTTTAGCCTTTGTTTGTGTTTTACTACTTTTACTAGTTTCTTTAGGTGTTTAGTTAGGTTGTTTATTTGAGATTTTTCTTGCTTCGTAGGTAGGCCTTATTGCTATATACTTCCCTCTTAGCACTGCTATTGCTGTGTCCCAAATGTTTTAGACCATTGTATTTTCATTTTCATTTGTTTCCATGTATTTTAAAACTTCTTCTTTGATTTCCCAGTTGACCCATTCATTGTTTAGTAACATGTTATTTAACCTTTATATGTTTGTGGTTTTCCAGATTTTTTTCTTGTGGTTGACTTCTAGTTTCATTGCATTGTGGTCAGAGGAGGTGCATGGTATGATCTCAGTCTTTTTGTACTTGTTGAGGCCTGATTTGTGACCCCGTATGTGATCTATTCTAGAGAATATTCCCTTTGAACTTGAAAAGAATGTGTATGCTGCTGTTTTAGGATGAAATGTTTTGAATACGTTAGTTAAGTCCATCTGTTCCAGTGTGTCATTCAAAGCCATTGTTTTCTTGTTGATTTTTCTGTTTAGATGATCTGTCCATTGATCTAACTGGGGTGTTAAAGTCCCCTACTATTAGTGTATTATTATCAATTAGTTCCTTTCTATTTGTTATTAATTGTTTTATATATTTTGGTGCTCCCATGAAGGATGCATACTTATTTGCAATTGTTAGATCTTCTTGTTGGATTGTCCCCTTTATTATTATATAGTGTCCTTCTTTATATCTTTTTACAGTCTCTGTTTTAAAGTCTATTTTGTCCAATGTAAGTATTCCTACCCTGGTTTTCTTTTGACATCCATTTTCATGGTAAATATTTCTCCATCTCCTTACTTTCAGTTGAGAGGTGTCTTGAGGACTAAAATGAGTCTCTTGTAGGCAGTATATAGATGAGTCTTGTTTTTTATTCATTCTGACCCCTATGTCTTTTGATTGGAACACTGAGTCCATTTATATTTAAACTGATTGATGAGGAGAGAGAAAAGATGGCAGAAGAGGAGGGGGACCCTATTCCAACCAGTCCGCTGAATTTAACTATATACCTACCAAACCATTCTAAACACCCATGAAATCAGCCTGGGATGTAAGAAAATATATCTGGATCTCTACAAATAGAATATCTCCAATGGTCTCGAGGTGGGAAGTGGGGAGCTGTGATTCTGTGAGCAGATATTGGAAGATAAACGGATGGGGGAGGGAGCCGCCATAAGCTGGCCGCGGGAAGGTGATATAACACTGGAGCACAAAGCAGTCCCACACTGGGGACCAGTCACAGACTCGCAGACCAGTAGTGGTGGGGAAAGACTTTAGTACAGCCCGCAGACAGGATCCAGGAGCTGCGGGTGTCTGCATGTGACCTGGGGGCAGCTTGCAGTTTTAGAAGCACAAAGGGCAGAGACATGCCCAGCCCTGAGTTCCACCTCTGGGAATGTTGCTGTGGGGTGTACAACTGGGGAGGCTGTGGTTTTTAGCAGTGCAGACAGAAATGGAGACAGTGTGGCCTGGAGAGCTTAGTGAAGAGCAGACTGCGATTTCTCTGTTCTGAGACAGAGGTTTGGATGTGGTCACTTCTGCTCTAACTCTTGGAAGAGGCATGGAAAGCCACCAGGGAAAGCCACCAGAGAACAACCCCCCCCAAAAAAAATTGGTTTTCACTGAGCCCCCCCCCGACAGGGGGAAGGGCAAGTCTGCCCAAGCAGGGTTGCCTGAGTAACAGTGCAGCAGGCCTCTTCCCCAGAAGACACTGGAAGAACAAGAGGACAACAACCCTAAGGTCCCTATAAAACAGATGCATCTTGCTTGGGTTGTGGTTAATACTTTGGACTCTATACATTACCTCAACCACCCCCAACAGAATAATCAAGAAGAGGAGCCCTCCCAAAAGAAAAGAATCAGAGACTGTGGCCTCTGCCAGAGACCTAATGGTTATGGAAATAAGCAAGATGTCAGAAATAGACTTCAGAGTAACAATTATGAAGTCAGTATCTAGGCTTGAAAAAATATTAGTGACAATATAGAATCTCTGAGGGAAGAAATGAGATCTAATCAGGCCAAAGTTAAAAATGCTATGAATGAAATGCAGTCTAAACTGAATACTCTGACTGCCAGGGTAAACAAGGAAGAAGAACAAATTAGTGAGCTAGAAGATAAGATGATAGAAAAGAAGGAAACCTAGAAGGCCTGGGAAAAACAGCTTAAAGCCCAAGAGATCAGACTGAGAGAGATTAATGATGCCATGAAATGTTCCAATGTCAGAATTATTAGGATCTCTGAGGGAGTGGAGAGAGAGAGAGGTCTAGAAGATATGTTTGAGCAAATCATAGCTGAGAACTTCCCTAATCTGGGGAATGAAACAAGCATTCATGTTCAAGAGGCAGAGAGGATCCTTCCCAAGATCAATGAGAATAGACCGACGCACAGACATACAATAGTGTAATTCACAAATCTTAGATCCAAGGAAACAATCCTGAAAGCAGTGAGGGGAAAGAGATTTCCTACGTACAGAGGGAGGAACATCAGAATAATGTCAGACTTATCCACAGAGACCTGGGAAACCAGAAAGGGCTGACAAGACATATTCAGGGTACTAAATGAGAAAAACATGCAGCCAAGGATACTTTATCCAGCAAGGCTGTCATTCAGAGTGGATGGAGACACAAGAAGCTTTCAAGACCGGCAGAAACCACCAAGTGGGCCCTGCAAGAAATATTAAAGGGGGGTTCTATAAAAGAAGAAAGACCCCAAGAGTAATATAGACCAGACATTTACAGAGACAATCTATAGAAACAAGGACTTCACAGGCAATATGATGGCAATAAAATCATATCTTTCAATAATCACTCTCAACATGAATGGCCTAAATGTTCCCATGGAATGACACAGGGTTGCAGGTTGGATAAAAAGACATGGCCACTCCATGTACTGTCTACAAGAGACTCATTTTGAACCTAAAGATACCTCCAGACTGGAAGTGAGGGTATGGAGAACCATTTTTCATCCCAATGGACCTCAAAAGAAAGCTGGGGTAGCAATTCTCATATCAGACAAATTAGATTTTAAGCTAAAGAACTGTAGTAAGAGATACAGAAGGACACTATATCATTTTTAAAGGGTCTATTGAACAAGAAGATCAAACGATTGTAAATATCTATGCCCCCAACATGGGAGCAGCCAACTACATAATTTAACTGTAAACCAAAATAAAAAAACATATTCATAATAATACGTTAATAGTAAGAGACCTCAACACTTCACTCTCAGCAATAGACAGATCATCTAAGCAGAAGATCAACAAAGAAACAAGAACTTTGAATGACACACTGGACCAGATGGACTTCATATATATATATATATATATATATATATATA
>NW_024423319.1:65671864-65673986 GCF_017311325.1 Ursus maritimus
ATATGTGTATATATATATATATATATATTTCTACCCTAAAACAACAGAATACTGATTCTTCTCCAATGCACATGGAACTTTCTCCAGAATAGACCACATACTGGATCACAGATCAGGTCTCCACTGAAACCAAAAGATTGAGATTATTCCCTGCATATTCTCAGACCACAATGCTTTGAAACTGGAACTCAATCACAAGAAAAAATTTGGAAGGAATTCAAACACCTGGAAGCTAAAGACCATCCTGCTTAAGAATGCTTGGGTCTGGGAAACAAACTGAGGGCTTCAGAGGGGAGGGGGGTGAGGGAATGGGATAGGCTGGTGATGGGTATTAGGGAGGGCACGTATTGCATGGTGCACTGGTTGTTATACACAAGTAATGAATCATGGAACTTTACATCAGAAACTAGGGATGTACTGTATGGTGACTAACATAATATAATAAAAAATATTATTTTAAAAAAAGAATGTTTGGGTCAACCAGGAAATTAAAGAAGAACTTAAACAATTCATGGAAACCAATGAGAATGAAAACACATTAGTCCAAAACCTATGGGATACTGTAAGGGCGGTCCTAAGGGGGAAATACATAGCCATCCAAGCCTCACTCAAACAAAGAGAAAAATCCTGAATACAAAAGCTAGCTTGACACCTTAAAGAACTGGAGAAAGACAACAAATAAAGCCTAAACCAAGCAGGAGAAGAGAAATAATAAAGATTAGAGCAGAGATCAATGAATTAGAAACCAGAAATGCAGTAGAGCAGATCAACGAGACTAGAAGCTGGTTCTTTGAAAGAATTAATAAGATAGATAAACCACTGGCCAGACTTATCCAAAAGAAAAGAGAAAGGACCTAAATTAATAAGATTATGAATGAAAGGAGAGAGATCATGACTAACACCAAGGAAATAGAAACAATTATTAGAAATTATTATCAGCAACTCTATGCCAATAAATTAAGCAACCTGGAAGAAATGGATGCCTTCCTGGAAACCTAAAAACTACCAAGTCTGTAACAGGAAGAAATTGACAATCTGAATAGACTAATAACCAGTAACAAAATTGAAGCAGTGATCAAAACCTCCCAAAAAACAAGACTCCAGGGCCTGATGGATTCCAAGGGGTATTCTACCAAACATTTAAAGAAGAAATAGGGGCGCCTGGGTGGCACAGCGGTTAAAGCGTCTGCCTTCGGCTCAGGGCGTGATCCCGGTGTTCCGGGTTCGAGCCCCACGTCAGGCTCCTCCTCTATGAGCCTGCTTCTTCCTCTCCCACTCCCCCTGCTTGTGTTCCCTCTCTCGCTGGCTGTCTCTATCTCTGTCGAATAAATAAATAAAAAAATCTTTAAAAAAAAAAATAAAGAAGAAATAATACCTATTCTCCTGAAGCTGTTTCAGAAAATAGAAACAGAAGGAAAACTTCCAAACTCGTTCTATGAGGCTAGTATTACCTTGATCCCAAAACCAGGCAAAGACCCCATCAAAAAGGAGAATTACAGACCAATATCCCTGATGAACATGGATGCCAAAATTCTCAACAAGATCCTAGCCAATAGGATCCAACAGTACATTAAAAAGATTATCCATCACGACCAGGTGAGATTTATTCCTGGGATGCAAGGGTGGTTTAACATTCGTAAATCAATCAATGTGATAGAACACATTAATAAAAGAAGAGACAAGAATCATATGATCCTCTTGATTCATGGAGAAAAAGCAGTTGACAAAATACAACATCCTTTCCTGATTAAAACTCTTCAAAGTGTAGGGATAGAGGGTACATTCCTCAATTTCATAAAAGCGATCTATGAAAAGACCACAGCGAGTATCATTCTGAGTGGGGGAAAGCTGAGAGCTTCTCCCTTAAGATGAGGAACATGACAAGGATGCCCACTCTCACCACTATTGTTCAACATAGTACTAGAAGTCGTAGTATCAGCAATCAGAGAACAAAAAGAAATAAAACATATTCAAATTTTCAAAGAAGTCAAACTTTCACTCTTTGCAGGTGACATGATACTTTGTGTGGAAAACCAGAAAGACTCCACCCGCAAATTACTAGAACTCATACAGAAATTCAGTAATGTGGCAGGATATAAAATCAATGCACAGAAATCAGTTG
>NW_024423319.1:65673996-65690877 GCF_017311325.1 Ursus maritimus
GATCAAAACCTCCCAAAAAACAAGACTCCAGGGCCTGATGGATTCCCCGGGGAATTCTACCAAACATTCAAAGAAGAAATAATACCTATTCTCCTGAAGCTGTTTCAAAAAATAGAAACAGAAGGAAAACTTCCAAACTCATCCTGTGAGACCAGAATTACCTTTATCCCAAAACCAGACAAAGACCCCATCATAAAGGAGAATTACAGACCAATATCCCTGATGAACATGGATGCCACGATTCTCACCAAGATACTAGCCAATAGGATCCAACAGCATATTAAAAGGATTATTCACCATGACCAAGTTGGATTTATTCCTGGGCTGCAAGGGTGGTTCAACATCCTCAACTTAATCAATGTGATGCACTACATTAATAAAAGAAAGACAAGAGCTATATGATCTTCTCAATAGATGCACAAAAAGCATTTGACAAAATACAGCACCCTTTCTTGAAAGAACGCTCTACAGTGTAGGGATAGAGGGAACATACATCAATATTACAAAAGCCATCTATGAGAAGTCCACAGTGAATATCATCCTCATTGAGGAAAACTGAGAGCTTTCTAACATTCGTAAATCAATCAATGTGATAGAACACATTAATAAAAGAAGAGACAAGAATCATATGATCCTCTTGATTCATGGAGAAAAAGCAGTTGACAAAATACAACATCCTTTCCTGATTAAAACTCTTCAAAGTGTAGGGATAGAGGGTACATTCCTCAATTTCATAAAAGCGATCTATGAAAAGACCACAGCGAGTATCATTCTGAGTGGGGGAAAGCTGAGAGCTTCTCCCTTAAGATGAGGAACATGACAAGGATGCCCACTCTCACCACTATTGTTCAACATAGTACTAGAAGTCGTAGTATCAGCAATCAGAGAACAAAAAGAAATAAAACATATTCAAATTTTCAAAGAAGTCAAACTTTCACTCTTTGCAGGTGACATGATACTTTGTGTGGAAAACCAGAAAGACTCCACCCGCAAATTACTAGAACTCATACAGAAATTCAGTAATGTGGCAGGATATAAAATCAATGCACAGAAATCAGTTGCTTTTCTATACTGTAACAACATAACTGTAGAAAGAGAAATTAGGGAATTGATTCAATTTACAATAGTACCAAAAACTATAAGATACCTTGGAATAAACCTAACCAAAGCGGTAAAGGATTTATACTCCAAAAACTACAGAACACTTATGAAAGAAATTGAAGAAGACACAAAAGGATGGAAAAATATTCCATGCTCACGGATGGAAAGAATAAACATTGGGAAAATGTCTATGCTGCCCAGAGAAATCTATACTTTCAATGCCATCCTGATCAAAATACCAATGGCATTTTTCAAAGAGCTGAACAAACAATCCTAAAATTTGTATGGAACCAGAAAAGACCCCAAATCGCCAAGGAAGTGTTGAAAAAGAAAAAACTGGGGGCATCACATTGCCTGATTTTAAGCTATATTACAAAGCTGTGATCACCAAGACAACATGGCACTGGCACAAAAACAGACACATAGATCAATGGAACAGAAGAGATAGCCCAGATATGGACCCTCAACTCTATGGTCAACTAATCTTTGAGAAAGCAGAGGAAAATATCCAATAAAGAAAAGAGAGTCTCTTCAATAAATGGTGTTGGGAACATTGGACAGCCACATGCAGAAGAATGAAACTGGACCATTCTCTTACACCATACACAGTGATAAATGCAAAATGGATGAAAGACCTAAATGTGAGACAGGAATCCATCAAAATCCTAGAGGAGAACATAGGCAGTAACTTCTTCAACATTGGCCGCAGCAACTTCTTGCTAGATACATCTCCAAAGGCAAGGGAAACAAAACCAAAAATGAACTTTTGGGACTTCATCAAGATAAAAGCTTCTGCACAACAAAGGAAACAGTCAACAAAACTAAGAGGCAACCCACGGAATGGGAGAAGATATTTGCAAATGACAGTACAGATAAAGGGCTGGTGTCTAAGATCTATAAAAACTTCTCAAACTCAACCCCCCAAAAAGAAATAATCAAGTCGAAAAATGGGCAAAAGACATGAACAGACACTTCTCCAAAGAAGACATACAAATGGCTAACAGATGCATGAAAAAATGTTCAATATCATTAGCCATCAGGGAAATTCAAATCAAAACCACATTGAGATACCACCTTATGCGAGTTAGAATGGCAAAAATTAATAAGGTGGGAAACAACAAATTTTGGTGAGGATGTGGAGAAGGTGGAACCCTACACTGTTGGTGGGAATGCAAGTTGGTACAGCCACTTTGGAAAACAGTATGGAGGTTCCTCGAAAGGTTAAAAATAGAGCTACCCTATGACACAGCAATTGCACTACTGGGTATTTACCCCAAAGATACAGATACAGTGAAAAGAAGGGGCAAATGCACCCCAAGGTTCATAGCAGCAATGTCCACAATAGCCAAACTGTGAAAGGAACTGAGATGCCCTTCAACAGATGAATGGATAAAGAAGATGTGGTTCATATATACAATGGAATATTAGCCGTCAGAAAGGATGAATATCCACCATTTGCATTGACATGGATGGAACTGGAGGTGATTATGCTAAGTGAAATAAGTCAAACAGAGAAAGACAGTTATCATATGGTCTCACTAATATGTGGAACATAAGGAATAGCATGGAGGACATTAGGAGAAGGAAGTGAAAAATGAAGGGGGGAAATCAGAGAGGGAGATGAACCATGAGAGACTACGGACTCCAAGAAACAAACTGAGGGTTTCAGAGGGGAATGGGGTTGGGGGATGGGTTAGCCTGCTGATGGGTTTTAAGGAGGGCACATATTGCAATGAACACTGGGTGTTATACACAGACAATGAATCAGGGAACACTACATCAAAAACTAATGAACTACTGTATGGTGACTAACATAACATAATAAAAAAATAAAATGATAAAAATATTGCCATTTTATTACCTGTTTTGTCATTGTTTCTGGAGTTTTTCTCTGACCCTTTTTTTGTCCTTGTCACTTTTGGTCTTTCTTTTGACTCAGAGTCCCCTTTAATATTTCTTGCTGGGTTGGTTTGGTATCATGAACTCCTTTAGTTTTTATTTGTCTGTGGAACCCTTTATCTCTCCCTCTATTCTGAATGATAGGCTTGCTGAATAGAATATTCTTGGCTGCAAATTTTTCCCATTCAGTACTTCGAATATATCATGCCAGTCCCTCTGGCTTGCCAAATTTCTGTTAAGAAATCTCCAGCTAGCCTTATGGGTCTTCCTTCATAAGTTAACAACTCCTTTTGTCTTGCTGCTTTTAAGATTTTTTTTTAACAATTTGATTTGGTGTTGGCCTTTTTTAAAAATGTTGATTTTGATGGGGGTTCTCTGTGCCTACTATATCTGGATGTCTGTTTCCTTCTCCATATTAGCAAAGTTTTCAGCTATTATTTCTTCAAATAAATTTTCTGCCCTCTTTTCTCTCTCCAGTTCTGGGACTCCTATGATATGAATGTTATTATGTTTGATGGAGTCACTTAGTTCCCATAGTCTGCTCTAATGTTGCATACTTCTTCTTCCTTCATTCAGCTTCATTACTTTCCATTAGTTCTCCTTCTAGGTGACTGTTTTTCCCCTCTGCTTCTTTGAGCCTATTGTTCATTGCATCAAGTGTGTTTTTAACCTCATTTATTGTACTCTTCATCTCTGATTGGGTTTCTTTTTTAAACTTTTTTATCTTTGTGGTAAGCGTCTTACTGATGTCATTTATTCTTTTCTCAAGCCCAGTGAGTATCCTTATGATTGTTGCTTTAAATTCTCTATCAGGCATTTTATTTTTATCTGTTTCACTTTGATCTCTGGCCAGGGTCTTATCTTGTTCTTTCATTTGGGATAAATTCTTCTGTCTTCTCATTTTGTCTAAGTCTCTGTCTTCTTCTCTGTGCTATAAAAGTCAGACATGTCTCCTGTTCCTGGAAGTAATGGCTTTATGAAGAAGAGATCATATAAAACCCAGGGTCTGGCCCTTCAGGGAGTGTCACTTTTTGTTTTGGCTGCATGCACCCTGCTCTTTTTGTTTTGGCTGTTTTATCTTTCCAGCCAGTCTTTTGCAGAGGTTCTCCTTGCCTGCAGTGGGCAATGTTTGGTGCCTGGCCTGAGTGTAACACATTTCAACTAGGTGGGCTCTGGTCTGCTTGTGAAATGAGACCTGTCACTACCTGAACTGAGGTCTTGCAAAACTCTCTGGTTGGGCAACATGGTATGGGCTGGGTTTTGTGCTGGTCTTCTGGGGGAAGGACCCACCACAGTGGGACTGTGGCAAGCAAGACTGGGAAGGGAAGTTCCATTGGAGTGCAGGGGGCTGAGTCTTGGTATAAACAAGTTAGGCAGCCAGTGTCAGCTCTGCACTACTTCCCACTGGTGGCTCTGTGTTTATGCTGAGGGGCATAAAGGGGGGGAAATGGTGCTGGCCAGCTCCTTTGTTCCTGAAGAGGTGTTTCCATGAACACTGCCTCTCAGGAACACACTCAGAAGAGAAAATAACCCCCTTGTGTGTGCCAGGCATGCTTCAAGGTCAGTTTTTCCATGCTGTCTGCCCCTGAGTTGTTTGCCTGCCATCTCTTCAGGAGCAGGGCAGTGCCCTCTGGGCTCTATCCCAGCAAAGTCCACTGACTTTTCAAACTCCAGGCTTTAAGCCCCACTGGTGTAAGAACTCACAAAATTTGGCCCGTCTCATTTACCAAGCCAATGGCTTTGGGGAAACATTCTCCTTATGCATTCCCCATGTAATTCCCCTGTGTGCTTCTCTCTCTCTTCTCTCTCTCTCTCTCTCTTTCTCTCTCCCTCTCTCCCTCTCTCTCTCTCCTTTCTCCATGGCTACTGTTCCCTACCCTCCACAGCAACTATAATCAATTTCTCCCCTAAACCACATCTCTGCACTTCCTGCCTTCTTTGATGTGGCCTCCTCTCTCCCTTTATTGGTGGAGTTTGTTCTGTCAGTCTTCAGGTCTATTTCTGGGGTATTTAGAATGATTTGGTAGATATCTAGGCGAGCCTAGCGTCCTCCTACTGCACCACCTTCTTCCTATCCTTCAGATATCTGACACTTTGGTTGTCTATTCATTAACTGATGGACATTTGGCTATTGTGAATAGTGCTATCGTGACTAGTACTGCCATGAATATTCAAACAAGTTTTTGTTTGTACACTGGCTGTCAATTCTTTTAGGTATACACCAAGGAGCAGAATTACAGGATCATGGTAGTTCTATGTTCAAATTTTTATGGAACCACCAAACTGATTTCTACAGTGGCTATAGCATTTTCCATTCCCACCATTGATGTTTCAGTATTCCAATATTTCCACATCCTCACCAACACTTATTATTTTTCTTTTTTTGTTATTACAGTCATCCTAGTGGGTGTGTTGTGATATTTCATTGTACTTTTGGCTTGCATGTCTCTAATGACTAATGACATTAAACATCTTTTCATGTGCTTATTAGCCATTTGTATATCTTCGTTGGAGAAATGTCTGTTCAAGTCTTTGGCCCAGGGTTATTTGTCTTTTTGTTGTTTAGTCGTAAGCTTTCTTTAAATATTTAGGATACCAGAGTACATTTTGTGGATTGTATTTTCTCTTTCTTGATAGTTTCCTTTGAGGCACAAAAGTCATTAATTTCCATGAATTCCAATACAGTTTTTCTTCTGTTGCTTATACTTTTAGTGTCATATCTGAGAAAATATCGTCAAACCCAAGGTGACGAAGATTAACCTGTATGGTTTCCATCTAAGAGTTTTATAGTTTCAGCTCTTACACTTGAGTTTTTAAAACATTTTAAGTAAATATTTTCTATATGGTGTGGCATAAATGTATATCATTCTTTTACATGCTGATATACAGTTGTCTCAACAGCATTTGTTGAAGAGATTATTTTTTCCTGATTAAATGTCCTCATCACCCCTGTCAAATTTAATTAACCCTAGGTGTATAGGTTTATTTATGGAATCTAATTCTATTCCACTGATCTATAGTTTTATCCTCTTGTGAGTACCACACTGTTTTGTTTATTGTAGCTTTGCAGTAAGTTTAGAAATTAGGAAATGTGAGTCCTCCAATTGGTTGGGTATTTTTTTCAAGATTATTATGATTATTCTGAGTCTCTTACAATTCCATATGAATTTGAAGATAAGCTTTTCTACTTCTGCAGAAAGGCCACTGAGATTTTGACAAGGATTGCATTGAATTTGTAGATTGGTTTGGGAGTATTGCTGTCTTAATATCTTCCCATTAGGTCTTATTTAATTTTTTTCAACTGTGTTTTGTGGGTTTAAGTGTACAAGTCTTACATCTCCTTCATTAAATTTATCCCTAAGTATTTTATTTTTGATACTATTGTAAATGTGATTATTTCCTTTTAGGTAATCACAGGGCTCCTTATTTAAAAACTTAGAAACTCAATTGTCCTCTTATAGAGAAATAAGTATACTGTGGTCTCTCCAAAGGATAGAATTATTTTTTTTTCTAAATAACTTAAGGACAGAAGGGAAAGTTCTTGAGATACTGATAACTACAAACTCTTAGACACACTGAAATAACACTTTAAAATCCATGTGTTTATTCTAAAGATAAAATTAAATGTGAAATTTTTGCTTAACTTGCTTTAAGGATTGTTCATTGCCAATGTATAGGAATACAACCATTTTTTCTTGGGTTGATTTTATATCCTGTAAATTTGCTGAATTTATTTGCTATAATAGTGTTGTTGAGGACTTTTTAGGATTTTCTGTATCAAAGCTCATGGCATCTGTCAATAGTTTTACTTCTTTCTTTACAATTTTGATGCCTTTAATTTATTTTTCCAGTCTAATTTATTTAGCTAAGACGTTTAGTACAATGCTAAATACAAGTTCTAAAATCAGGGGTACCTGGGTGGTGCAGTTATGCATCCAACTCTTGGTTTTGGCTCAGGTCATGATCTCAGGGTCCTGGGATTGAGCCCTGGCTTGGTTCAGTGCTCAGCATGGTATCTGCTTGAGATTCTCTTTCTCCCTCTGGCCTTCCCACTCGTGCTCTCTCTCTAAAATAAATAAATAAAATCTTTAGAAAAAAAAGTTTTGAAATCATATGGTATTTGTCTTTCTCTGACTGACTTATATCACTTACCATAATACTCTCCAGCTCCATCCATGTCATTGCAAATGGCAAGATTTCATTCTTCATATATGAATGGTACTACTCAGCCATAAAAAAGAATGAAATCTTGCCATTTGTAATATATAATACATCTTCTTTATCCATTTATCAGTTGATGGAAATATGGTCTCTTTCCATAATTTGGCTATTGTTGATAATGCTGCTATAAACATCAGGGTGCATGTACCCCTTCAAGTCAGTGTTTTTGTATCCTTGGTGTAAATACCTAGTAGTGTAATTGCTGGCTAATAGGGTAGTTCTATTTTTAACTTTTTGAGGAACTTCCATATTTTATCCCAAAGTGGCTGGACCAGTTTGCATTCTCACCAACAGGGTTAGAGGGTTCCCCCTTTTCTGCATCTTTGCCAACACCTGTTGTTTGCTGTGCTGTTAATTTTAGCCATTTCATGTGCTTATTAGCCATTTGTATATCACACAAGTGTGAGGTGATATTTCATTATGGTTTAATTTGTATTTCCCTGATGATGAGTGACGTTCAGCATCTTTTCATGCATCTCTAGGCCATCTGGATGTCTTCTTTGGTAAAATATTCATGTTGTCTGCCCATTTCTTAACTGGATTATTTTTCGGGGGGTGTTGAGTTTTATAAGTTCTTTATGTATTTTGGATACTAAAACTTTATCAGATATTTCATTTTTAAATATCTTCTGCCATTCCATATGTTGCCTTTTAGTTTTATTGATTGTTTCCTTCACTGCAAAGAAGCTATTTATTTTGATGATGTTCCAATAGTTTATTTTTGCTTTTGTTTCCCTTGCCTCAGGAGACACATTTAGTAAGAAGTTGCTATGGCTAATGTCAAAGAGATTACTGCCTGTGTTATCCTCTAGGATTTCAGTGGTTTTCTGTCTCATATTTAGGTCTTTAATCCATTTTGAAATTATTTTTGCGTATGGCGTAAAAAGCTCTCTTTTACATGTTGCTGTCCAGTTTTCCCCCACACCATTTGTTGAAGAGACTTTTTCCCATTGGATATTACTTTCTGTTTTGTGGAAGATTAATTAACCATATTTTTGTGGGTTCATTTCTGTGATTTTTATTCTGTTCTGTTGATCTATGTGTCCATTTTTGTGCAGGTACCACGCTGTCTTGATGACTACAGCTTTGTAATATAGCTTGATGTCCGGAATTATGATGCCTGTAGTTTTTCTTTTCTTTTTAAAGGTTGCTTTGGTTATTTGGGGTCTTTTGTGGTTCCATATAAATTTTAGGATTGTTTGTTCTAGCTCTGTGAAAAATGCTAGTAGTATTTTGATAGGGATTGCATTAAGTGTGTAGATTGCTTTGGGTAGTATAGACATTTTAACAATATTTGTTCTTCCAATCCATGAGCATGAAAATTTTTCTATTTCTGTGTGTCCTTTTCAATTTTTTCCCTCAGTGTTTTATGGTTTTCAGAGTACAGGTCTTTTAGCTCTTTGGTTAGATTTATCCTAGGTATCTTATGGTTTTTGATGCAATTATAAATGGTACTGATTCCTTGATCTCTCCTTCTGCTGCTTCATTATTGGTGTATAGAAATGGAACAGGTTTCTGTATGTTGATTTTTTGTCCTGCAACTGACTGAATTCATGTATCAGTTCTAGTAACTTTGGTGGAGTCCTTTGGATTTTCTGTATGAATTATCATGTCATCCACAAATAGTGCAAGTTTGACTCCTTCCTTGCCAATTTGAATGGCCTTTATTTCTTTTTGTTGTCTGATTGCTGAGGCTAGGACTTCTAGTACTATGTTAAATAAATAAAAGTGGTGAGAATGGACTTTCCTATCATGTTTCTTACTATAAGGGAAAAACCCTCAGTTTTTCCCTTATGAGGATGATATTAGCTGTGGGTTTTTCATATATGGCCTTTATTATATTGAGGTAAGTTCACTCTAACCCTACTTTGTTGAGAGTTTTATCATGAATTGATGTTGTAACTTTGTTAAATGCTGTTTCTTCATCTATTGAAATGCTCATACAGTTCTTATCCTTTCTTTTATTAATGTGATATATCATGTTGATTGATTTGCAAATAGTGAACCATGCTTATAATCCAGGAATAAATCCCACTTGATTGTGGTGAATGATTCTTTTAATGTACTGTTGGATTCGGTTTGCTAGTATTTTATTGAGAATTTTTGCATCCAATATCCAGGGATATTGGCCTGTAGTTTTTTTAGTGGAGTCTATCTGGTATTAGCATAATTCTGGCCTCATGAATGAATTTGGAAGTTTTCCTTCCATTTCTATTTTTTTGGAATATTTTGACAAGAATAGTTATTAAATTTTCTTTAGTACTGGTAAAATTTGCCTGTGAAGTCATGTGGTTCTGGACTTTTCTTTGTTCAGAGATTTTTGATTACTGATTCTATTTCTTTGCTGATTATTAGTCTGTTCAAGTTTTTTATTTCTTCCTGTTTCAGTTTTGGTCATTTATATGTTTCTAGGAACTTACCCATTTCTTCCAGGTTGTCCAATTTGTTGGGATATATTTTTCAATAATAATCTCTTGTAATTATTTTATTTTTGTTGTGTTTGTTGCTATTTCTTCTCCCTTATTTATGATTTTATTTATTTGTATCCTTTCTCTTTTCTTTTTAATAAGCCTGGTTAGGTGGTTATCAATTTTATTAATGTTTCCCAAAAGCCAGTGCCTGGGTTAATTTATCAGTTCTATTGTAGGGTTTTTTTGTTTGTTTGTTTCTATATCATTTATTTCTGCTCTAATCTTTATTATTTCCTTCCTTCTGCTGGTTTTCAGTTTTGTTATTTTTCTAGCTCCTTTAGGTGTAAGATTAAGTTGTTTATTTGAGATTTTTCTTGCTTCTTGAGGTGGGCCTGTATGCCTATATACTTCCTTCTTCAGACTGCTATTGCTGCATCCCAAAGGTTTTGGACCATTGTGTTTTCATTTTCATTTGCTTCCATGTATTTTTAAAATTTCTCCTGTAATTTCCTGGTTGACCCATTCACTGTTCAGTAACACATTGTTTAACTTCCATGTATTTGTGTTCTTTCCAATTTTTTCCTTTTGGTTGACTTCAAGTTTCATACTCTTGTGGTCAGAAAAGATGCATGATATGATGTCAGTCTTCTTGTATTTGTTGAGGCCTGATTTGTGACCTGGTATGTGATCTATTCTCAAGAATGTCCCATGTGCACTTGAAAAGAATGTGTATCCTGCTGTTTTAGGATGGAATGTTCTGTATCTATCTGTTAAGTCCGACTGATCCAGTGTGTCATTTAAAGCCATTGCTTCCTTGTTGATTTTCTGTTTTGATGATCTGTCCATTGATGTAAGTGGGGTGTTAATGTATTGTATTATTTATTATCAATTAGTTCCTTTCTATTTGTTATTAATTGTTTTATATATTTTGGTGCTCCCATGTTGGGTGCATACTTATTTGCAATTGTTAGATCTTCTTGTTGGATTGTCCCCTTTATTATTATGTAGTGTCCTTCTTTATCTTTTTTTACAGTCTTTGTTTTAAAGTCTATTATGTCCAGTATAGGTATTCCTACCCTGGCTTTCTTTTGAAATACATTTGCATGATAAATGTTTCTCCATCACTTCACTTTCAATCTGCAGCTGTCTTCAGGTCTAAAATGATTCTCTTGTAGGCAGCATATAGATGGGTCTTGTTTTGTTTTGTTTTTAATCCATTCTGACAACTTATGTCTTTTGATTGGAACATTTAGTTCAATTATATTCAGAGTAATTATTGATAGAAATGTTTTTATTGCCATTTTATTACTTGTTTTGTCATTGTTTCTGGAGATTTTTCTCTATTTCTCTCTAGTCTTTTTCACTTTGGGTCTTTCTTTTGCACGCAAAGTCCCCTTTAATGTTTCTTGCAGGGCTGATTTAGTGGTCACAGACTCCTTTAGTTTTTGTATGGGAAACTCTTTATCTCTCCTTCTATTATAATGATAGGCTTGCTGAATAGAGCAGTCTTGGCTGCAGATTTTTCCCATTTGGCACTTTGCATGTATCATGCCACTTTCTTCTGGCTTGCCAAGTTTCTGTTGAGAAATCTCTAGCTAGCCTTATGGGTCTTCCCTTGTAAGTTAAAGACAACTAATGATGTACTGTATAGTGACTAACACAACATAATAAAAAAATTTAAAAAAGACTTCTTTTGCCTTGGTGTTTTTAAGATTTTTTCTTTGTCAGTATATTTTGCAAGTTTACTTATAACACGTGTTGGTGTTGGCCTGCTTTTGTTGATCTTGATGGGGCATTCTCTGTGCCTCCGATAATATGATGTCTGTTTTCTTCCCCAGATTAGAGAAATTTTCAGCTATTATTTCTTCAAATAAATTTTCTGCTTCCTTTTCTTTCTCTTCTTCTGGGTCTCCTGTAAGATGCATGTTGTTATGATTAATTGAGTCACTGAGTTTCCTATGTCTATTTTTATGTTCCTTAATTCTTATTTCTCTCTTTTGTTCAGCTCGTGTATTTTCCATTATTTTGTCTTCTATAACATTTATCCATTCTTCTGCTTCTTCCAGACTGTTGTTCATTGTATCAAGCCTGTGTCCAATCTGTTATTGCATTTTTCATTTCTGACTGATTCTTTTTTAACTCTTATCTCTGTGGTACGGTCTTCCTGAAGTCCTCTGTTCTTTTCTCAAGCCCAGCTAGTATCTTTATGATTTTTCCTTTAAATTCTTCATCAGGGGTTTTATTTATATTTGTTTCACTCAGCTCTCTGACTGTGACCTTATTTTGTTCTTTCATTTGGGACGAATTCTTCCATCTTGGCATTTTGTCTAAGTCTCTGCCTTCTCTGTATTATACAAGCCCACTACGTTTTCTGGTCCTGAGAACCATGGCTTTGTGACGAACAGGTCATATGGTGTCCAGGGCCTGGTGCTTTATGGAGTGGCTCGTGTGCACTGCATGCACTCTGCTGTTGTGTTTTGGCTGCTCTATCCTTCAGGCCAGCCTTCTTCAGGGGCTTTCCTTGCCTGCAGTGGGGAGTATTTGGTCCTTGCCCAGAATGTGGCATGTTTTGACTGGTTGTACTCTGGTGTGCTTGTTAAATGAGAGCTGATATTAATTCCACTAGAACCGAAGTGCTGCAGAACTCTCTGGTTGGGAGACATGGTGTGGACAGGGGTTTCTGCTTGTCTTATGGAGAAGGAGCCCACCACGCTGGGACTGAGGCAAACTGGGGTCCAACCAGAGCGCAGGGATGTGGGACTCAGTGTAAGCAGGTTAGGTAGCCAGTGTGCATGCTGTGTTGCCTCCTGCAGGTATGTCTGTGTTTATGCTGAGGGGCAGGGGAGGGAAATGGTGCCAGCCAGTTTCTTTGTCCACAGAGGGGCTTTTCCTTGAATCCTGCTTCTTTCAGGAGCACTCCAAGAAGAGCAGATAATCTCCTCACTGTGCATCCTAGGCACTCTTCAGATTGCTGTTTCCACACTCTCTGACTCTGGGTTGTTGCCTTCTCTCCAGGATTAAGGCAGTGGCCTTAGGGCTCTATACCAGCCAAGCTTGCTGACCTTTCAAACTCCAGTCTCTAAACCTTGCTGGTTGTAAGAACTCAGGAAAATCAGCCCCTCTTGTTTTCCCAGCCAATGGCTTTGGGAAAATGTTCTCCTTGTGCATTCCCCTGTGTGCTCCTCTCTCTTGCTCTTCTCCACAACTACAGCTCCCTCTCCTCCACAGCATCCACAATCTTTTTATCCCCTAAACCACATCTCTGCACTTTCTACCTTCTCAGTGTGGTTTCTTTCTCTTCCTTTCATTGTGGAGTTTGTTCTGTCAGTTTTCAGGTTGATTTCTGGGGTATTTACAATTATTTGATAGTTGTCTAGTGTGTTGATGGGATTAGACAAGCCTAGGATCTTCCTATTCTTCTGCCATCTTAGCTTTGTTTTTTCCTTTATTCTATTAATGTGGTATATTATACTGATAGATTTTTGAATGTTAAACCACACTTTCATTGCTGGGATAAATTCCATTTGGTCATGGTATATAATCTTTTTAATATGATGCTGGATTCTGTTTGCTAGTTTTTTGTTGAAGATTTTTACATCTATATTTATAAGAGATACTGGTCTGTAGGTTTTTTTTTTCTTGTGATGTCTTCATCTGCCTTTGGTATTAAGGTGATGCTGGCCTCATAGAATGAGTTAGAAAATGTTTCTTCCTCTTCTGTTTTTTGAAAAGTTTGAGGTTCTAATTCTTCTTTAAATGTTTTATAGGATTCACCAATAGCTTCATTCAAAAGTCCCAGACTCTTTTTTGTTAGAAGGGTTTTGATTACTGACTCAAACTTATTACTAGTAATCAGTCTGCTTAGATTTTCTATTTCTACTTGAGCCAGTTTGGGTAGGTTGTGTGTTTCTAGGAATTTGTACATTTTATCTAGCTTACCTACTTTGTTGGCATACAATGGTTTATAATATTCTCTTATAATCCTGTTTATTTTTGTAAGGCCAGTAGAACATCTCCAATTTCATTTATGATTTTAATAATTTGACTCTTACCTTCTTTTTTCCTAATCAGTCTAGCTAATGGTTTATGACTTTTGTTGATCTTTTCAAAGAAACAACTTACAACTGTATTGATTCTCTTTTTTTTCAACCAACGTCTTTTTTCCTGAAGATAGAAGCATTTTTATTTATTTTTTATTAAGTTCAATTCAATCATTAGTTTTTGATGTAGTGTTCAATGATTCATTAGTTGCGTATAACACCCAATGCTCATCACATCATGTACCCTCCTTAATACCCATCACCTGATTACCCCATCCTCCTCCCTTCTGCAACCCTCTTAGACTGTTGGTGGGAATGCAAGCTGGTACAGCCACTCTGGAAAACAGAATGGAGGTTCCTCAAGAAGTTAAAAATAAAGCTACCCTACAACCCAGCAATTGCACTACTGGGTATTTACCCCAAAGATATAGATGTAGTGAAAAGAAAGGGCACATGCACCCCAGTGTTCCTAGAAGCAATGTCCACAATAGCCAAACTGTGGAAGGAGCCCAGATGTCCTTCAACAGATGAATGGATAAAGAAGATGTGGTTCATATATACAGTGATTCTCTTTTTTTATCTTTTGTTCTTCATTTTATTTACCTGCACTGTGGTCTTTATTATGTATTTCCTCTGCTATCTTTGGGCTTAGTTTTCTTTCTTTTTCTAGTTCCTTAAATTATATATGTGGGTTAATAATTTGAGTTCTTTCTTTTTAAATATTGATGCATAGAGCTATAAATTTCCCTTGAACAATGCTTTTGGTGCATCCCATAACTTTTAGTATGTTATGTTTTGTTTTTTATCTCAAAGTATTTTCAAATTTCCCTTGTGATTTCTTCTTTGACCCACTGATTGTTTAAGAGTGTATTGTTTAACTATAAAGGCAAGATGGCGGAAGAATGGGAGACCTTGTTTCATCTGGTCTCTTGAATTTAACTAGATACCTATCAAATCATCCTGAACACCTATATTAAACCTGAGACATAAGAAAAGAATTGCTGGAATTCTACAAATAGGAAAGTGACCATTCTTTGCAAGGTAGGAGGTGTGGAGAAGTGAATCGGAAGGGATATATTGAAAGATAAGTGGTGGGTGGAGGGAGCCTCTTTAAGCTGGTTACCAGAAAGTGATATAGTCCTGGAGTGCAAAATCGGAATGTTTAGAAGTCTGCTCCAGTGAGAGATGTCCCTGCCTGAAAGGTGCTTGGGTAGCAAAGCAGGGCAGAATTTTAGGTGGGACAGTGTGGTCTCAGGATCCCATGGTTCACAGAAAGAACAGGGATGCCTGAGTGTCACAGAGTTCCCAAGCACTGGAGTGGGGAAGACAGCTACAATTAGCTAGCCCCAGACTGGCCTTCATCTAGGTGTTGCCATAAACCACGAACTGTGACAGGATTAGGAGACCACTCTCCTAGTGGGGACCCAGCAAGTGGCAGGCCTGCAGCGACCCTTCTCCTTCCCCTGGGAGGCGCTGGTGAGCACTGCAGGAGTCTGCAGAGTTTCATGCACACAAAAGTGAAGACCACTTTTCCCTGAGGGTTTACTGAAGAGAGAGAGCCACGATCTTTCAGCTCTGTGTCTGAAGATGGGGCATGGCCATTTTAATTTTCACCCTCTGAAGCAGGTTGGAAAGCCTCAGGGAGCAAAAGCCACATAGAACAATCCAAAGCAGACTACACTGAGCCTGACCCCCTGACAAGGGGCAGTGCAACTCCTTCCAGGCAAACACACCTGAGAATCAGTGCAGCAAGCCCCTCCCCCAGATCAGCTGGAACATTAGGCAAATATCAACTTTATCAAGCACACAGAACTCCTAAACTCCAGTACTAGGGGAAAATCGTATATAGAACTCAAGATTTGTTCTCATGATTCTTTTACCTTTCAGTTTAAAATTTTCCTTTAATTTTTTTTCTTTTTCAACTAGGTTCTTATTTTATCAACTCTCTGTTTTTAAATCTTTTTTTAACTTTCATTTTTACATTTATATTTTATAGATATATTCTGCATTTTTAGCTTCCTTCACTGTATTCAATTTTATTTTTGTAGTTTTGTCCACCTGGGAGATTATATTCTCTTTTTTTTTTCACTTATTTTACTTCTTTTTCTTTTCTTTTTTTGGTTTCTAACTTCTGTGGATTTGTCTCGTATGTATTTCCCATGGGTCATAGTTGATATTTTTTATTTTCTTCTGTCATTCAGCCATTCTGCTCTGGGAAAAATGACTAGAAGGAGGAATTCACAATAAAGGAAAGAACCAGAAGTAATACTCTCTGACACAGATCTAATCGATATGGATATAAGTAAAATGTCAGACCCAGAATTCAGAATAATGATAATA
Organism: Ursus maritimus; assembly: GCF_017311325.1. Lineage (NCBI taxonomy): Eukaryota > Metazoa > Chordata > Mammalia > Carnivora > Ursidae > Ursus > Ursus maritimus. The sequence goes on from NW_024423319.1 coordinate 65,690,009, forward strand.
AAGTTACTAGCTGGGCTTGAAAAAAGCATAAAAGGCATTAGAGAATCTCTTAGTACAGAAATAAAATCTAATCAGGCTGAAATTTAAAAGGCTTTAACTGAGATGTGGTCTAAAATGGTTGCTCTAACAACTAGGGTAAATAAGGCAGAAGAGAGTCAATGACATACAAGACAAGATGATGGAAAGGAAGGAAGCTGACAAAAGGAGAGAAAAACAACTAATGGACTGTGAGGAAAGGCTTTGAAAAACCATTAATACCATAAAGCAAAAAAACAGGATTATTGGAGTCCCAGAGGAAGAATAAAGAGAGAGAAAGAAGGACAGACTGTATATTTGAGCAAATCATAGCTGTGAACTTACCTAAACTGGAGAAGAAAACTCGCATTCAAGTCCAGGAGGTAGAGAGAAACCCCCTCAAAATCAATAAAAATAGATCAACATCCCAACATATAATAGTGAAACTTGCAAATTTCATGCATAAAGAGAAGATACTGAAAGCACCTTGAGGCAAGAACTCCTTAACCTACAATGGTAGAAATATTAGACTGGTAGCAGACCTATTTACAGAGACCTGGCAGGCCAGAAAGGTCTGGCATGATGTATTCAGGGTACTAAATGAGAGAAACATGCAGCCAAGAATACTTTATCCAGCAAGGCAGTCATTAAGAATGGAAGGAGAGGTAAAGAGCTTCCAGGACAAACAGAAACTAAAAGCATTTGTTTTCACTAATCCAGCCTTGCAAGAAATATTAAAGGGGATCCTGTAAGTGAAGAGAGAGCCCCAAAGTAACATACACCAGAAAGAAACAGAGACAATTGACAGAAACAGGGACTTTACAGGGAATAAAATGGCACTAAATTCATATATG
>NW_024423319.1:65690887-65693779 GCF_017311325.1 Ursus maritimus
TATAAGTTTTTCTTTCTTTACAATTTTGGGATTTAGTGTTTTCTAACAAACAGACCAAAATACACCCAGGACCAGGTGGATCACCCAGTTTTGTCCACCTGGGAGATTATATTCTCTTTTTTTTTTCACTTATTTTACTTCTTTTTCTTTTCTTTTTTTGGTTTCTAACTTCTGTGGATTTGTCTCGTATGTATTTCCCATGGGTCATAGTTGATATTTTTTATTTTCTTCTGTCATTCAGCCATTCTGCTCTGGGAAAAATGACTAGAAGGAGGAATTCACAATAAAGGAAAGAACCAGAAGTAATACTCTCTGACACAGATCTAATCGATATGGATATAAGTAAAATGTCAGACCCAGAATTCAGAATAATGATAATAAAGTTACTAGCTGGGCTTGAAAAAAGCATAAAAGGCATTAGAGAATCTCTTAGTACAGAAATAAAATCTAATCAGGCTGAAATTTAAAAGGCTTTAACTGAGATGTGGTCTAAAATGGTTGCTCTAACAACTAGGGTAAATAAGGCAGAAGAGAGTCAATGACATACAAGACAAGATGATGGAAAGGAAGGAAGCTGACAAAAGGAGAGAAAAACAACTAATGGACTGTGAGGAAAGGCTTTGAAAAACCATTAATACCATAAAGCAAAAAAACAGGATTATTGGAGTCCCAGAGGAAGAATAAAGAGAGAGAAAGAAGGACAGACTGTATATTTGAGCAAATCATAGCTGTGAACTTACCTAAACTGGAGAAGAAAACTCGCATTCAAGTCCAGGAGGTAGAGAGAAACCCCCTCAAAATCAATAAAAATAGATCAACATCCCAACATATAATAGTGAAACTTGCAAATTTCATGCATAAAGAGAAGATACTGAAAGCACCTTGAGGCAAGAACTCCTTAACCTACAATGGTAGAAATATTAGACTGGTAGCAGACCTATTTACAGAGACCTGGCAGGCCAGAAAGGTCTGGCATGATGTATTCAGGGTACTAAATGAGAGAAACATGCAGCCAAGAATACTTTATCCAGCAAGGCAGTCATTAAGAATGGAAGGAGAGGTAAAGAGCTTCCAGGACAAACAGAAACTAAAAGCATTTGTTTTCACTAATCCAGCCTTGCAAGAAATATTAAAGGGGATCCTGTAAGTGAAGAGAGAGCCCCAAAGTAACATACACCAGAAAGAAACAGAGACAATTGACAGAAACAGGGACTTTACAGGGAATAAAATGGCACTAAATTCATATATGTCAGTAGTTAGAGTGAATGTGAATGGTCTAAATGCTCTGATCAGGTATCAGATGGGATAAAAAAGCAAGACCCATCCATATGCTATCTATAAGGGACTTGTTTTAGACCTAAAGACACCTCCAAATTGAAAGTGAGGGGGTGGAGAGCAATTTATCTTGCTAATGGACCTCAAAGAAAGTTGGAGTAGCAATCATCATTTCAGACAAATTAGATTTTAAACCAAAACTGTAGTAAGAACTTTACATCAAAAACCAGGGATGTACTGTATGGTGACTAACATAATATAATAAAAAATATTATTATAAAAAAATAAAATAAAAAAACTGTAGTAAGGCATGAAGAGGCAACCTATATCATACTTTAAGGGCATATCCAACAAGAAGATTTAACAATTCTAAATATTTATGCTCCTATCTCAGGAGCAGCCAATTATATAAACCAAATAATAACAAAATTAAAGAAACACATTGATAATAATACAATAATAGTAGGGGACTTTAACACTGCACTCACAGCAATGGACAGATCATCTAAGCAGAAGATCAACAAGGAAATAAGGGCTTTGAATGACACACTGGACCAGATGGACTTCACAGATATATACAGAGCATTCCATCCTACAGCAACAGAATACATATTCTTCTCAAGTGTGCATGGAACATTCTCCAGAATAGATCACATACTGGGTCACAAATCAGGTCTCAACTGGTACCAAAAGATTGGGATAATTCCCTGAATATTTTCAGACCACAATGCTTTTTTTTAATAATATTTTTTTATCATATTATGCTAGTCACCATACAGTACACCCCTACTTTTTGATGTAAAGTTCCATGATTCATTACTTGCGCATAACACCCAGTGCACCGTGAAATACGTGCCCTCCTTACTACCCATCACCAGCCTATCCCATTCCCCCAACCCCCCCCCTGACGCCCTCAGTTTGTTTCCCAGAGTCCATAGTCTCTCATGGTTCATTCCCCCTTCTGTTTACCCCCCCTTTCTTCTTCCCTTTCTTCTCCTACCGATCTTCCTACTTCTTATGTTCCATAAATGAGTGAAACCATATAATAATTGTCTTTCTCTGATTGACTTATTTCGCTTAGCATTATCTCCTCTAGTTCCATCCATGTTGGATTAAGAAGATGTGGTACATACAGACCACAATGCTTTGAAACTTGAACTCAATCACAAGAGGAAATTTGGAAGGAACTCAAACACTAGGAGGTTAAAGAACATCCTACTAAAGAGTGAATGGGTCAACCAGGAAATTAAAGAAGAATTTTAAAAATTCATGGAAACAAGCAAAACTGAAATCATAACTGTTCAAAACCTTTGGGATGCAGGCAAGGCGGTCCTAAGAGGGAAGTTCATAGCAATACAAGCTTTTCTTAAAAAATTAGAGAAGTCTCAAATACTCAAGCTAACCTTATATCTAAAGAAGCTGCAGAAAGAACAGCAAATAAAGCCTAAACCAAACAGGAGAAGAGAAATAATAACGATTAGAGCAGAAATCAGTGAAAAGAAATGAAAAGAACAGAACAGATAAATGAAACTAGAAGCTGGTTCTTTGAAAGAATTAAAAAGATCAATAAGCCACTAGCCAGACTTACCAAAAGGAAAAGAGAAAGTATCCATATAA
>NW_024423319.1:65693789-65696670 GCF_017311325.1 Ursus maritimus
GGTCTAAAATGGTTGCTCTAACAACTAGGGTAAATAAGGCAGAAGAGAGTCAATGACATACAAGACAAGATGATGGAAAGGAAGGAAGCTGACAAAAGGAGAGAAAAACAACTAATGGACTGTGAGGAAAGGCTTTGAAAAACCATTAATACCATAAAGCAAAAAAACAGGATTATTGGAGTCCCAGAGGAAGAATAAAGAGAGAGAAAGAAGGACAGACTGTATATTTGAGCAAATCATAGCTGTGAACTTACCTAAACTGGAGAAGAAAACTCGCATTCAAGTCCAGGAGGTAGAGAGAAACCCCCTCAAAATCAATAAAAATAGATCAACATCCCAACATATAATAGTGAAACTTGCAAATTTCATGCATAAAGAGAAGATACTGAAAGCACCTTGAGGCAAGAACTCCTTAACCTACAATGGTAGAAATATTAGACTGGTAGCAGACCTATTTACAGAGACCTGGCAGGCCAGAAAGGTCTGGCATGATGTATTCAGGGTACTAAATGAGAGAAACATGCAGCCAAGAATACTTTATCCAGCAAGGCAGTCATTAAGAATGGAAGGAGAGGTAAAGAGCTTCCAGGACAAACAGAAACTAAAAGCATTTGTTTTCACTAATCCAGCCTTGCAAGAAATATTAAAGGGGATCCTGTAAGTGAAGAGAGAGCCCCAAAGTAACATACACCAGAAAGAAACAGAGACAATTGACAGAAACAGGGACTTTACAGGGAATAAAATGGCACTAAATTCATATATGTCAGTAGTTAGAGTGAATGTGAATGGTCTAAATGCTCTGATCAGGTATCAGATGGGATAAAAAAGCAAGACCCATCCATATGCTATCTATAAGGGACTTGTTTTAGACCTAAAGACACCTCCAAATTGAAAGTGAGGGGGTGGAGAGCAATTTATCTTGCTAATGGACCTCAAAGAAAGTTGGAGTAGCAATCATCATTTCAGACAAATTAGATTTTAAACCAAAACTGTAGTAAGAACTTTACATCAAAAACCAGGGATGTACTGTATGGTGACTAACATAATATAATAAAAAATATTATTATAAAAAAATAAAATAAAAAAACTGTAGTAAGGCATGAAGAGGCAACCTATATCATACTTTAAGGGCATATCCAACAAGAAGATTTAACAATTCTAAATATTTATGCTCCTATCTCAGGAGCAGCCAATTATATAAACCAAATAATAACAAAATTAAAGAAACACATTGATAATAATACAATAATAGTAGGGGACTTTAACACTGCACTCACAGCAATGGACAGATCATCTAAGCAGAAGATCAACAAGGAAATAAGGGCTTTGAATGACACACTGGACCAGATGGACTTCACAGATATATACAGAGCATTCCATCCTACAGCAACAGAATACATATTCTTCTCAAGTGTGCATGGAACATTCTCCAGAATAGATCACATACTGGGTCACAAATCAGGTCTCAACTGGTACCAAAAGATTGGGATAATTCCCTGAATATTTTCAGACCACAATGCTTTTTTTTAATAATATTTTTTTATCATATTATGCTAGTCACCATACAGTACACCCCTACTTTTTGATGTAAAGTTCCATGATTCATTACTTGCGCATAACACCCAGTGCACCGTGAAATACGTGCCCTCCTTACTACCCATCACCAGCCTATCCCATTCCCCCAACCCCCCCCCTGACGCCCTCAGTTTGTTTCCCAGAGTCCATAGTCTCTCATGGTTCATTCCCCCTTCTGTTTACCCCCCCTTTCTTCTTCCCTTTCTTCTCCTACCGATCTTCCTACTTCTTATGTTCCATAAATGAGTGAAACCATATAATAATTGTCTTTCTCTGATTGACTTATTTCGCTTAGCATTATCTCCTCTAGTTCCATCCATGTTGGATTAAGAAGATGTGGTACATACAGACCACAATGCTTTGAAACTTGAACTCAATCACAAGAGGAAATTTGGAAGGAACTCAAACACTAGGAGGTTAAAGAACATCCTACTAAAGAGTGAATGGGTCAACCAGGAAATTAAAGAAGAATTTTAAAAATTCATGGAAACAAGCAAAACTGAAATCATAACTGTTCAAAACCTTTGGGATGCAGGCAAGGCGGTCCTAAGAGGGAAGTTCATAGCAATACAAGCTTTTCTTAAAAAATTAGAGAAGTCTCAAATACTCAAGCTAACCTTATATCTAAAGAAGCTGCAGAAAGAACAGCAAATAAAGCCTAAACCAAACAGGAGAAGAGAAATAATAACGATTAGAGCAGAAATCAGTGAAAAGAAATGAAAAGAACAGAACAGATAAATGAAACTAGAAGCTGGTTCTTTGAAAGAATTAAAAAGATCAATAAGCCACTAGCCAGACTTACCAAAAGGAAAAGAGAAAGTATCCATATAAATAAATAAAATCATGAATGAAAGGGGAGAGGTCACGCTCAAAGAAATACAAACAATTTTAAGAATATATTATGAGCAACTATATGCCAACAAACTAGACAATCTGGAAGAAATGGATGCATTTCTAGAGACATATAAACTACCAAAACTGAAACAGGAAGCAATAGAAAACATGAACAGACCCATAACTAGTAAAGAAATTGAAGCAGTAACCAAAAATCTCACAATAAACAGGAGTCCAGGCCTGAATGGCTTCCCAGAGGAATTCTACCAAACATTTAAGGAAGAACTAATACCTATTCTTCTGAAGCTGTTTCAAAAAATCAAATGGAAGGAAAACTTCCAAACTTATTCTATGAGACCAGCATTACCTTGATCTGATACCAGACAAAGAGCCCACCAAAAAGGAGAATTACAGACCAGTATCACTGACGAACATGGATGCCAAAATTCTCACCAAGATACTAGGCAGTAGG
>NW_024423319.1:65696680-65705406 GCF_017311325.1 Ursus maritimus
TATGCTATCTATAAGGGACTTGTTTTAGACCTAAAGACACCTCCAAATTGAAAGTGAGGGGGTGGAGAGCAATTTATCTTGCTAATGGACCTCAAAGAAAGTTGGAGTAGCAATCATCATTTCAGACAAATTAGATTTTAAACCAAAACTGTAGTAAGAACTTTACATCAAAAACCAGGGATGTACTGTATGGTGACTAACATAATATAATAAAAAATATTATTATAAAAAAATAAAATAAAAAAACTGTAGTAAGGCATGAAGAGGCAACCTATATCATACTTTAAGGGCATATCCAACAAGAAGATTTAACAATTCTAAATATTTATGCTCCTATCTCAGGAGCAGCCAATTATATAAACCAAATAATAACAAAATTAAAGAAACACATTGATAATAATACAATAATAGTAGGGGACTTTAACACTGCACTCACAGCAATGGACAGATCATCTAAGCAGAAGATCAACAAGGAAATAAGGGCTTTGAATGACACACTGGACCAGATGGACTTCACAGATATATACAGAGCATTCCATCCTACAGCAACAGAATACATATTCTTCTCAAGTGTGCATGGAACATTCTCCAGAATAGATCACATACTGGGTCACAAATCAGGTCTCAACTGGTACCAAAAGATTGGGATAATTCCCTGAATATTTTCAGACCACAATGCTTTTTTTTAATAATATTTTTTTATCATATTATGCTAGTCACCATACAGTACACCCCTACTTTTTGATGTAAAGTTCCATGATTCATTACTTGCGCATAACACCCAGTGCACCGTGAAATACGTGCCCTCCTTACTACCCATCACCAGCCTATCCCATTCCCCCAACCCCCCCCCTGACGCCCTCAGTTTGTTTCCCAGAGTCCATAGTCTCTCATGGTTCATTCCCCCTTCTGTTTACCCCCCCTTTCTTCTTCCCTTTCTTCTCCTACCGATCTTCCTACTTCTTATGTTCCATAAATGAGTGAAACCATATAATAATTGTCTTTCTCTGATTGACTTATTTCGCTTAGCATTATCTCCTCTAGTTCCATCCATGTTGGATTAAGAAGATGTGGTACATACAGACCACAATGCTTTGAAACTTGAACTCAATCACAAGAGGAAATTTGGAAGGAACTCAAACACTAGGAGGTTAAAGAACATCCTACTAAAGAGTGAATGGGTCAACCAGGAAATTAAAGAAGAATTTTAAAAATTCATGGAAACAAGCAAAACTGAAATCATAACTGTTCAAAACCTTTGGGATGCAGGCAAGGCGGTCCTAAGAGGGAAGTTCATAGCAATACAAGCTTTTCTTAAAAAATTAGAGAAGTCTCAAATACTCAAGCTAACCTTATATCTAAAGAAGCTGCAGAAAGAACAGCAAATAAAGCCTAAACCAAACAGGAGAAGAGAAATAATAACGATTAGAGCAGAAATCAGTGAAAAGAAATGAAAAGAACAGAACAGATAAATGAAACTAGAAGCTGGTTCTTTGAAAGAATTAAAAAGATCAATAAGCCACTAGCCAGACTTACCAAAAGGAAAAGAGAAAGTATCCATATAAATAAATAAAATCATGAATGAAAGGGGAGAGGTCACGCTCAAAGAAATACAAACAATTTTAAGAATATATTATGAGCAACTATATGCCAACAAACTAGACAATCTGGAAGAAATGGATGCATTTCTAGAGACATATAAACTACCAAAACTGAAACAGGAAGCAATAGAAAACATGAACAGACCCATAACTAGTAAAGAAATTGAAGCAGTAACCAAAAATCTCACAATAAACAGGAGTCCAGGCCTGAATGGCTTCCCAGAGGAATTCTACCAAACATTTAAGGAAGAACTAATACCTATTCTTCTGAAGCTGTTTCAAAAAATCAAATGGAAGGAAAACTTCCAAACTTATTCTATGAGACCAGCATTACCTTGATCTGATACCAGACAAAGAGCCCACCAAAAAGGAGAATTACAGACCAGTATCACTGACGAACATGGATGCCAAAATTCTCACCAAGATACTAGGCAGTAGGATCCAACAGTACATTAAAACAATTATTCACCATGACCAAGTGAGATTCATTCCTGGGCTGCAAGGGTGGTTCAACATTCACAAATCAATCAATGTGACGCATCACATTAATAAAAGAAAGGACAAGAACCATATGATCCTGTCAATGGAGGCAGAAAAAGCATTTGACAAAATACAACATCCTTTCTTGATTAAAACTCTCCACAGTGTAGACATAGAGGGAACATACTTCAATATCATAAAAGCCATATACGATAAGCCCACAGTGAATATCATTCTCAATGGAGAAATCCTGAAAGCTTTTCCCCCTAAGGTCAGGAACATGACAAGGATGCCCACTCTCGCCAATGTTGTTCACCATAGTACTGGAAGTCCTAGCGTCAGCAATCAGACAACAACAAGAAATAAAAGCATTCAAATTGGCAAAACAAGAGTCAAACTCTCACTCCTTGTAGATGAAATGATATTTTATGTAGAAAACCCAAAGACTTCAACAAAAAATTGCTGGAACTCATAGAGAATTCAGCAACATGACAGGATATAAAATCAGTGCACAGAAATCAGTTGCATTTCTTTACACTAACAATGAGACAGAAGAAAGAGAAATGAAGGAATCCATCCCATTTACAATTGCCCCCAAAACCATAAGATACCTAGGAATAAACCTAACCAAAGAGGTAAAGGGTCTATACTCTAAAAATTACAGAACACTTGTGAAAGAAATTGAGGAAGACACAAAGAAATGCAAAAACATTCCAAGCTCATAGATTGGAAGAAAAAATATTGTTAAAATGTCTATGCTACCCTGAGCAATCTACACATTCAATGCAATCCCTATCAATATACCATTGACATTTTTCACAGAACTGGAACAAACCATCCTAAAATTTGTGTGGAACCAGAAAAGACCCCGAATAGCCAGAGGAACGTTGACAAAGAAAACCAAAGCTGGTGGCATCACAATGCCAGACTTTAAGCTATATTCCAAAGCTGTAATCATCAAGACAGTATAGTACTGGCAGAAAAACAGACACATAGATCAATGGAACAGAATAGAGACCCCAGAAATGGACCCTCAACTCTATGGTCAAGTGATCTTCAAGAAAGCAGGAAAGAATATCCAATGGAAAAGAGACAGTCTCTTCAACAAATGGTGTTGGGAAAATTGGACAGCCAAATACAGAAGAATGAAACTGAACCATTCTCTTACACCATACATGAAGATAAACTCAAAATGGATGAAAGACCTCCATGTAAGACAGGAATCCATCAAAATCCTTGAGGAGAACAGAGGCAGCAACCTCATTGACCTTGGCCACAGCAACTTTTTGCTAGATACGTCTCCAAAGGCAAGGGAAACAAAACCAAAAATGAACTTTTGGGACTTCATCAAGATAAAAGCTTCTGCACAACAAAGGAAACAGTCAACAAAACTAAGAGGCAACCCACGGAATGGGAGAAAATATTTGCAAATGACAGTACAGATAAAGGGCTGGTATCTAAGATCTATAAAAACTTCTCAAACTCAACCCCCAAAAAACAAATAATCAAGTCGAAAAATGGGCAAAAGACATGAACAGACACTTCTCCAAAGAAGACATACAAATGGCTAACAGATACATGAAAAAATGTTCAACATCACTAGCCATCAGGGAAATTCAAATCAAAACCACATTGAGATACCACCTTACACGAATTAGAATGGCAAAAATTAATGAGGTGGGAAACAACAAATGTTGGCAAGGATGTGGAGAAGGGGGAACCTTCTTACACTGTTGGTGGGAATGCAAGTTGGTACAGCCACTTTGGAAAACAGTATGGAGGTTCCTTGAAAAGTTAAAAATAGAGCTACCCTGTGACCCGGCAATTGCACTACTGGGTATTTACCTCAAAGATACAAATGTAGTGAAAAGAAGGGTCTCCTTCCACTCCAGTGTTCATAGCAGCAATGTCCACAACAGCCGAACTGTGGAAAGAGCTGAGATGTCCATCAACAGATGAATGGACAGAGAAGATATGACATATATGTACACACACACACACACACACACACACACACACACACAGGAATATTACTCAGCCATCAAAAAGGGTGAATACTTACCATTTACATTGATGTAGATCAAGCTGGAGGGTTTTATGCTGAGTGAAATATGTCTCTCAGAGAAACGTTATTAATATATGGTTTCGCTCATAAATGGAGCATATGAAACAGCACAGGGGGAAGGGAGGGAAAACTGATTGAGAAGTCATCAGAGAGGGAAAAAAACACAAGAGAGACTCTTAACTATAGGAAAGAAACTGAGGGTTGCTGGAGGGGAAGTGGGTGGGGGGATGAGGTAATTGGGTGATGGGCATTAAGGAGGGCACATGATGTGATGAACACTGGGTTTTGTACACAACTGATAAATTATTGAACTCTACATCTGAAACTAATGATGCATGATATGTTGGCTAATTGAATTTAAATAAAAAACATATATAAAGTATCTTTGAACTAACCAAAAAGTTTGTTTTTTAATTTCCAAATATTTGTGAGATTCTAGTTTTCTATTTTTTATTTAAGGTTTAGAGAAGATACTCTGTATGATTTCAATCTTTTTGAGTTTATTGATACTTGTTATGTGATCTAAAAAATGGCCAATCCTGAAGAATGTTCCATGTGCACTTGAGAACAACGTGTATTCTGCTGTTGTGGGGTCTAGTTTTATCTATATTTCTATTAGGTCTTGGTTTGCAGTGTTCTTCAAGTCATCTGTTTCTTCATTGATCTTCTGTTTAGTTGTTCTATCCGTTGTTAAAAGTTGCGTATTGAAGTCTCCAACTATTATTATACAACTCTCTATTTCTCCTTCTAATTCTGTCAGGTTTTGTTTAATCTATTTTGGGGCTCTGATGTTAAGTGTGTATATGTTTTTGTTATATCTTTTTGATGAATTGAGTCTTCTCTTAATATGTAATCTTCCTTTACTGAGTTTTGAGAGTTTTTGTTGTTTGGAGCCAACTAAATTCCCCAATTTGAGATAGTGTGTGTGTATGTGTGTGTACATGTGTATTCATATGCTACTGGCCAGTAGGAGAAAATGGCCTACTTGATCTTTAACTCCATGAGATGTCAGAAGCATTTTTTGTTGGCAGCTCTGAAATGAGCACAAACGTGTATCATCAAGTTCCTATTCTAATAAAATCCTATAGCTGGGTTGCGAATGAGTCCATGGACTTATTGTGAAGGAGAGCCAGACCTTCATTTAGGCCTTTGTGAAAATCTGTACACAGAAATGACAATTGGTATTCAATCTATTCCACATTCAGCAACAAATATTCTTAGGTCTACAGTATCACTACTCGATAAAATTAAAAATAAGTAGTAATTGGAGGCTTTTCTTCATTGCTCTTTTGTTTCATTGGCATCTTTTTTCTTTAATTCTTCTTTTTCTTTCTCTGTTTTTCTCCAGCCATTTCATTTTCCATCTTTCCTTTTATCTTCTCCACTTCCCCTTTTCTTGCCCTTCTCTCTTTCACCTTTCTCTCTGATTTCTTCTTTTCTCTATGATTTCCTTTACCCTGTGACTGTTGTATTATTGCACAGTGGATGTGAGACTAAATAGTTTAAGTTAGCATCAATAGAGCTATGTTAATAGAAGGAATAAACATAATTTTGTTTTGTGGGGCGAAAGTGTACAAATTAAAATAAAAAGACTATGCTGTCTCACTAACTGGAGCTTCTGAGTTGACAGCAAATGAAAAGAAAGGTTTAAGCTTTTTTTAAAACCTTTTAAGAAAATTATATTATATGGACGCAAATGTCCACATTGATCTTTATGAAAATTATCTAAATATTAAAATGGAAGCAAGACTCTTCTCTAAGAAACACCTTCTGCAGAAATCCCCTTTGGCTTCAAAGCTCTGTGAACTCCTGGCAAAAGCCAGAGTTCCTCCGGTTGTCTGTTAAACTGACAGAGCTGTTGGCTGATTGGAGGAAAGAATGAAAGATAATAGCAGCTATTGGGTTTAGCACAGCTAAATATGGTGGTGGCAGTAATAACCTTGTGTTCCTTTCTGAGTAAAGAACTCCTTAATTCTCTTGCAGGTTGGTAAGATTTAGAAATATCCATTGAATTTTTGGTTCATTTTCTGTTTCTATTATTTTAATCTTCCCCTTCTTGCCTGGGCTGTATGCAATCTGGAATGGGCTGGGAATACTTTTGGTAGTTTAAATTTTTATAAGATTATATCTAGCCCTTTAGTTTTGAGGTTGGTGTACTGTGTGTGAGTTTATATATTTATCACTTGCAGTCACTATCTTCAAAAGTGAGGGTGCACATCTTTCTCAGCCATCTCTTCCTTTAAAACCACTGAAGTAATGTCAAGATCTGAAACTAGCACATTCTGATTCTAGGCAGTCAAAAGTTATTTCCTTGAAGAGTTTGACCTGACAAAGGTCCTTTATGAATAGGGAGTAATATTAGTATGATTGCCACGAGTGGCCCCAACTCTCCCCTGAGAAGTAGCCATTACTTGCTCTCAAATATTACCCCCCATGTCTGGTGAATAGAAAGCGTGACATTTGGGGGTATCTGGCTGGATCAGTCAGTTAAGCATCTGACTCTTGATTTTGGCTCAGATCATGATCTCAGGGTCATGAGATCAAGCCTTGCACTGGGCTCCATACTCAGTGGGGAGTCTGCTTCTCTCTTTCTCACTCCCTCTCCCTCTGCCCCTCCTCTCCTCTCTCTAAAATAAATAAATAGAAAAATCTTCTTTAAAAAGGGAAGAAAGAGTGATATTTTGAAATCACTTTGGTTTATTTGCAATATGCCCTTGCTTAACTAGAGTGGTTGAGAAGTGGTGGCTCAGCAAGAAATACAAATACAAGTTTTGGTTCATTTTTCCCTTTTCTGAAACCCCACCTATATATGGCTTTCACATTGCCCTCATTTCTTGGAGAACACAGAACTCTGCTCAGAAAGGAGGCTTCTACCATGCTCAGTTCCATCCTGCTTCTTACTGAACCGATCTCTCTGGGATTACTAGCAATTAGAACTCACATGGAACATTCTACTTTGAGCTTGTGTTGGTAAAGCAGCTGGTATAGTTAAGCAAACCCAAGGGAAGCTTTTGGGTTCTGTTCCTGCCTCCCACACAGCTAAAAAGGAGCCCAAACTAGGTAGATCTGAAAGGGCCTTTGGAGACCATCTGGTTCAACACTTCATGGTACAGATGGAAAATTCAAGCTCAGAGATGAAAAAAGGAACTCACTCAAGGTTACAAAGTCAGGTAATAGTGGACCTCTGATCTTCAGAAGACTGTTTTAATCCCTAATTGTATGTCAAGGAGGAATCTGACAGATATGTATGTTTAAACTACTAAGTGTGTGTGTGTGTGTGTGTGTGTGTGTGTGTGTGTGTGTGTGAGAGAGAGAGAGAGAGAGAGAGAGAGAGCATTTCCATATATTCCATATGGTTTAAGTTTTTAAAAATTTTATTTTGGATTAATTTTATATTTACAGAAAAATTTCAAAAATAGTAGAGAGCTCCCATGCATTCCTCACCCATTTATGTTGTCAACTTACATTACTATGTAGCATTTATCAAAACTAAGAAACCAACTTTGGTATATTACTATTCACTAAACTTCAAACTTCATTCAAATGTCACCAGTTTTACAGTTAACATCCTTTTTAAAATGGCAGAATCCAATCCAGGTTACCACACTGCATTTAATCATCATGTGTCTTTAGTCTTCTGTGGTCTTTGTCAGTTTCTCAGTTTTTCATGATTTTAACATTTTTGTAGAGTACTGGTCAGTTGTTTTGCAGGATGTCCCTCCCTTTGTGTTAGTCTGATGTTTTTCTCATGATTACACTGGGGTTATTGGTTTTGGAGAACACCAAAGAGGTAAAGTGCCATTTTTATCACATTATATCAAGGGGTACATAATATAAACTAGACTTGTCACTAGTAATTATCACTACTAAATTTTAATCACTTGGTTATGGTAGTGTTTGCCATGTTTGTCCACTGTAAAGTTATTATATTTTGTTTTTTCCATTCCCTATTCTTTGGAGGTAAGTCACTAAGTCCGGCTCACACACAAGTTTACCCTTCTGGAAGGGGGAGTGTACACACACACACACACACACACACACACACATTATTTGGAATTATCTGTAAAGAAGATAATTTCTTCTTAAGCATTTATTTATTTGTTCAATCATTCATTTATATGTGTATGGTCTCATATATATTTATTATATCTTTTGAGTTTTCATTCAGTACTACCTCATTTATTTTGTTGCTCAAATTGTTCCAGCTTTGACCATTGGGAATTCTTTTAGGTTGGCTCCTGTGTGCCTTTGAAATGCCCCCCTTTCTTTTATCTTTTCAGGAAAAGTATCTTTTCCTTATTTTCTGGTACTACAAGTTATTCTGTACTCATCTTGTATTTACCCTTTCCTAGCCCTAGATTCAGCCATTTCTCCAAGGAACACTAGTTCCTTTTATTGGAGAATTGTATTTAGAAACTAAGTTCTGGGAATGGTCATTGTTAGTAAGCTACTAGGCTTTCTTAGTGTACAGATCTAGGAAATACATATTTGCATGTTAACCTATGTATACATGTATATCCATAGTCTCTGTGACTTCTATATAGCTATCCATTTGTGTATGTGTGTGTGTGTGTGTGTGT
>NW_024423319.1:65705419-65711957 GCF_017311325.1 Ursus maritimus
AGAGAGAGAGAGAGAGAGAGAGAGAGAGAGAGAGCTAAACATGAGTGCATACTGATTTCTCCAACTCTAATACAATACTATAGGGTTCATTCTAGCCTTCTTTTCTTCTTAATCTATAAGTTCCCTCTCTAATAGCTCTCTAATAGTAGGCAATCTGACTTTCACTATCCTCTATCTATCATCATCTATCATCTATCTAAAGTAGTTTCAGAATCATTTACTCATACCTCATAAGAAACAAATTTAACAGAGTACATTGAGTAAAGATTCTTTTGTCTTTACCCTTATAATTTCCAGTCAAAACACACTTTCCAAAGTGAAGTCAACTTCATACCTGAACCCAGTGCAGTTATGTCACACATCTGTGATGCAGTTAGATTCATTTGTCATAGTCTGCATTTCATCCTGGATTTCTTGACATCCTGATTGATTTTTAAATTTACATGCATTAAGGCTTATTTTCTGTAAAGTATAGTTCTGTAGGTTTTGACAATTGCATAGTATCATGTGCTCACTACCCAAGTACTATACAGAAGAGTTTTGTTACTTTCAAAATTTGTCTGTGTATCCCTTTTCTATCAACCAGTCCTTTCCCCCCAACACCTGGAAACTACTGATGGGGGTTCCATCTCTATGGTTTTACCTTTTCCAGAGTGTCATATAAATGGAATCATATAATATGTAGCGTTTTGTGTATGGCTTCTATCTCTTAGCAAAATGCATTTAAGCCTCATCAGTAGTCCTTTGAAATAGTTACTTTTTATCACTGAATAATATTCCATTGTAAAGATATTTATCCATTATCCTGTTGAAAGACATCTTGAATACTTATAGCTTTTGGAAATTATGAATAAAGTTGCTATATACATTTACATGCAGGTTTTTGTATAGACGTAAGTTTTTTAATCACTTGGGTATATGCCTAGGAGTGCACTTTCTGGGTTGTATAGTATGTCTATGTTTAAACTACTAACATTTAACATAATCCTTTTCAAAGAAGTCTGGCTTGAGGATGTGTGTATAGTGCAGTGGTATATCTGCTGCTGAACTCAATTGGAAGAGTGATCAGTTTCGTATCATATTCCATGTGGATGGAAAATGGAATGTCCACAGTATGTCTCCTAGCTAGCATAGAAGGTGATGAAATTCCTGCAAATGACCACTAGATGGCAGGGTACTTACTGGCACCCTGGGAGCTGGAAATCTTTGGAAGATTCTGGGAGATAAAGTTGTATCTTCCTCTTCTCTTTTCTTGGTAAAGGAATATTTGAGCAAAATCAGGAAATAATACAAGATTTCTGTCCCCTAGCATGTGCCTCCCTACTGATTCAAGAAGTTAAGCTTGGGGGAATATACCTCAATATCATAAAAGCCATATATGAAATACCCACAGCAAATATCATCCTCAACAGGGAAAAACTGAGAGCTTTTCCCCTAAGGTTAGGAACACGACAGGTATGTCCACTCTCACCACTGTTGTTCAACATAGCGCTGGAAGTCCTAGCCTAAGCAGTCAGACAACAAGAAATAAAAGCCATCCAAACAGGCAAAGAGGAAGTCAAACTCTCACTCTTCACAGATGACATGATACACTATGTAGAAAACCCAAAAACTCCACCAAAAAATTGCTAGAACTGATACAGGAATTTAGCAAAGTTGCAGGATATAAAATCACTGCACAGAAGTCAGTTGTATTTCTATACACTAACAATGAGACAGAAGAAAGAGAAATAAAGGAATCCATCCCATTTACAATTGCACCAAAATCCATAAGATACCTAGGAATAAACTTAACCAAAGAGGTAAAGGATCTATACTCTAAAAACTACAGAACACTTATGAAAGAAATTGAGGAAGACACAGATGGAAAAACATTCCATGCTCATGGATAGGAAGAACAAATACTGTTAAAACATCTATGCTACCCAATGTACACATTCAGTGTAATCCCTATCAAAATACCACCAGCATTTTTCACAAAGCTGGAACAAATAATCCTAAAATTTGTATGGAACCAGAAAAGACCCCAAATAGCCAGGAATGTTGAAAAAGAAAACCAAAGCTGGAGGCATCACAATTCCAGACTTCAAGCTGTATTACAAAACTATAATCATCAAGACAGTATAGTACTGGCAGAAAAACAGACACATAGATCAATGGAACAGAATAGAGACCCCAGAAATGGACCCTCAACTCTATGGTCAAGTGATCTTCAAGAAAGCAGGAAAGAATATCCAATGGAAAAAAGACAGTCTCTTCAACAAATGGTGTTGGGAAAATTAGACAGCCAAATACAGAAGAATGAAACTGAACCATTCTCTTACACCATACACAAAGATAAACTCAAAATGGATGAAAGACCTCCATGTAAGACAGGAATCCATCAAAATCCTTGAGGAGAACAGAGGCAGCAACCTCTTTGACATCGGCCACAGCAACTTCTTGTTAGACACGTCTCCAAAGGCAAGGGAAACAAAAGTAAAAATGAACTATTGTGTACTCATCAAGGTAAAAACTTCTGCACAACAAAAGAAACAGTCAACAAAACTAAAAGGCAACCTACAGAATGGGGGAAGATATTTGCAAATGACATATCAGAAAAATGGTTAGTATCCAAAATCTATAAAGAACTTACCAAACTCAACACCCAAAAAACAAAGAATCCAGTCAAGAAATGGTCAGAAAATATAAACAGACATTTCTCCAAAGGAGACATACAAATGGCCAACAGACAAATGAAAGAATACTCCACATCACTCAGCATCAGGTAAATACAAATCAAACCCACAATGAGATAACACCTCTGACCAGTCTGAATGGGTAAAATTAACAAGACAGGAAACAACAAATGTTGGCAAGGATGTGGAGAAAGGGGAATCCTCTTCCACTGTTGGTGGGAATGCAAACTGGTGCAGCTACTCTGGAAAACAGTATGGAGGTTCCTTAAAAAGTTGAAAATAGAGCTTCCCTATGACCCAGCAATTGCACTACTAGGTATTTATCTGAAGGATACAAACACAGTGATTCAAAGGGGCACATGCACCCCAATGTTTAAAGCAGCAATCTCCACTTTTGCCAAAACATGGAAAGAGCCCAGATGTCTATTGACAGATGAATGGATAAAGAAGATATGGAATATCTATGCAATGAAATATTACTCAGCCATCAAAAAGAATGAAATTTTACCTTTTGCAATGACATGGATGAATCTGGAGGGTATTAAGCTAAGTGAAATAAGTCAGTCCAAGAAAGACAAATACCATATGATTTCACTTATATATGGAATTTAAGAAACAAAAAAGATGAACGTAGGGGAAGGGAAGGAAAATAAAATCAGATAAAAACAGAGAGGAGGCAAACCATAAGAGACTCTTAACTATAGGGAACAAACTGAGGGTTGTTGGAGGGAAGCTGGTTGGGGTATGGGGTAACTGAGTGATGGGCATTAAGGATGTCACTTGAAGTAATGAGCGCTGGGTGTTGTAAGCAACTGATGAATCACTGAATTCTACTAATAATACAGTGTATGTTAATTAAATTGAATTTAAATTAAAAATCTAAAAAAATTAAAGGAAGTTAAGCTTGGGTTTCATGTTGGCAAGCATTCCAACAGGTAAACTTGTATAATGATAAATCTTGGGTTATATAATAAGTTTTGAGCTGGAATAGGGTGTGAAACATTTTCATGTTTGTGTCCCTTGCTGACCTTACCTCAAAGTAGGAAAAGCTTGGAATCTTGATGTCTGGATTCTAATGCCAGCTTTCTAGTACTCAATCACTCTCAGCTTCCTATTCATCATCTGTAAAATAAGGATAATAGCACATACCCATTTACACTCACAGGACTGTTGGCAGAGATCAACATAAGATAGGTAGTATGAAATATGTTGAAGTACTTCACAAATTTAGCATCACAAAAATGTGAATTATTAATTATTAATGATCAAATCAGTACATAAAATGCTACACATTTTAAGTTGTATCATACATTAATAAGTCAGTCTTGAAGATAAAATCTCTTTCCCTCCATCAGAAGCAGTAGACATTTAGTTCTTAAAGTGACCCAGTATTTCTCTCAGAACTTAGTGGGTAGGTAATTTTTTATTTTTTTTAAATTTTTTTATTATATTATGTTAGTCACCATACAGTACATTCCTGGTTTTTGATGTAAAGTTTGATGATTCATTAGTTGCGTATAACACTCAGTGCACCATGCAATACGTGCCCTCCTTACTACCCATCACTTGGTGGGAATGCAAGTTTGTACAGCCACTCTGGAAAACAGTGTGGCGGTCCCTTAAAAAGTTAAAAATTGAGCTACCCTATGACCCAGCCATTGCACTACTGGGTATTTACCCCAAAGGTAATTTTTTATTTTAGCAGTTGTAGAAAATACATTAACTTGACCCCAGATTGAGCTGATTTATTCTTTGCCATCATAAAATCCACATTATTTCTGTTCATCATGTAAACACTAGCACATTCAGTAGATATTGCATGATTATTACATGACTATTTTGGGTTTCAGTTGGGATTCTCAATTGACTCTGGTGCTCTGGGCCCAAGTTATTCCCTTACGTTCAGCGTGTACCAGGGTCCAGCAAATCCCAGCCTTACAGGTGGCTTAATCTTCAGCCTTGAAATTGTCTGTAGGTTCTCTTACTCAATGATTTGCTATTCGAGCAGAAGGAGTGTGCTCTTTCTCTTGACAGCCACACAGAAACCAATAGTCATCAAAGCACTGTCATACTAACTGTGGTCAGATTCCTTTAGACCTTGCCATTGTAGCTCATCATTCCTCTCTCCCTTAAAACAGGCAAACTGGGGGAAAGATTTTTATTTTATATTTGAAATTTTTTTATTACGCTATGTTAGTCACCATACAGTACTTCATTGGTTTTTGATGTAGTGTTTCATGTTTCATTATTTGCGTATAACACCAGTGCTCATTGCAATACATGCCTCCTTAATTCCCACCACTGGGCTAACCCATCCTCCCACCCCCTCCCCTCTGAAACCTTCAGTTTGTTTCCCAGAGTCCATAGTCTCTCATGGTTCATCTCCCCCTCTGATTTCCACCCCCTTCATTTTTCCCTTCCTTCTCTTAATGTCCTCCATGCTATTCCTTATGTTCCACATATAAGTGAAACCATATGATAATTGTCTTTCTCTGCTTGACTTATTTCACTTAGCATAATCCCCTCCAGTTCCATCCATGTCGATGCAAATGGTGGGTATTCATCCTTTCTGATGGCTGAGTAATATTCTGTTGTATATATGAACCACATATTCTTTATCCATTCGTCTGTTGAAGGGCATCTCAGTTCCTTCCACAGTTTGGCTATTGTGGACATTGCTGCTATGAACATTGGGATGCATGTGCCCCTTCTTTTTACTACATCTGTTTCTTTGTGGTAAATACTTAGTACTGCAATTGCTGTGTCATAGGGTAGCTCTATTTTTAACTTTTTGAGGAACCTCCACACTTTTCCTAAGTGGCTGTACCAACTTGCATTCCCACCAACAGTGTAGGAAGGTTCCCCTTTCTCCACATCCTCGCCAACATTTGGTTTCCCACCTTATTAATTTTTGCCATTCTAACTCATGTAAGGTGGTATCTCAATGTGGTTTTGATTTGAATTTCCCTGATGGCTAACGATGTTGAACATTTTTTCATGTGTCTGTTAGCCATTCGTATGCCTTCTGTGGAGAAGTGTCTGTTCATGTCTTCTGTCCATTTTTTGACTTACTTGTTTTTTGAGTGTTGAATTTGAGAAGTTGTTTATAGATCTTGGATACCAGCCCTTTATCTGTAATGTCATTTGCAAATATCTTCTCCCATTCCGTGGGCTGCCTCTTAGTTTTGTTGACTGTTTTCTTTGCTGTGCAGACACTTAATTGTAATCTTCTCAGCTTATTTATCTGCATTTGGAAAAGCATAACCCTCTGGGCTCCCCTGCCTTTCTGAGCCAAAAAGAAAAGCCCCATGTTTATGTGTGGGCCTGCATATAAGAAGTAAGGCTTGAAAGCAT
Source organism: Ursus maritimus (assembly GCF_017311325.1). NCBI lineage: Eukaryota > Metazoa > Chordata > Mammalia > Carnivora > Ursidae > Ursus > Ursus maritimus. The sequence goes on from NW_024423319.1 coordinate 65,711,452, forward strand.
TATTAACATCTGTCTTGTGGCATGTGGCACATGTTGTTTGTGATGGAGTCAAACAGCCATAGGATATTAGCTGGCTTAGTAGGTCCACATCTGTCCCTTCATTTTACAATTGTGAAAACTGAGACCCAGACCAAAAGGCGATAGCTCTAATTTGCTAGGTAGACCTTTCTCTATTGGTCACATTGAATGAATCTTAACAGAAGCCACACTATGTATCCATTGGGCAAGTAGAAAAGAGACTCTGAAATGCCCATGTCTCTGATCTTTATCTTCCTCCAGTGAAAGGGATATAGCTTAACTAGAAATAGCTAATGCGGGGGTGCCTGGGTGGCTCAGTCACTAGGTGTCTACCTTTGGCTCATGTCATGATCCCAGCATTCTGGAATCGAGCCCCCGCATTGGGCTCCCTGCTCAGCGGGGAGCCTGCTTCTCCATCTCCCACTCCCCCTGCTTGTGTTCCCTCTCTGGCTGCCTCTCTCTCTCTCTCTCTCTCTCTCTCTCTCTCT
>NW_024423319.1:65711967-65723309 GCF_017311325.1 Ursus maritimus
CTCTCTCTCTCTCTCTCTCTCTCTCTCTCTCTCTGTCAAATAAATAAATAAATAAAATCTTAAAAAAAAAGAAAAAGCTAATGCTATAGATCACTGGAGGGATGAATTGTGTGTATATATGTGTAAACAACCTTGTTTTCAATTACCTACTCTCATTTTGCCTCTAAGTTCTGCATTTCTCCCCTCCTGTCAGAACAATTTGGTAAATATGTAATTTTTTGTTTATTTGTAAATGAAGGCAGAGTTAAAGAGTGTCTAGTTTAAGAATGTTGTACGTGCATCTGGGTAAGTGTGTATAGTTGTGTATGGGGGCAGTCGCTGGATTCAGGTTAATAATAGTTCCTCAAAACTACAGCTTTATATTAAGTGTAAATGCTCTACCTTTTGTCTTGCAAAGCCCAGTTTTATTAATGGATATGATATGCTGTGTGCTACTCTATGCCTAAAATATCTTCATAAGTAATTGAGCTGCCTCTTCCTCACTTCTCCCCAAATATTCTTTTCTATGTATGATAACAAACCAATCTTGGTGTGTTTAGCTGTCCTTTAGTGCTTTCTCAGAGGCTTTTTTCTGTCTGGACAAGGCAAATTCTATCCGCTCACACTGAAACCACCACACTATTCTCCACATAGACAAACATGCTTTTTTTCTGAGTGATACAAATATGTGAAAACTGTCACACAGTGACAGTCCAGTGAAACTGGACTTGCTGATGCCAAATGCAGAGCAGAAAGACCCTTTAGGACGCCATTGTCAAGAATAAGATTGATTGTTACATAGATATGTGTCTGTCCAGTCTCCTCTCTCAGTGCGAAATATTGCCTAGCCTGACAAAAAAAAAATCTCATCCCAGGGCCTTGAAATTCACCCAGTGATATTTTTACGTTGGGGATAAAAGCAAGGTTTCAGCCTAATTCGTTCATTTGCTTTATTGTTCTCTTTAAAACATACAACATACTTTATACATATTATATTTAATGAAAGGGGATTCATTTCATACATTTTATGTATTATTCTACCAAGTCACAATCTCTCTCCCATCATTTGCAGAACATAAAACTTACTGAGACAGATTACACAGACGTATGGGGAGTGTTGAGAGACAAAGCCAGTCCTTTGGGAGTTTACAGCAAGGCAAAGTTATGTTGGTATTATCAGGTCAGAGAAGGCTATAAATTTTCACTTCCAGTCTTACCCTAGTAATGATAATGAACAAACTCAACCAAATCTTTCTTACATCCATGTGTACAGTTTTATTTTTCAAGAGCTAGGAAGATTGCTTGGGTAAAAGCATGCTTAGTAGAACTAGTCGTTCCTGAAAGTGTAAGTTTTTTCCTTGCCCATATATTATTGCAGAGTGTCTGTAGAGCCCTGTATATCCTAAGTCAGAAGTGAGGTGTGCAAAAGGGGAATAGGTAGAGATGATCTGAAAAAACTTTGCATTATTTTTAGTTGTACTTCCCCCTTTGTGTGTGTGTCTGTGTATGTGGGCTTCTGGACATACAGTTATGGATTTTCAGAGCTGAAAGAGACCTCTGATGCCACTTTATCTACCCCTCCTACCTGAACAAAATTTATAGAGGGAATTTAGTATAGTAGAAAAAATGTGGGATTTGGCAAGAATTGTGTTCTAGTACCAGTTCAAGCACTAACTCTACTCTTGGGGAACTCATCTGATTTCTCTGAAACTCAGTTTCCTTATGTGTAAAATGGAGGTGATAATACTTACGACATTGTACGACCATATTGGTGGTTCCCAAGGCCACCCTCAGGCTCATTGGTGTGCTAAAATGACTCACAGTACTTAAAAGTCATGATAACCAGGCTATGGTTTATTACAGCAAAAGGACAAAAAAGAAGATCAGTAAAGGAAAAAGGTACAGTCAGGCGGAGGCTAAAGGACACCAGGTGCAAGCTTCCAAGAGTCCTCTCTCAATGGAGTCACACAGGATGTGCTTAATCTTTCAACAGTGAACTCCAGAAATATGCAAAATGTTTTTTGCCAAAGGAGCTTTCTTGAGCCTAAAAGTCCAGGGTTTTTATTGGGGTAACTGTGGTGATTGATTGCAGTTATGGAAACTTCAGACCCCCCCCCCCGAAGGAAAGCAGGTATTCACCATAAATCACATTTTTTATATAACCTAGACAAGCTGGTACAGTGTGGTTCAGGGCTTTAAGCATGCACAGTGCCCTTATCAGTTAGCAACATAGGGAACATTTTAAGAGCTCAGTTGCCAGAAGCCAGCCAAAGGCCAGTCATATAAGTAGGCCCTTCTGAGAATGTACAAGATTTGAGAAACTCAGGTATGCTGGGTTAACTCTTTTCTTCACAAATAGGCATTAAATTATTATGAATTTAATGCTCTACTTTATCATATATATGATATATACATGTATATATATATATGACATATATACATGTCAAATGTCATATATATGTTAAAGCAGTACATGAAATGTATTAAGTTATTACTAAATATAAATATATATCATAGACATATATATATGTGATAAGCAGTACATTACACATGAAGGATTGTTTATTATTACAAATGAGTAATGAGGGCTAGAGGTATTTTAGGGTATGATTGAGTACAGTAAGAATGGAAATTTTGCAAGGCAACTCAACAGATCAGTGAATGGGAGGCTATAAAAAAAATCTCACCAAGGATTTTATTTTTCTCTGTGATGGAGATAATTTTGTCATTGGAACCATTCTATCCCTCTCCAATTTGACACTACTTTCTTATCAGTAGCTTTATATTTCTGGGGGGGGGATGTTGCACAAGCCAAATTATTCCACCACCCATAATAGAGTTTTGGCAAGGATGTTACCCTCCCAAGGAAAGTTCGGAATTGAGCCTGTGGAGAAAGGCATAGACAGGTGTTCCCCAGAAATCCCTGATCCAGGCCCAGTGAAAAACTATGACTAATAATATAACTAATACCAACAATGAATTTGAATCTGAATTGAATTGAATTGAGATGAATCTATGTGAACCTGAATACTGTTGGAGTATCAATTTCAGCTAAATACTAGGCTATATGCCCAGCTAAACCCTGATTTTTTTTAATTGCCTTCTAAGGATGAAGAAAAAGGCTATGGAAAGGAAGTTTGGGCATCATGCACTAGGATGATTTCTTAGTGTGGAGGGGAACAAGGAAGGTCATCTTGAGGAGGCACACATACTCATACCTAAAACTCATATACAAAAGGATAGTCTTATCTGAACCCAGGTGGTAATGGTAGCCAGTAGATGGGAGAACAGCTTGGAAGAAGGCAGATCTTACAGAAGGACAACAAGCCTCCTGATGGAACTTTGGTAGGGGAGGGCCTGTTAAAAGTATTTTGGCTACTGTCAGACTCCTCCTCTCCTTTGCACCCACATAGCTGCTATAGTTCCCTGCCCCCAAACCACCCAAGAGTGAAACCTGAAGCAGTTGCCTTTATTCTTCATTTAAGCTAAAATTAGCTCATTTGTCTTGCTGGTATGTTCTTTTACCCTTTATCTTTGACGTATGTGAGCCATGTCAGTAGTTCTCCTCGAATTGGCCCTGTGCTGCCAGACTTTCTGAACATTATCTAAGGCTCTTTCTGAGCCCCCTGCTCCAGGTGGCCCTGGAAAGTTTTCATGCACAATGTAATGTAGGATCTTTTGTGTGCTGGCAGAAAAGGACGGAGAATAGATGGAGGCCCTGCCATCAAGGGAGCCATTGCTTCTTCTGAAGTAACGGATTTGGCAGGTTGTGCCTAAAGAATTAAGGGATTGAAGCACTTCTTGCCCCACCTTATTTCTTAGAACAGCTTCTTCTAACACTCACCAGTTAAAATACTAGCCCTCAAATTTGTATGACATCTTATACTTTTCTAACACTTTCCTGTATATTATTTGATCTTTAGAATATTTTTGTTCATGCTCCAAGGCCAAGTTCAAATGCTATTTTCTACAAAGGGAAATTTAATTTTAACTTCCTCTGACCTCTTGAGGATCTTTCTATGATGCTTTCTTGATATTTAACCACTTTTCCTATTTTTGTTCTAATTATACATGAAGTTTATTAGACTATAGAATCCTCAATGGGAAGATTTACATAGGATTCATCAACAACTTAGCCTATATCAGACAAGTAATGAATAATGGAGCAGAAATAGAGTAGAAAACATATGCTTGAAGCTTAGATAACTTTGCCAAAGTCATTTACTTTTGTTAGTGGAAGACATGAACTTGAACTCAAATTTTCTCCTAATTTTATACTACTATTTTAAATTCTCTACCACACTGCTTCCCTTATTCTGACTTCTTACTGCAGATCACACTTACTCTTCAGAAGGAGGAAGATCAGCAAAGCCCTAATAGTCAGGAAAGGCTTTAAGGAGAAGGTGGACTTTAACACATGGGTATAATTTCACTAGGTGAGATGCAGAGGGGATGGTGTTCCAGACAGAGCTAACAATAAAAGTACATAGGTAGGAAGGCAGAAGAGCATGCTTAATCAGGGCATCAGGACTTGTTTGGGGGCAGGTCTTGAAAGCCATGAAGAAATGTTAGGATGTGATATAGTAGGAAATAAGGACCCATGCAGGAAGCCTCATATGAGGGAATGGTCTGTAGTAGGGAGGACTTAGGGTTTCCTGGTCTGCTAACTCTTTTGGAGGTTAGGAATGATGGCAGGGACCTAAGCCCCTGAAACTCCTGTCTCCTGGCTTGGTCAGCTCTGAATATAAAATATATTCTATTAAAATATTCTAACTTGCTCAGTGCATAATATATTAGTTGCCAAATTTCTAATCCTCAGCTCAGAGAGGGCCATCTTACAAGTTTGAAAGAGTTTCAGAACTCTTTGTCATGGTAATGTGGATTTTGCCTTGCCTAGGAGCCACTGCCAGCTTCTAGAAGCCTCTCTCTGGCACTCTAATGAGAGGAGTTTAAAGTAAAAGGAGCTTCTGAGACAGAGAATACCTCCTTAAGCCACTCCCCTCAACCTTTTAATATCTGGATTTAGCCTCTGGGGAACACGATCATTCAGCCACCATTTGGTTCATGGCACTCAAGTTCTTACCTACTGTCCAGGCTTTCAAATGTCCATGTCATCTGGTTGGTCCCCTATATTGCAAAGACTTACCAAATTTTTAATCAGTCCATCACTACCCTGTCTTCAAGAATAGCGAGTATCAAAAACCCATTGACCTCCACTAACAAAGCTCCATCACACCTGGTAAGAGTATAAATATTAATTTATTTATTTACTTACTTACTTATTTAATGTTCAGTTAGCCAGCATATATTACATCATAAGTTTTTGTTGTAGTGTTCAACGATTCATTAGTTACATATAACACAAGAGGGCAAATCTTAATATAAATTCCATATACGCCAAACCTGTGTGTTCTCTCCCTCTTCTCCTCCCCTACCTCTCTTTTCCTCTATTCTTCTTCTGCCTCCTCTCAAGCATACTTCTTATGATTTGTTGTTTGATACAAATTTCATATTTGACAATGGACAGAAATACAAAAATTCTGCTCTCATCTGTTTGTACCACTAACCTCCTGGTTTCAGTTATCTCTGCAAAACATCATAGCAACCTGTCCTAATATTTCTTTCCAACAAATATGCTTTTATCCTTTATCAGAGGAGCCATGGAACTCAACCAAAGTCTACTTTGTTAACTCTTCCAAAAGGCAGCCTCTGAATGCTAAAGGGAGAAGAAACAGAAGGTGGTTAGTGGAATTTGAGCCTTCTTAACAGAAATGTGGGAGACAATGTGGAATAATAGAAGGCGCATAGGTTGGAAGACTTCACTTGACTTAGTTTTCTATTAGCCAACAGTTGTCTAGGCTTTACATATATTTCTCACACATTTATGTGATTTTAGGGTAAGGATTATGGTTAATGTTTGTATCATCTAACAGTACCTAGCACAGAGTTGATGTTCAGTTGAATCACTAGGGTACCTTCCCTTCCCTGCCCAGTTTTTCTATTCTTTGGGTTTAGGTCTTGCTTCTACCACTTCCTAGCTTTGAGGCCTTAGGTAGTTTTCTTAACTTCTTTGATTATTAATTTGCTTCACCTTACACAAAAGACACATACTTGCTTTACAGTTTTATTACAGATCAAATGGAATAATAGGTATGAAATGTTTTGTAACCTATAAAGTACTGTGAAAAATGTAAAGTGGTTTTATCATATTAGTCAAAAAATATCAAAAAGCACAAAATTTTATCACATCTGTGAACCATGCTTCCAAACAGATTATGTTGTGTCATTCCAGGTGCATTTTATAGACCTAGGTTTGCTTAGTTTGAGCTCATTTGGACACTTTGATTAAAGCTAACATTAGGAAAGAAAAAGGTTCAGTCTATCTGTGTTTTATACAGAGGCCAGTAGCCATTACATCACTTGAAAGTAGTTCATTTTCCTTCTGTACTTGGTGAAATTCCCAAAAGCATACCCATGAGTAATTAAAGCAGACTGGTTGTGGTGGAGGAAGTACATTAAAAGCAATTAGTAAAATATAAAAAACTTAGATCAAAACTGAATCTACATTCTCCCAGCCATTTCAAAGTATAAACTGTATAAACCTGTGTTCTGAATTACTCAAAGGAAATATTTGTGGGGAATCAAGAAGCAGGATTTATTGATCCCTTGTTGTATGTCCAGCTCTGTTAGGGACATGGTGGGTGGTAGATGTAAAATCCTGAAAGCCTGCTTTCTAGGAGCTCAAATTCTGGTTGGGTCCACAACATGTAGGAAAAATAAGGTTCTTTCTCTTGTGGGATGGGCCTTGACAGAGTTTAGAGAGGCAAAGAAGATGGCAAGGAAACCTTGCCTGTGTTAGGATAGTAAGCATGTCAAGGGCTGTGCATGCTGCTAGGCAGGGCTGCTGAGCTATAGTGGAGTCAGATTATAGAAGCCGTTAAAAGCCTTGTAGGGGAGACTGGTTTTGGTATGCTTAGCAGTGATGATTCATTGTGAGTTACTGAGCCAGGACATTGAAAAAAGCATAGTGTGTTAGGAAGCAATGAGCAGGTTTAACTATAGACAGAAGTCTATTTCCAAAAATTTATTTGTTGGCCCCCTCGTAGGATGTGGTGGTAGGCATGGAGAAAGACTATGGAAAACAAGATGTGGCTAAAGAAAAGAGAAGAAGAACATTGAGGGTCAGAAGGTCAGAAGACGTTTTATTTATCAGTCAGAACTCTGGCATCAGGTGATTTTTATGAAAAAACATTTCTGTCAGAAACAAATATTTAACATTAAATAGTTTATAGGCTTAAAGTTTAGTGGGTTCCCCAACAGTAGATTAGCAGATGCAGAACAATGTATCAATGATATTGAAGACAAAGCAGTGGAAATCACTCAAGGTGAATAACAAAAAGAGGGGGAAAAAATTAATCAGGATGGGTTAAGGGATTTCTTGGACAACATCAAGCAAACAGACATTCACATTATCAGGGTCCCAGAAGAGAAAGAGAGATAAAGGGGCCAAAAACTTACTTGAAAAAATAATAGCTGAAAACATCTCTAACCTAGTGAAGAAAATAGACATCCTGATTCAAGAAGCACAGAGTCCCAAACAAGATGAACTCAAACATGTACACACCATCACACACAGTAATTAAAATGTCAAAGTTTAAAGAAAAAGAGAAGATTTTAAAAGCAGCAAAAGAAAAACCAAAAGTTTACACACAAGGCTACCCTATATGGCTATCAGTTGATTTTTCAGCAGAAACATTGCAGGCCAGAAGAGAGTGGTATGATATATTCAAAATGCTGAAAAGAAAAAAAAAAGAATATTTGGCCTGGCAAGATTATCATCATCCAGAATTAAAGGAGAAATAAAGACTTTACCAGAAAAACAAAAGCTAAAGGAGTTTATTACTACTAAACCAGCATTGTAAGAAATGTTAAGGGGACTGAAGTGGAAAAGAAATGTCTATATTTACACATGAGAAGATCATGAATAAAAAGATATAAAATATGATAACATATACATATACATAAAAAGTGGAAAAGGGAGTAAAAAATTTTTTTAAGAATTTGAACTTAAATGATGATAACTTAATTAAGACTCCTATACACTTGATTTTTCAGCCTGCCTTCTGGGGGAGGGGCCTGCTGCACTGATACTCAGGCAACCCTATTTGGGTAGAGTCTCCCTGTCCCCTGCAAGGGGGCATGGGGATGGGCACACTGTGAGCCGGTATTTCCAGGCTTTTGTTCTCTGGAGGCTTTCCCTGGCAGTTTGCTTTGCCTCTTCTGAGAGTCAGAGCAGCAGTGGCCGAAGCCCAGCCTCTGTCTCAGAACAGAGGGATCACAGTCCACTCTTAACTGAGCTCTTCTGGCCACTTTAACTCTGTTCCTGTTCGTGCTATTAAGCCATACAGAGTCCCGGGATGTGCGCCCCACATCCAGCGTCCCAGCCGTCATCCCTAAGGTCCCTATAAAACAAGTGCACACTGCATGGGTCCTGGTCAATCATTTGGGCTCTGGACAGCCCCGCAACCTCTCCTCATCAGAATGATGAGAAGGGGAAATCCCACCCCCCAGCAAAGACAATGAGTCTGTGGCCTCTGACACAGAACTGATGGATATGGATATAACCAAATTATCAGAAATGGAGTTCAGAGGAACAACAGTCAAGATGATGGGTAGACTTGAAAAAAATATTATGAGAATATAGAATCTCTACGGGCAGAAATGAGAGTGAATCTGGCAGAAATTAAAAATGCTATGAATCAAATGCAGTCAATACTAGATGCTCTGACGGCCAGGGTAAATGAAGCAGAAGAACGAACCAGTGAAATGGAAGATGGGTTGGTAGAAGAGAAAGCTAAAACAGAAACTTGGCTCCAAAAAATCCAATCTCAAGAATGTAGATTATGGGAGATTACTGACTCAATAAAAAGTTCCAATGTCAGAATCATTGGCATTCCCGAGGGGGTGGAGAAAAACAGAGGTCTAGAAGAGACATTTGAACAAATTGTAGCTGAAAACTTCCCTAATCTAGCAAAGGAAACAAGCATTTGTGTCCAAGAGGCAGAGAGGACCCCTCCCAAGCTCAACCACGACAAACCTACGCCACATCACGTCATAGGGCAATTCACAAATATTAGATCCAAAGATACAGTATTGAAAGTGGCCAGGGCAAAGAAATTTCTCATGTACCAAGGCAAAGGTATCAGAATTATGTCAGACCAGTCTACACAGACCTGGAACAAGAGAAAGGGTTGGGGGAGGCATTTTTAAAGCTCTTTCAGAGAAAAACATGCAGCCAAGGATCCTTTATCCAGCAAGGCTGTCATTCAGAATTGATGGAGAGATAAAGACCTTCCAGAATTGCCAGTCACTGAACAATTTCATAACCATGAAACCAGCCATACAGGAGATATTAAGGGGGTTCTATAAAAGTAAAAAGGCCCCAAGAGTGATACAGAACAGAGAGTCACAATCTATAGAAACAAAGACTTTACAGGCAACATGGCATCATTAAAATCATAACTCTCAATAATCACTCTCAATGTAAATGGCCTAAATGCTCCCATAAAAGCCACAGGGTTGCAGATTGGATAAAAAGACATGACCCATCCATTTGCTGTCTACAAGAGACTCATTTTGAACCTAAAGATACATCCAGACTGAAAGTAAAGGGATGGAATATCATCTTTCATGCCAATGGACCTCGAAAGAAAGCTGGGGTAACAATTCTCATATCAGACAGATTCGATTTTCAACTAAAGACTGTAGTGAGAGATACAGAAGGGTGCTATATTATTCTTAAAGGATCTTAAAGGATCCAACAAGTGAATATAAGAATTATAAATATATATGCCCCCAACAGGGGAGCAGCTAGATACACAAGCCAACTCTTAACCAGAATAAAGAAACGTATAGATAAAAATACGTTAATAGTGGGGGACCTCAACACTCCACTATCAGCAATAGATAGATCACCTAAGCAGAAAATCAACAAAGAAACAAGAGCTTTGAATGCCATACTAGATGAGTTGGACCTCATAGATATATATAGAACACTGCACCCAAGAACAAAAGAATACTCATTCTATTCTAAAGCACATGGAACATTCTCCAGAATAGGTCATGCTCTGGGTCACAAAACAGGTCTCAAACGATACCAAAGACTGAAATTATTCCCTGCATATTCTCAGACCACAATGCTTTGAAATTGGAACTCAACCACAAGGAAAAATTTCAAAGAAACTCAAATACTTGGAGACTAAGAACCATCCTGCTCAAGAATGATTCAATAAACCAGGAAATCAAAAATCAAATTAAACAATTTATGCCTTCTTGGAAACCTATAAACTACCAAGTCTGTAACAGGAAAAAGTTGATTATTTAAACAGACCGATTAATTATGAAGAGATTGAAACAGTGATCAAAAACCTCCCCCAAAACAAGAGTCCAGGGCCTGACGGATTCCCTAGGGAATTCTACCAAACATTCAAAGAAGAAATAATACCTATTCTTCTAAAGCTATTTCAAAAAATAGAAACAGAAGGAAAGCTACCAAACTCATTCTATGAGGCCAATATTACCTTGATCCTCAAACCAGGCAAAGACCCCAACAAAAAGGAGAATTACAGACAGATAACCCTGATGAATATGGACGCCAAAATTCTCAACAAGATCCTAGCTAATAGGATCCAACAGTACATTAAAAGGATTATCCATCATGACCAAGTGGGATTCATCCCTGGGATGCAAGGGTGGTTCAACATTCACAAATCTATCAGTGTGATAAATTATATCAACACAAAAGAAGCCAAGAATCATATGATCCTCTCAATAGATGCAGAAAAAGCATTTGACAAATACAGCATCTTTTCCTGATTAAAACCCTACAGAGTGTAGGGATAGAGGGTACATTCCTCAATCTCATAAAAACCATCTATGAAAAGCCTACAGCAAGTATCATTCTCAATGGGGAAAAGCTGGAAGCCATTCCCTTAAGATCAGGAACACAACAAGGATGCCCACTCTCGCCATTATTATTCAACATAGGACTAGAAGTCCTTGCAACAGCAATCAGACCACAAAAAGGGATAAAAGGTATCCAAATCGGCAAAGAAGAGCTCAAACTGTCTCTCTTCGCAGATGACATGATACTCTACACAGAAAACCCAAAAGAATCCACCCCCAAACTCCTAGAAGTTATAGAGCAAATCAGTAATGTGGCGGAATACAAAATCAATGCTCAGAAATCAGTTGCATTTTTATACACAAACAATGAGACTGAAGAAAGAGAAATTAGGGAATCTATTCCATTTACAATAGCACCAAAAATCATACATTATCTTGGAATTGATTTAACCTGAGAC